>NC_138129.1:33691492-34161190 GCF_964188305.1 Podarcis bocagei
CCCACAACTTTGTTCTTGGCCCTTTGCTTTCTGGCCTGTTAGTATGGCATTCTTTGCTCCTTGATTGCATGGCATGCAAATAGGTGTGAATTTGAGATGTGTGTGGTGATTGTTTTAATGACTGCGGATGTCACAAAGGCAGTGAGACTTCCTAAGGCAGTAAGAGTCTCTGTTTAATTCCTAAGAAGGGTGGGGATCTCTGCCAGGTGATAGGTTGGCTCTTCTCCAGACTGTTGGCTGTTATCTTCTCTTTGTTCCTCTTAACTTTCTAACAGTACCTCTCCTTCCCATGAAGTCAAAGTTCAGAAATGGAAGACTGATGTTTTCTAAGACTTGTTCATAGGGAATTTCTAGGGTCTTTCTGATAACTATCATTCCCTGTGTTTGAAAGAATAACACATCCCTTTACACTAGGGATGGGGGACTGGATCCAACCAGTGAGCCAGATTCCTAATTCCCATACCCATGCAGGCCAATTTTGACAGTTGGATATAATGATGTCTGGGTGGTTGACAGCTGTCAGTGTTCAGAGGAGGATGCTGTAGCCGGCAGATTCAGGGAGCCCTGTTTGGAGGAAGCAGAGGAAAAAATGCTATATTTGGAGGAAGCAATTTGAATGAAAACTGTTTCTTCCCTTGGTTATGCTAGGGAATTTCCAATAGGGAACTCTCTAGTGTAGCCAACCTAACAGGGCTCCCTGTCAGAGCCATTCAGCCCTGATTGCAGAGGAACAGTTGGGAGCTCACTTTAAATTTCTGATACTTCTTTTGTAGGCATGTCTACATCTGACCCACACCTGATGTCACATACAACATCAGGTGTGGGGCAAGTAGCCATGGGGAATGGCTTCATGGTCAAATAGGGACATGTGTCAGGCTTAATTAGGTCCATGGAGGTTCACTACCCTTCCATAGACAGAACTCCATTTTCTGTCTTTCTCCCGTTTTCTTATCCCTAGTTATTTGGCACATGTGGATGCTGACTGCTGTCCTCCCAAACAGGGAGTGACTGAACAGTTCACTGTGAAATGTATTAGGGATGTTTTTTGTAAAAAGAAGAAATTGGACTGACTCCAAGAGGGCAATGGCATTTACTTCATTGTAGATGCTGACAGACTGAATATCTTGCTGTTTCTTTCACATCCTTTAGCTTTTTAGAGGACCAAGCAAGTAATCCCAGCAGCAGTAACAGCAGCCAGGATTCTCTGCACAAAGGTTCCAAAAGGAAAGGCATCAAATCTTCTATTGGGCGCTTGTTTGGAAAGAAAGAGAAAGGGCGCTTGATCCAGCTCAGCAGAGAAGGCGCTACTGGGCAAGGTCTTTGACTCTCTTCACTCCTTCTAAAGAAAGGTTTCTGGGGCAGCTGACCATTTTGGATAGGGTGCACTCCTTTTTTCTCTCACCCACCCTTAGTAAAAAGGAAAAATAGATGTCAGCCTGGAGAGCTCAGTTGGTTAGAGTGCAGTGCTGATAACACCAAGGTTGCAGGTTTGATCCCCGTATGGGATAGCTACACATTCCTGCATTGCAGGGGGTTAGACTAGATCACGGGTGTCAAACACAAGGCCCGCGGGCCGAATCCGGACCTTTTATTCTCGCTTTTTTTTTTTACACAAGAAAGCCGCCTCTTCAGCGCATGCGCGGCAGCCTACAAGCCAGAGAACGTCTGCCCTCTAGCAGCGCTGCGGCCCCCGATGAATTTGAGTTTGACACCCCTGGACTAGATGATCCTCAGCATCCCTTCCAACTCTACAATTCTATGATTCCATGATTTTAAGTGATAAGATCAGGACGCTATGCCAGTTATACCTTTTCCCTGAATTACTGTAAGACTCAGATTATATTTCCCTTTAGTACTGGTGTGGATCATCTTTATATGGTGCCCATGTAAGTAAGTAAGTAGCAGAGTGCAAATAAGGGAGGAAATGAGGACAGGTGAATCAGTGGGGATGAGGAGCAGGCAGCACAAAAACTGTGGTGATCCATACAAGGCACTAAAAGCAAACACTGCAGCCTATCTGAATTTGGGCTGCTTAAAGCATATGGAAATCAACGTGATTTTAGCAGTCCAACTGTGTGTAGGTTTGTAGCCAAAGTGGATTCTGGATATGCAGAGCAGATAATAAAGTTGATGGCTTGATGATCAGTTGAAACTGCCTGTATTCACATGTAACACTAAGTCATAGTTAAGTTCTTGGTAGCAAAGGAAATGCAACAACTGGGAAAATGATGCAGAATATTTGTTGGGTAGATAAATTGGCTTATTTTTAATTTTGGGGGGCCCTAGCACTTGTGAGTCACAATCTAATCTAATTCTTTATCTATTGTGTTTCTCAGTTATGTTGACAGATTCAGAGATAAACATACAGGACTCTCTTGGTCTTGGCAAACTAGGAGCTCAAGCAGAAAAAGACCGACGGCTCAAAAAAAAGTGAGAATGCCTGCTTTAGTATTCCCTTCAGATATGTTGTTTAAACATACTACTTTCAGAGAACATTTATTTGGCTGCCAAATAAAATGTACCTTTTGTACATTGAACACAGAATCTTTGTGTGGTGCAGAGGATTCTGGGAGGTATGCCAGGGTAAATTCTTATGTGGGGCACCAGCCATCCCTATTAGAACTATCACACTTGGTCTGTAAGTGACTCTAGTTACTTTCTTGCAGCTACACTCTGCAAGAGTGTTGTTTATTTTTTTAAATCTATGGTTTATTAGGGTAGCTCATGGAATTCTCTTCCAAGGGAGGTGAAACTAGCCCCATTCCAGGTGGCATTTAAATGGGCAGTGAACACACTCTATGTGGTTTCTAATGGTGTCTAATATATGACTGGAGGTTTTCATTCTTCTCATTTTTATTTCAAGGTTTTAGCTTTATTGTTTGCTACTTGATTTTTTCAAAAAAATGTAAACCACTTGTTAGGACTGAAAACAGTATAATTTTTTAATAGCAGTTTATAAATTACTGCTGTGAACTGTTGAGTGCACAGCTAGCTAGCAATGAAATGGTTGTATTACTGCTTACTGCTTCTCCTTCCAGACATGAACTTTTGGAAGATGCTCGAAGAAGGGGCATTCCCTTTGCTCAGTGGGATGGCCCAACTGTAGTCTCCTGGTTGGAGGTAAGCCTGCCTCAAGCTCTTCAGATGATTAATGGGATCTAGTAGATGACTTTGGCTCTTTGTAGACAGGTTATTTACCATTTATTTCAAATATTTGACATAGTGTTTTTTCAAACAACCAGACTCTCTATCTCACATTGAAATTAATTCTTGCATCTTCTTTAGAATTGTGTCCCTAAATTAGAATGTATTTTTAGCTAACCTATTTGAAGTTGCATATCAATGGTACAGTATTGTGTTGTTAATTTAAAGCAGCTGCCTTTTAATTTCCCACCAGGAGATAAATTGCAGCCTGGTTCCTATCTTCAATAATGGCTTCAGCCTCCCAATTATTCATCTATTTATTTGTTGCATTTGCCTCTGCCAGTTTCAGCAGGTGTGTTGCTGAGAAAATTTTAATTAGATTTGCAATGCATTCTTAAACACATCTATGCAGAATTCCCAATGAGAGCTTGCTCCTAAGTAAGTTGGTATAGGATTGCAGCCTTATTGTATTTGTTCTTCAAAACAAGTGAACAATTTAATGCTACCATGTGTCACAAGTCAGGGCTGTAGATCTTTCCTGAGACATAGAAAGTCCATTTGTTTCATGAAAGCATAGATGTATAGTCTTTTAAAACCGGAAAATCACCTGAAGTTCACTCTAGAGTGGTGAAATTGACTAGACCAGAAACTGCTTGAGTCAATTTTATCACTTTGTTTGTATTGAACTAGGAAAAGCAGCCACAGTTAGAAAGATGGAATGGAAAACTTTTTTTTCTCTTGCAGAAAATCTACCCTTCCCTCTTTCTCTATTTTGTTTATTAAGCTACCAATACAGGACCAAAGCTGCTGTCATAATAGTGAGAAAACACTCCTATTGCTCCCTATCAATACTCTCAGACTAACAAAGTGGTTTAACAATAATTCTGCTGTGGGGAAGGATGATTATCTGAGTAGAGATGTAAACATAAGCTTACCTGTGACCTTCTGTGTTGTAGCTTTGGGTAGGTATGCCTGCCTGGTATGTTGCAGCCTGCAGAGCCAATGTAAAGAGTGGTGCTATCATGTCTGCCTTGTCAGATACAGAGATCCAGAGGGAGATTGGCATTAGTAACGCTCTTCACCGATTAAAACTGCGTTTGGCAATTCAGGAAATGGTATCACTAACAAGCCCTTCAGCTCCACCTACTTCAAGGACAGTAAGTGCTTCATATTGCATTCTTGAGATAACAAACTGGCCTAGAAAACTGCAGTTGCTCATTCTGCATCCAACGTAAAGGGATAAAACCCAAGCCTAAAGTCTTTTAGTGAGAGGCAGAGTAGTGCAGGCTGTTGCTAGCATATTGTATTCTGGTAACATTTGTGGTCAGAGTTTGGTAAATCCTGTGCCTCAGGTGTAACTGGTAAAATTGATCCAAGAAGGCTTGGCCCTTACTTCACCTTGTGAGAGCCAGTGGCTTTTACTAGGAGTTCATTTAACTTAACATACTTATTTGCTTGGATGTAGTCTTTCTGTCAAGATGGCAGGTAAAATTGCTCAAAGGTATTGTACCTTGCCCACCTGTTTTGTCACTGCCAGTAGACAGTTCAAAACAACCTTCCTTATCTCTGGCTTGTAGCTGTTCTAGTGCTAGGTGTTCTAGACTTGTCCCTGTAATTAGTGACAGTGACCTGTTCCTGTTCACCCAGGTTTTGGAGGGCTGAAGAATACTAAAACTTATTGTTTTTGGCAACCTTTGATATATTAGTTGTGATTATTTTAGGTTCTGTTTAAAAATATTAAAATTGACTTTTTATTTTCTTGTTTGCTGCCCTGAGCTCCTTTCGGAAGGAAGGACCAGATAAAAAAAATCAATTAATCAATCAATCAAACAAACAAACAAACAAACATTATTTCCAGGGCACTAGCTGGATTGGTTGTATTTGAAGAGTGCTTGGCTCTCTCAGAAACTCAAATCATATTCTTGCTTTGACTTCCCTGCTTACTGGGTGAGAAGTAGCAATAGGTAGAAATATAAGGACTAACTAACATATGGTGAGAGATCTCACCTTCCCCCTTCTTTTTTCCTGAAGAAGCAAAGGGCATGGTGACTTAATGCAAGAATTTGGCACAATAAGGGGAGGTGGAAGGAAATGGGGCAGAGCAGACAGTAAGTGGGGCAGTGAGGCACAGGAAATACGGGGCTGCAATTACAGGTCTTCTAATATTGTTGAAAACTCTAAAGAGAACTGCATATTCATTCAGATGGCTTGGTACAGTGTCTACCATTTGGGAAGAAAGGAGGTCTTGTTCTTTAAAAGCCTCAAATATTTTTTCTGAATGAACTTAATGTACAAAAAAATCAGGATCTTAATGTAAATTGAGCATGATTTTTCATAGCATTATTGTCATTTCCACAGCCACTGAAAACTATCTTCATCCATACATTAGCCATGGTTTAATTTAAGTTGACTTCAGATTAAAATGCTTTACTGACAAGATCACAGTTGTTCCTTCCCCTCTCATTAATTTATTTCATCTTCCCCCCCTAGTCATCTGGAAATGTTTGGGTGACACACGAAGAGATGGAAACTATGGCAACTTCAACCAAAACGGTAAGTTTCTTCTGTGTGATAGTTTCCTTTGTATAATTTGTCCTTAAGTGTCTGAGATCCCTGCCATCTCATCCTCATAAAAACAGGCAGGGAAATAATTTTGCATCTAATCAAAATGTAAGGCTTTTTCAGGACTAATACTACAGTATACCTATTTCAGCATACAGTCATACCTTTTGCAAATGCTTCATGTTGCGTTTTTTCGGGTTAAGAACGTAGCAAACCTGGAAGTGTTTACTTCCGGGTTTTGCCGCACGTGCAGAAGCGTTCTACATGGTTTGCGCATGCGCAGAAGCATTCTGCACAGTTCGCGCATGCGCAGAAGCACTCTATCGTGCTTTGCACATGCACAGAAGCACTGCTCTGGTTGCAGACTTTTCGAGGTGCAAATGGCACCCTGGAACAAATTGTGTCCGCAACCAGAGGTACCACTGTACTTTACTCATGATAAGAGGTTGGTTCAATTTTGGCCAGGTGATTCATTTCTTTGATAAAAATGCAAAATGTATTGTTGTTCAGGACACTTCATATTGTTGAGGGTTCAACAATCTTTGAGCCATCTTTGGTGTTTACTCCATTGGAAATGTGAGCTATAACTAAACATATTATTCTTTTCTATCGGGTAACCATGACCCACAATACTTAGGAACCCCCTCAGTATGCATGGTAACTGACTTATTCTAGTTAACTGTAACTTTTAAGAACATATGCTTAAGCTTGATTATTTTTCTTCCCTCCCATTCCCTTTCTCTTGTGTGTCATGTCTTTTTAGATAGTGAGCCTGAGGGCAGGGACCATCTTAGAACTGATTTTTGAAAGTTGCTTTGAGAGCCTTTTTGGTTTGGCAGGTTATGAATCCTGTAGATTATTAATAATAAATAACAGTAAAGGGTCTCTTTTGAGATGTATCCCTAAAGGGTGGCTGGCAGCTGTGCCTTTGCCCAGCCAATATTTATGTAAGGTGACTGGCAGGTTTCTTGCTCTTAATTAAGAAGATACAAGTGTAATATATGGGGGATATGCCTAACAAGAAGCACATTTATCTGTCTCATGTAGTTGGCAACTTGCTGTTCACCTATTTGTGTGGTGACCGCAGCCATAGGTAGCTAGCAGTTGTTCACTGGCACATGTCAGCATCATTTCCTTTTTTGTATTTACTGCTTGCGAGCACTAGCGGTTGAAGATGAAAGGTATACATTTATCAGGAAAACAAATTAATTTGTGGCTATTGACATATTGTGGCTACTGTTCACCCACGTCAGCCTGGGAGAAGAGGAGAGTTTTTGTCTGGCACCTAAAGATATATAACAAATGTGCGAGGCAAGTCTCCCTGTGGAGAGCATTCCAGAAATGGGGAGCCATCCCAGAAAAGGCCCATTTTTGTGCTGCCACCCTCCAGACCTCTTGTGGAAGGGAGCACATGAAGGAGGGACTCAGATGATGATTGCAGGGATGGTGTCGGTTAATATGGAGAGAGGTGGTCCTAAGGTATTTTGGTCCCAAGCCTTTTAAAGGTCAAAACTAGCACTTTGAATTGGGCCAGGAAACTAATTGGCAGTCAGTGCAGTCATACCAGGATTGGTATTACATGCTCAAACCCTCTTGCCCCGGTGAGCGACCTGGCCGCAGAAATTTGTACCAGATGAAGTTTCCGAGCCGTCTTCAAAGGCAGGCTCACGTAACATGCATTGCAGTAATTTAACCTAGAGGTTACCAGAGCATAGACAACAGAAGTTAGGTTATCCCTGTCCAGATAGGGGTGCGGCTGGGCCACCAGCCGAAGCTGATGGAAGGCACTCCACGCCACTGAGGCCACCTGAGCATCAAGTGACAATGGATCCAGAAGTACCCTCAACCTGCATACCCACTACTTTAGAGGGAGTGTAGCTTCATCAAGAACAGGCCACCACCCCTCTATCCGGTTTAGGGAACCATCTACTAACAGTGCTTATGTTCACACTGCCCATTTTAATAAATCTTTTAGGAATGGATGTTAATGTTTTTGTTACTATGCAGTGCATTTTTGTGTTTTTATTTTGTAAACTGCCCTATGTGATGGTGATATAGAAATTTAATAAACAATCAGTCAATCTCCAGGAAGTTTCACCAGCTCCTTCCTTTAGTGCAGCATCTGTTATTTATCTCTTAAGTTTTGAATATGCTTCTCTGTTTGAGTCATGTAACATTATGGTGGCATGTGCAGTATAATATGACTCTTTTGCTCATTATTGAGAGATTCAAAATATTGCCTACAGTGAGATCCCTCATGTTATGCCTGCTGAAGAATGAGAGCCTGAAAGTGAAATCATATTTGTGCTTGTGCCATGTGTGTGGTCTGTGTGTGAAAGTATCCTGATTATTTTGTTTTACACTCATTGGAGAACCACTGTGGTGTAATGGCTGGAGTGTTGGATTATGACCTGGGAGACCAGAGTTCAAATCCCCACCCACTGGGGTAACCTTGGCTCAGTCACTTTCTCTCAGCGTACTCTACCTCACAAAGTTGTGAGGATCAAATGGAAAGGGAACAACCATGTGCTGCACCTTGAGCTTTTTGGAGGAAAAGGTGGTATGTAAATGTAGTAAATGAAAATATAATAAAGGAGTCTCTGCTTGTATCTTAAATATTGTCAGCCCCCATATGGTTATAACTTACTTTGCCTGTTGTTTTGTTGACATGCTGCATTGTTACATTTAGGACACTGAGGAGGGCAGTTGGGCACAGGTGAGACTTGTATATTATCTTGCCTTTTTCCACTGTGCTTAGACACACAAAATTATGTGAATGGTCAGAACACATCAAAACTGATTCCACAATGACACTTACAATCTGATTAAATCACCTTGCTTTGGTTTTGTTTTGTTTCAATAAGCTGGGAAGACTTTTCTCAATGAAGACAGATGAAGAATGCTCTTAACCCTGCTTACACTTTCTGGTTACTAATGCTATACAGTTTTCTCCAAACAGAAAAAAACTTTCCATAATATAAGAGAGCTCTCACTTCTCACCCCCTCACCTAGTTCCATTACAGCTATAGTTTTGCAAACCATACAGATCTACTCTATTGATTTACTGCTGTTTCCCACATTAATTTTAGTATTCCTTGTTCTCAGCCAGATTTGGAACACCTCTAAATTCCTATGCAAAGGGAGCAAATACCTGTGGCCCTTTGTTTCCTTATCAGATGTGTCCTCATTTTGCCAATAGAAGGCAGACATAATAAAATTCTGGCATGCATGACTAGGCCATCACTGCTTCCTTTCTTTTCAAATGTTTCTTCCCAATCACTGGAAAGTCTGAAAGTAGATATAGGGTAGAGATAGATTCAAAACCCTTCAGTTTATCCAAACCCTTCAGTGGAACGGCTTAACTGGCTTCAGTGGGAAGCATGTATAATAGAGCCCACTGCCCTAGGTCTTTAGACTTAATAGCAGGATCCAGAATCCACTGCATCCAAATGAGCTTGTAAGGAAGGATCCCTGCACAGTACTTTGCAGCTTTGTTCCTTATATTTTGTGGTATATTTCTGCCCAAGGGGCTGAAAATGGAGCACAGATTATGTATGCTTTATTCATGATTAAGGTTTTCAAGATATGCAATATTTAGGACACTGGTTGATTCCAGACAACTTGCCAATGTGGTATCACCAACAATATGAGAATCTTTCATCTTTGTGATAATCCTTATCACACACAATAGTGTATATATATTATCAAGGCATCAATGAACAATCAAGATAAATCCAAGACATGAGATTACTGTACCTTTATTAAATTATTCTAAATTACATTTATGAGACTTCCCAATAGGATTCTGTTAATGCTTCTGAGGGACCTGCTCTTACATTCTTCTTCTTTACTTTCAAAGACATTGGCTTATGGGGACATGAATCATGAGTGGATAGGGAATGAATGGCTTCCTAGTCTGGGTCTCCCACAATATCGCAGCTATTTCATGGAGTGTCTTGTGGATGCACGAATGCTGGATCATCTGACTAAGAAAGATCTTCGAGTGCACCTCAAGATGGTGGACAGTTTCCACCGGTAAGCAAATTCTTGGAGGGTTATTGTTTCATCCCAGGAAACTAGAATTTCTTGCAACCAATTTAAGAATGGTTTAATGTGCTCATTTCCTGTCCTGCCCCCATCTGAATTTATCTCACCTAAACATACAATTTATTCTTTTTGGAGTGAAGCACACTGATGAAGTTGAGGTTGGTTTGTGTGTTTACTATATGTATTGGAAATTGCATGTTATAATATACTTAAATCAGAAGAGGAGATGAGTGCAGTGGTTATCATTTGCAATGAAACTTCAATATATTGCTATGCATATTTGCCACAGACTTAAAAAAACAGCAACAAAACCTTTGGAAATAGATGTGAAGAGTTTCCCCTGTTAGCATAAGTAATTGGGGAGGGGGTGGACAGAAACACATTTTGCATTGTGTGGTTTATATAGCGATCTGAGATGGTTACAGTGCATTCTCAAGCCTTATTTGTGTGGAATTAGATGGCACAGTTAGGATTATCCCTGCTGAATAGTCCAGAGCACTGTCTTAGCACTTTGTCCAGAGCACTTTGATTCTTAGGATTTGTGGTTGCCACCCTCCTTAAACCTGTCAGGCTTTTGGAAATCTGCAACACTCACACAGAAGGAGCTACTCTCTTCTTTTCCTGACTATGCCTGACTGTGCTCTTAATAGGGCCAGATGCTGTGGGGCTTCCCCTGCATCTGCTTCTTTTTCCTCTCCTTCCTTCCTTCCTTCCTTCCTTCCTTCCTTCCTTCCTTCCTTCCTTCCTTCCCCCCTCAATTCCACACCTTTCCCTCAACAGTTGTGCTTTATCTCTGTCCACTGGGAGAGGAGACAGACCTTCAGACCTTGCTTATCACTGGTTGAGCCTTCAAGGACTCACAGAGGCATGGCACAAGTGCTGCAAACCTCCCCACAGTGTGTTATAATTGCTGCAATTAAATATAATAAATGATGTTTCAAATAGTAAGATTTTGGTTTGAAATGCATTGAAATAAGTGCTGTATTGTATCATTGCAGCACAAGCCTGCAGTATGGTATCATGTGCCTGAAAAGACTAAACTATGATAGAAAAGAGCTGGAGAGGAGGCGGGAGGAAAGTCAGCATGAAATCAAAGGTAGGTAACAATGAAGAGATCTGCTTGTGGCAGGCTTCAAAGGAACAAGGCAATGAGACTGAGCTCCTGATGCCATTTTGCCTTCCCTTTCTTGAGGCATCATCAGTGCTGTTTTACAAACTCAGCATTTGTCAGTTGCAGAGAAGGGGAAGCTGGCATCTCCTCTACTTCTATTACTTCTAGAGACTTTTCAGCCACTGAAAAACTGTTTCAGTCAGATGGTACCTGCATTTCTTCATTATAGTTTTCTGTGGATTTATCTTTATTGGTTGGCTCATGTTTACTACGTGGTTGGGGCACCAGCCTTCTATGTTCTGCATTTTAATTTTGTCTTTCTGGGGTTTCTTCCTTCAATGCTAGAGCTTTGACCATTCTGTTTTTGGTGTATGATAATGTGAACAAATGAGATTGCTACACTTTGGGCAATGTGACTGATAGGTGCAAGCTTAGGAAAATGCTATAACCTGTCTGTTTTTAATCTTGTGGCTTCCATTGCAAATTTTAAACAATATATCAGTCATTGTGCTTTTTTCTATTTTTTTCTTAACCAACTTATGTGGACTTAAATATTGTTGTGTTTTGTCCTGAATGTATGGCTTCACTTCCTTCTAGATGTGTTGGTTTGGACCAATGATCAAGTAATTCACTGGATTCAGTCTATTGGGCTTAGAGAGTATGCAAACAATATTGTTGAGAGTGGAGTCCATGGAGCCCTCATAGCATTGGATGAAAATTTTGATTATAATAGTCTGGCACTTGTGTTACAAATACCCACTCAGAATACTCAGGTAGGAAACTGATGTTTTTAGGATGACCATTATATGTTTCTTCTTAAAGAGATCTGAGTTGGATGTGTTTTTATTAGTGGCAGCTGGCATCTCCAAAAAATAAGGAGTCTACAAGTTTCCCTGCTAAGTTACTTCCCCTACGTGCCTCATTTGATTGATTTTCCCCCAACACTGTTCCTACTGACTTCACCTATGGAAGACCCCGGCCACCCAGTTTATTGGCCAGGCAGAATGACATAGTGCTGTTGTCTTCATTCCCTGTTTATAAGCTTCCCAAAGGCATTTGTCAGGGCACTGTTAAAAACAAATTTCTGGAATAGATGGAGACAAGTGATTTGTCCTGCACCACAAACTAAGTTACAGAGCTGGGATTGAAGTTGCAAACATCAGCCACTTGTTTGGCCCTACAATTGTGCAGCAGCACAACATCTATTTCACTGAAGGCAAACTAGTGAAGCTGAGAAATGAATGACTTGCCCCAAAGTGCATACTGCATACAAGGCAGAATATCTAGTCCAACATCCTTTTCCCCACAGTGGTTAAGCAGCTGCTTTGGGAAGACTACAAACAGGACATAAAGGCAATAGCCCTTTCCATGGAGAGAAAGCAACTTTCAAGAAATATTTCATTTACTATGACTGGAAATTTGGCAGCACTGTTAGTGTTGTTTTTGTTTTGATAGACAACTATTGTTGGCTTATCTAATGTTTTCTGCAGGCACGACAAGTGATGGAGAGAGAATTCAACAATCTGCTTGCCTTGGGCACTGATAGGAGGCTTGACGATGTGAGTACAAAGTACTATCCTCTGACTAAAACATGCTGGGAATTTGAGAAATTTTGGGCCCATACTGTTGGCTAAGAAACTGATGAAGCAAGAGAAGTGTTGCAAGTAGGACTGGCAGTGCAGTTATCTTCTGTGAAGGAACATTGTAAGTGCTGAAATTCTGTTCATGAAGAGAGCAAGTGGATTTGGTAAGCCAGAGAGATTTCAACTTGCAGACAGGTATAGGATCCCCTGTAATGAAATTGTCTGCTGTGAGAATTGCTGGAACCCAGGCTGCCTTCTCACTTCTTATGTGAGAAATGATTGCTGTTAGCAGAGCCTATGCTGTTTACTTTTTTGTGTGTGTGTAAATCTGCAAGGAAATTCTGCTTGCCATTCATTTGTGCATTGGCTCCAACAAACCTGCTCTTCTTTCCTTTAGGAAATGTAATACCATCCCCGCATGAATGTTCCTATTTCATTTTACCATAAATCATTTTCAGTTGAATAGGACTGTAAACTAAAATCTGAGCAGCAACATGGTTGCATACATTTTAAATCCATCCCACTAGTCAAAATGGTGTAAGTATGTTGATAGACAAAAGCTCAGCCTGTGGACTATCTGAAATCTACTCCCTTAAGTAGTAGGAATCATGTTTTCATACTGCTCTGGACAAAGCTCTGAAGACCAGTGATGTTGAAAACACTCCTACCTTCAGCTGGGACCTCCTAGCCCTCCTTTGTCATAACTTCTTGTGAACCAAACCCCATGAGGCGAGGAGCTGCTCTCCCTGTCAACAGCATGATCTCGTACTATTGTAACAGAAGTGAGTTTACACAGACACACTGCTCTGTGGAGTACAACCTTTTTGTATGCTTTGTGAATCACTGTCACACTGCTTGGTGTACCAAAGTTATCTGTATTGGTCAGTCAATAAATTATAAACACTGGACTGGAAATATATTGAAGGGTTTCTTTAAACTTGGGGATCTGGGAACATATTGATGTAGTTGCCAGTTCTGGCTGAGCCTTTTAAATAATCATTATAAGATCGTATCAACACACATATTGCAGACATAGTTGAGGGAGGGATATGGGAGGGAGGATGGAGTATCTTCTGGAGTGCTTAGTGCAACTATAGAAGACACTAACTGTTCCCTCAGTGATCCTAGCGCAAAGCTATAGGTGACAGTAGTGCATCCTAACACAGGTCATGCCAAATTCTTCTAAAGCAAAAGGCAGTAGGGGGAGTTTTAAAGTGCAGCATGGGGAGGCAGGAGGGAGAGCGAAACACTTAGCTATTTCATGGGGAAAGCGTGAGTAGTGCACAGGTGTACTTCTTACGGAACTTGGATTGATTGCAGCTGCTTGTTGAGTGTAAGCCTGAGGGTTTTCCTCAGTGTAATGCATGAAATGATCCATTCATGCGAAGAAACTCTGAAGTGAAGCATTATTCTAGGAAAAGGGTAAGGTATGGATATCGCCAGCAATCTGTTGCATTTTCAGGAAGGGAATGTATCAAGTGAAAAGAACTGGCACACACCTGGGCATTGCATGTGCATTTACCTCACTGAAATGTTGGTTGTATAGGAATACTATTATAGATAAACAAACAAACATACAAACATCTGGGGACCCAAGGTTGAAGACCTCCGGTTTAGATGATGAATATTACCACCTAAAATTTCAAAGTGGAATAGAACTTATTCAAATGGTTCCCCAAAGCTGAAAACTATTTTCTGTTCAAGAAGAAAAATCTGGTATATATACGTACTGGTTACCTAGTATTATGTCAACCTGTTTCTCTTGATGGTGCATCCTTATTATCCATAACTGCATTCGGCTGCTTTAGGATAAAATCTGAGGTACGCTCAGTTATCTGTATGTGAGTTAGGCAATATATCCTTTTGTGACTTAGTCCTCATAAAAATCAGTAGCACTAGTTGCAGTGTACCATTTCCTGCATGGGCTGAATATTCTGGAGTACTTTGGAGTTATTTTTCAAGTGATTCTTATTCCACTTCAACATTTACACTCATAAGATTTTGCAAGCTATTCTACTTTCTCATGTCTCAGTCATCTTGACACTAAGATTATCACATAGACTATCCATAAAACATGCCCTGAGGAATGTATATGTGTTTTTGATGCTTCTAAAGCACTCATAATGTGCAAATTGTAGGTCAAAAATAAAAACCCTTGTGAGGATCTACTCATTCTAAAGGGGTGATCCACTGTTTACAGAGTGAGGAAATACCAGTGGCTTAATCTTTAAAGCAACATTTTTCTACAGAGAGATAATCTCTGTGCAGGTAATATTTACACCATGTACACCACAATTTTGGAAGGCAATAGCTTTATTTTGTCACAATTACTCATGATGGAAACTGGTGTACAGATCAGATTCAATGTTCATGTAACTGAAGCAAAATTGAGTACTATGCACACTTTTATTTTCACCAAAGTGTCAGTTTTGAAGGCAGAAAATCCAAACTTCCTCTAGTGGGTAGATGTATAATAAACTATATCATCAAGAATTTACAACCATTTAATGAAATTACACAATCTACTACCTGAGGTTGAGTGCAGCCTAATGGCAGGGCAGGTGATGTTAAGCAGATCATAAAGTAAGAAGCAACATTCTCTAGAAGAGAGGACACATAGGATGGCATGTTCAACTTTCCACAATATAGGGAAGGTTCTGTCAATTAGATGCAATGGATTCTGTACCTTCAAATCTTTGGAGATGGAGGAAGTTTCTAAGTGATATACAGGTAAGCACACAGATCTCTGTGAGCTTCAGTACTGGTAAGTATGTTGCAAATTACTGTATAGAGACCCATAATCTCCACTTCAGAAATGAAATCAAATAATCTGGCTATCACAGCATAACTAATACACTTTAGCCCAGAATAGGAGCACGTGCTTTGTATGCAATATTTGTAGTCCAGCCCGAATTTTGCAATTGGGAGGAATTCAATATCACAGTATTACGAACTTTCTGTCTATGCAAGCATTTCAGTTTGCCAGATGGAACAATAGCCCCTCCCCTCCCATGCTGTTTCAGAGGTTCTCTTGACTGCCCTCCAGAACTAATTTTGGGGGGAATATGGAGGAAAAGCCCCTTGCACATGGTTAGGTGAACTCCACCCATTACCTTTTTGGTCCCAGAAGGAAGTTTAAAAAAAACCAATAAATTAAAATAAAACCCCAGGCTTTTAAATGTATTGTTAGTTTAGTATGCTGTCACTTTGATCTTGCATTTTATCTCATTTTTGTCATTTGGCATCATTGCTGAAGGGTGGTGTATACACCAACAAGCCTTCCCCCAGTGTCTCAGGCAGCATATATGGGAAGTATGCCACTTTATCTCTTTGCAGTGGATTAGACAGAGGATGTGTGACTGGTTCAAAGTTACTCTGTGGTTTTTGTAGCTGAGCTAGAATTTGAACCCAGGTCTGACCACATCACATCCAACATTCAATCCTCTGTGCTACAATGGGAATGGGCTAGAGGGGAGAAATCCCCCAGATACTCTGATCTCCATGTACCCAATTTCTACTATCTGAGGTGGAGTGATAGTTACAGGCCAAAGGCCGGGTTATAGAGGAAAGGTTTTGCCTGGTACTTAAAGATAGATAATGATGGTGCCAGGTGACCCTCCATGAGGAAAGCATTCCACAAATGAAGAACCACAGAAAAAGCCTATTTTTGCGTTGCCACCCTCTGGACCTCTGGTGGAGGTGGCACATGAAGATCATGATCACAGGGTCCCCATGAGTTCATATTCAACAAGGTTTATACACCATTCAATTAAACATTAAATAAATCTCTCAGAGGTTTGCATCAAATAGTATAAAATACTCATAAGAAACTGCTGAAAATATCAGCAGACTTTAAAAACAAGTAGACATAATAAAATGATCAAATTATATAAATAAGATCTGAGTTCACATAATGAAAATACATGTCTGGGTAGGCTTTCCTAAAGAAAAAAGTTTTTAGCTTGTCTTGAAAACAGTACCACCAAGTTGCTTGCCTGATATTAATAAGCAGTCAGTTCCAGAGCTTAGGTACTGCCTCAGTAAAAGACTAATTCATCGCAAGTGTGGAACAGACATCATATAGCACATATAAAAGTTGGGTGGTCAAATGGGCACAAATGGGGTAAGGTGATCCTTCAAGCAAACTGGTCCTAAGCTGTTGGCAGCTTGATATATTGCCAGTAATATCTTGAATTTGTTCTGCTAACAAATTGGCAGCCAGTGCAGATCTTTGACCAGTGTTATAATATACTGATAAGGTCTCCTGTCAGTAATCATGCTGCAACATTCTTTGCTAACTGTGGCTTCCAAATTCAAGGACAAAGGAAGCCCCATGTATAGTGCATTGCAGTCATCCAGTCTTGAAATTACCAGTGCCTGGACAACTCTGGTCAAGCTATCCCAGTCCATCAATGGCAACAGCTGTTGTACCAGCTGGAGCTGATAAAAGGTACACCGAGGCTGCCTACGCCTCTAGTGACAAAGCTTAGATCCCCATTAGACTACGTAGTTTCAGAGTTCAGCCCTCTCTACAGCAGGCAGCTGACTAGTTTCTCAGAAACTGGGACCACGTGCCCAGAGCACCTTCATCTTTCTGGGACTCAAATTCAGTTTATTTTCCACAGCTAGCCCACAGCAGCATTCAGGCACAGAATCCCCTAATTCTGAAATGAATAAACTGTGCTGAGTATCATCAGCATGCTGATAGCATCATGCTCCACATTGCCTCATCCTCTAGTATTAGAGCTAAAATAGTACCCTGCAGCACTCCTTAGCATAACTGCCTGGCGTCTAAAAAGAACTCTTCCAATGCTGGTCATGTAGATAGTGCTGGAGCCGGCAGATCTCAGATGCTGGAGCCATTGTAACACTGTGCCCCAATTCTCATCCCATAGAGCTCATCCAGTAGCATGTATATGTCCTACTTTGGAGGAATAAAACCCCTGCTCTAGCCCACTTAGCACAGTGCTATATTGTGTTTCCTTCTCAAGGGCATACCTGGGAGACTCTGCTGGCACAGAATAGTTCTCTCTTTTGCAGCACTGGAGCTGCAGACTACTCTGCTCATCCATAAAGGACTCTGCCTAGGCAGTAAATGTCCCTCATCTGTCTTCAAAATCAAGTTACTAACCTTGTGGCTTCCTAAGGCACTAATGCTTCTCTCCCCAACTCTTGACTGAACTGTCTGTCTGGGGAGAATAAATGTATTATGTACCTTGAGGGGCATTTATTAATCTACTTAAGGGATGGACAAACTCTTTTCTGTCAGAAGCTGCATTCACATGGGGATAATTTGGGGGGACTGCATGCTGACTCTCTGGGCAGGGCTAAAGCCAGTGATGAGTGAGACCAGAGCCAAAAGTGGACAAAGCCACCCTTTTTTTCTGACACACACTCCTCTCTCCCCTTTCTACTCAGTAGGCTGCTGGGGAGAGACAGATCACACTTTCCAGAGGCCTGAAGAAGTCACTTGCACAGGGCTTTTGAAATTAGGCCTATGATTGCCCACTTCTGATCTACTTCAAGGTTTTTTAAAGTGTAGAACGTGAGTTCTACCATATTCAAAGCTGAGCACCCATAATTTAAAGGAACAATTTAGTGAAGGAGTGGGCATTGCATTTTGTTTGGTCAAGCCACCCAGAAAGCTGTTCTGCTGTTGCCATTTTGAATACAGCTGAAAAAAAATGAGCATGGAAGTTTTGAAGGGAGTATGGCAATGCCATATACAGAGTTTGGTTTAAAGTTTTTAAGTGTTTTTAAATAAGTAGCTAGAGAGAGTACATTACGGGGACTTCCTCCCTTTTGGAAGAGGGAGAGAATGTATCTCGCGTAATATTGCATCTCATAGTACTAGTCCATTCCATAATAACAACAAATTTTGTGGTATTTTCAACTGGAGATGAATTTAAATTTTAAAACATTTATTCTAAGGCAGCTAACTAAAATAAGAATACACACGCAGTAAAAAAAGTTACAAATACAATGAAAACATGGAATGCATTGTTATTAACTAGAAAAGCAGCCAATGATGAGCTGGTAAAACCATAAGAATAACCACTGAAATTAGTAAAACAGGTTTCATTTAAGCCACTAAAGATATAAGAAAGAAGGCTTTCACACTGCGGTGGAAGGCCATCAAAGAAGCAATGAGGCAGACTTCCCTGGGCAGGGAATGTCAGAGCCTGGATTCAGCCACGGACAAAGTCCACTCCCTCCTCACAGAGAGCAGAAGGGCCTCTGTTGATGACCATAATACTCAAGGATGCTTGTATTGGGAAAGGCAGGTCTTTGATTTTCAGAAAATAAAGAATGATAAGGAAATGGTAATTTTGCTCTGAACTTGTGAAGACCCTGGCCTGTATTTATTTATTTAAGCTATTATATACTTGGCTTTTCTGGCCAAGTTTCCCAAAGCTACTTACAGCAATAGAATAGAATATCAAAAATCAAATAAAACACTAAGAATACCCAGTAGCTTTAAGAACCAACAGAAGGCAATAAAAATAGAGTCGATCATTGAATGCCTTCTAGAATAAACATGTTCTTGTGCCTTAAAAAAATGGGAACACCTCTGATCTCTCTAGAGGGAGAATTCCACAGGTGTGGCATCACCATTGGTATTCACCAGTCAGAAATTGGCTAGTGACAGGCCAGGGGGAATAGCTCTGGATGCTGAACTGTGAAACCTGTACAATTTATGTGAGAGAATATTGGTCATGATTGCTAAGATTTCATCAGCTTAACATTATTGACTTCTATTGTAAAAATGCATTTTGGGAGCCATCAATGCAAACACGGAACTCGTGTCATGTGCTTGGAGTCTAGAGAGGCTAGCAGTCTGTTTCCTAGGCTCTAAATGATTTTAGAAATGGACTAATTCAAAGCCCAGTTATTGGCCCCATCCCATTAGGATGAAGAGATTTTTAGAATTTTTTTCCATTTTGTGTACAGCATTCCAGTTGTTTTGATTGCCTTAAAAATGAATATATTTCTTTTAATGAGGTGTTTTAATTTTACCTCTGAATTTGAATCTTCAGCAGCTATCTATGTACTTAAACAACCTATTTACCATTAGCAATATGCAATATTTTTGTTTTAGAGGTCACAATGAGGAAACCTCAAAAGGAAGAAAATAAGGGGCTATGAGGAATGACGCTGGGCAATCTTCTTTGGGTTATCACACTCTGAAATCATCTTTTGTGATGAATTTTTAAAATTTTAAGAAGGAAACATCTGGGTTTAGAAAACTCAAGGCAAACATTTTTAAAAAACTGATACTGAATGAGAAACTTTGACACCAGATTAGAAAGTACTTAAGAAAGGGATTTGGTCATTTCAAGTAAACAACATCTACTGTTGTTATTCTGGCAAGTCAACTCTTATTTCTACTTGAAACAAATTGAAGTAAATTTGAATTCTTTCATATTTCTGTTAATCACCATCAGCATCTCAGTATTTGTCAGTGAATGAAGGAAAGCATAAAGCCCCCAAGGGCTTCTCATTAATTTTCCATAACTGTGTTCTGCTTAAGTTTCCTTGTATCTGAGATAGAATTATCACTTGACCAAGACAAATGCTGGTTTAAAACACTGTTGGTATATTGTTATCGTCATTATCCCACTTTGTAGGATGGCCAAATTTCTAGATGGTTTCCATAGGGAAATAGAGCCAATTTCTGAAAAGTATGCGACTCAGTTAGAAAATTAGAATATAATCCTTGAGAGATTTCTTACTGAATGCTGAGGTTTTTGTACTATTTGACCCCATAAAAAGGAGATTGAAGGCCTTTTCACACAATTTCATTGAGCTGATTTGTGCTGTGTTCAGCATGAAATATAGAAGTGAGTGATTATTTCATCCAAATCCTAGCTTGCAACTGAATCCAAATTTATTACAATACCACATTTTAACCCTTTGCATCAGTGTAGTCTATGTGAGTTGAGGTGGATATATAATGAAGCAATCACACAACCTACTTTATCAACATGCCTATTTGGTAATGAAGATTCAGCCAGTGGACAAAATGTAGAAGAAACATGGGTTCAGCATGGCACACTGAGCAAATTAAGAACAGATATACACCAGTATGTGGAACATTAATTGCAGGAAACAAAATGTGCACTGTGGAGTCTTGTCTTAAAGTTTCAGGGGAGGCCAGTTTGATGCCAGGGTACTGACTGATAGCACAGAAGTTGTGTGCCAAAGAGCAGGATCATGGCAAAATGGGTAATCCAGTCAGAGTCAACTCTGCTTGATCCCAGCCAGGAAAGCAGGACAGAGCAAAGGGCAGCTTGTCAGTACCTTGGACAGCTCACAGTTGGCCAGTGCTGCTAGCTAAGATTCAGAGAGATGTTGCCTCAGAGGCATGCCCCAAACCCAGGAAAACTAGCTGGTCTGAACCAGGCCAACTCCCTTCAATGAGTTCTCTGTCAATGTTTTTCAGACTTTGCCGATCTTCCAGTAGCATAAGAGACCTGCACGAGTCTTTTCCTTTCCACAAATGCCTGTACTTACTACTTCTCCCTGAGGAAGGCCTAGCTGATTGCTTTGCTTGGTATGTGGTATAATCTTTTCTTTCCTTACAGGGTGATGACAAGACTTTTCGGCGAACTCCCTCCTGGCGAAAGCGCTTCCGCCCCCGAGACTTTCACAGCATCAGCATGCTCAGCGGATCAGCAGAGACGCTCCCAGCAGGGTTCCGAGTGACCTCCTTGGTGCCCCTTCCACCTCCTTCAGCACCACCGAAAAAAATGCCACCAGAAGGTAAGGTCCAGCTTTGCTCTTGTTCATGGCAGATGAATAAGACAGTTTCAAACCACCAAGTGTTTGGATGCTGCATGGTGTGTGATCTTTGATGATAAGAAGCCCAACACTCTGTTTTCCTGAATAAGATTGTAACTACTAATTGGACTTCTAACATGGTTTGCCTTCCCAGACTACATATGGACCTTACTTTTGGTTCTTGTACTCCCTGCATCTGATGCTGGTATCAGAGAGTTTAGATAGACAGTTGATGTCCCATTTGATCTCACCAAGATTATCCCTTTCTGAATCTCATGCAGGGGATTTGCTTAGTTGCTTTAGCCCAGAGATGAAGGTATGAAAAGATAAATGAGAAAGCTATTTTGTATATTTTGATGAGTTTCTAATCAGTCTGGAAGAAAGGACCTTTCAAGGATCTGACCTTGCAAATCGGGTATGTTGTTCTGTGGTGTCCAGCTGATGAGAATTTACACCCTCACATAATAGAACAACTCCTCTCTCTCCAGTTCTGCTCCATGAATAGCACCCTTGGCTGCTTTAGACTCCTGTCTATTTAGTCATTCAGTGGTCTGAAATTTTATTTCTTATTGAGCTCTGAAGCAATATACCTCTGATGCTAGGCAGCTACACTTTCATGCCTCTTAAAAAGCATTAGTTAGTACTTTTTAACTGACTAAACTTGCTTAATTGACTTTAATTGCTCCTGACCTTTGTAATAAGCCAAGCTAGGCAGTCAGGCAACAGGGAACCAAGGGTTTAATGGTGTGCTTTGCATGAGAGCTCTGATCTCACTAATTGCATGCTTTTTATGTGTTGTTGCTAAATGGTTTGCAGTTGGTGCATCTGGGTCCCAAAGGCTGGAGACATCCACAGTCCGCACATATTCCTGCTGAGATTCAGTTTCCAATGGGACCATTGGCCCAGGGCCCAGGTAAGTGTAGAAATTAGGGTAGAGCCAGCTATATTCTCAGTAGTCTAGAGAACTTCCAGAAACTAATGAAATAAACCAGAAATCAATTTCTCTGTTTTCAGGCTTCTAAACACAATTTTTATTGTCTGCCTAAAATCACTTGCAGGGAAGCTTCCTGTATCACCAGTTCAGCTTTTTGTGCTATATGTGTGAGAGTCAGTATCACGACAAAAGAAGTTGCACAGGAGATTGTGCTGTATTCCCATGTTTGAACTGCAGCACCCCACAATTTCCTCTAGTCCATGTCAGACCTCACAATTTCCTCTAGTCCATGTCAGACCAGAGGACCCAGCACAGTTGTTATATATCTGATGGGTGCCAGATTTATTCATTCAACAACCCTAGTCTCAACAACAACAAACATGGGCTTCAACACTTTAGCTCTGTCTTGGTGTTTGCAGGAGCAGTTGTTAGCACAGCGATAACTTCTAGCATGTGTTATAGGTGATTTCTCAGTGCACACCCAAACATCCAGTACTGCTTCAGTGGCCTCTCTTTGTAGGGCAATAAGGCACAGACACATTTTTCTTCAGAGATATTGCAATCCAACATTTAAATAATAGAAAGCAAAGACAAGTGGACAAATGGAGCCCATTAAATAAGCCATGAAGAAAGAGAGGAGAGACACCAAGCTTAAATCTAGCTTGATTTCAGATTAAACCTCTGAATCACCAAAACAACTTATAGCAATTTTATCTAACTCCTTTCCCCCCCCCACACATATATAGAGAGAGAGCAGCCAATGCATAGAGGGCCACTCTGTGTGTTATGAAGCTATTATTGTCTCTCAAAAGAAACCAAACATTTTCTGCCAGAAGAGCCAATCCCTTAGTTGATACTTATTTCAGGTCAATGCAGAGCTCAGTTCTGGAAGAGAATAATCGTCTAAAACACATTGACAAGCTGTTTTCCAGAGTTGGTTATCACCCAATTCTATATAGCACAGTGCAGGAAAGAACTTAATTGCCATAGTAGCTGTTCTTTTATTATACTTGATTGAGTGCTGTCCACTCTTGGCTTAATTGTTGGTCACCCAGGTTCTGTACGAAGAAGAACAGCTGATATTCCTGATGGTAGAGGGTATAGCTTCTGAAAAAAATATTGTGCACAGTTTCTAAAACTTTAATGGAGTTCACACATTACTTTTAGATGTGTTTGATTCAATAGAGAACCATATATTGTTGGTCTATGATCTGGAAAACCTGTCTGTAATTCTGTGCTCAGCTCTGAAGCTCTCTGAATGACTTTGGGGAAGTCACTCTCCCTCAAGCTAATTTGCCTTACAGGTTTACTGTGAAGTTAAAATGTCATTCTGAGTTTCTTGGAAGAAAGGAAGAATAGGATTATAACATGAATGTTGTTGTTTAGTCGTTTAGTCGTGTCCGACTCTTCGTGACCCCATGGACCAGAGCACGCCAGGCACTCCTGTCTTCCACTGCCTCCCGCAGTTTGGTCAAACTCATGCTGATAGCTTCAAGAACACTGTCCAACCATCTCGTCCTCTGTCGTCCCCTTCTCCTTGTGCCCTCCATCTTTGCCATCATCAGGATCTTTTCCAGGGAGTCTTCTCTTCTCATGAGGTGGCCAAAGTATTGGAGCCTCAGCTTCAGGATCTGTCCTTCCAGTGAGCACTCAGGGCTGATTTCCTTAAGAATGGATACGTTTGATCTTCTTGCAGTCCATGGGACTCTCAAGAGTCTCCTCCAGCACCATAATTCAAAAGCATCAATAACATGAATATATAGTAGAAACTGATAGTACATGACAAAATATCTTGGATCTTGCCTAGCAGATGCACCAATCTACCTACCTACCAGGGACGAGCAACCTGTGGCTCTGTCAGTATTATTAAATCCAAATTGCCATCAGCCCCAGCCAACATGGCAAGTGGTCAGGGATAATGAGAGTTGTAATCCAACACTATTTACAGAGCCACAAGTTGCCTACATATGAATTTTAGGTCAATATATTCAGCCCGACTATTAAGCTGTTATTCCAACAGAAGCTTCATTTTGTTGAAACTGCTTCCCTTTTTAAAAAGCTGTCCTCCAAGACTGGTTTAATAGTTACGGTGTTTGTAGGCAGGGCCCATTTACTGGCAGAGAAATTGCTACAGTTGAGCCATTTGGATACCTTCTCCTTCAGATTATTATAGAAGCCGTTTCCTGCCTAGTAGGAAACTTTCTAGTCTAGTTGCATGCTGTAAGCTCAATAACCAAGAAATTCCGGTGACTGAAGTGTCGGCAAAACCTTAATGGATCATACTAACAAAGAGGAGGAGGAAGGAGGAATGTGCTGAATAGGGGCTGGAGAGGCATCTATAGAAATGAAGGGGACAGCTGTTGGATAAAGATAGCAAAGTTTATCCCTTTCTCCCCAAGGCAACATCAGCACTGACGCTTCCAGTGACAAGAAGAGACTTGGCCATGTTCATTGTGGGTCTCACAGTCAAAATCCATGGATCAGCCATGACTGTGCCTTGTGTCTAGCTTCTGCTATTTCTATGCTGATCCATGTGGACTCTAAATCTGTGCTCAAGGGTGGTGAACAGCAGTTTACCAGCATCAGGATTCTGAGGATTCTTGAGCAAGGCAGCTTCAGTGGGATCTCCTGACCTGGCAGAGGTGGGGTGTGCAAACTGCGAATTCTCTCAACCTTTCTCTGACCCTCTTAGGTGCTCCATGCAAACAGGTGCTTGGAGCATTGGACCTTTTTGCTTCTGTTGGGGCTTTGTTGAATGCCTAATCTTTCACCCAGACTAGTGAATAGTCGTAGGAGGAGCACAGGCACAGAGCAGATTTGCCACAGCATCGTATCCTTCATGTTTAATGTAGACTTTGTACCATTTTGTTTTGCAGCACATTCCCACTACTTGTATGGTTATACACTGGCTGCTTTCCGAGATTAGGCCAGAGACCAGACTGTGCCTGCTCCTTGGCTCCAAAGAACAGAAGCTACAGGCCAACCATTTCAGGCCACATGGCCAAAAGAAGATTCTTCCTCCTGCTTGTACACAACCCCTGATTTCCTGTTTGGTGTCCTTAAACCCCAATTATATCTGTGGCTTCCCATTTATCTCCCCCGTTCCCTTGGCTTTAGACATGCTCTCACTGAGAAAGAGAACAGACATCTCTCTCCCCACTGTGTGTGATGCAGTGATCTTGATGTAGGTCTGGTAAGACATGGAAGCACCTTAATACTGGTCTGCAGCAGTCCCTGCACCATTATCTGCCTGTGTTTCATTTTGCCAATATGCCTGAGAGCAGCAGTAGCTGCTTGTTCCCACCGTACAACTCGGACCCAATAAGACAATCGCTAAGGAGATAAAGGCAATGATGAGACTATGGGAGACCCAGCTCTGAACTCTCCCACAAGTGCAGCAGCAGGCATTTCTGCTGGGAATGCCCACCATGCCACAGGCAACAAGGAACGTCTGCCAATGGGGGCAGTATTGTTCCTCTGATGTGAAAGGGCCAGGGCTGAAAGCAGGGCATGGAGGTGCTTGGTGGGAAGGAGAGAGTAGCTACCAAACAAGTTTGTATGTCTTCCAGGTCCCTTTGTCATGTATGAAATGAAATCTGACGCTGGGAGTACAAGTGATGTCCTCAGATCTCTGTTGGGTAAACAGTAAATGCTCTTATCTTTCCCTGTAGACAAACAGAAAATCTCCCCTTTCTTCTCTTTGCATTTACAGATAGCCTGTGATCCAAAAAGGTTCCTAGCTGTTTCTTCCTTCTAGGGTAGGATCCGTTTGTCTCCTCATGCTGCCTTTTGCCTAGTGTGGCCCTCTTATTACTGACGTGGTATTTCTTGGTGGCTGGAATGCCCTATACTCATACCGTGCTGTTTGGAAGTGCAATATCCAAGAGACTGTACAGTTGCAATGTCTTTTTGGTGTACAACTTGCCTAATACAGTATTAAATATTTTTTTAATTTAAAGAGTAAGTGATCCCTTTATATCAACAACCTCTTTCTTTTGTCATATTATTGGTACTGCATGGATTCCAAACCCTGCAAAAAAAGTCAGGAATGGGTGTATGTGTGTTCCAATAAATCTGATTTTAAAGCAAGGCTCGGTGGATTCATAATTCTCTTCTGCATTAATGCGGATTCTCTGGGCACGATGTTTGTGGTAACTGGTGGCATGTGAGCCATATCTGGCATGATGATGCTTAATTGGCCCACTAGTTGACTGAACACTTCCTATGGCTTGATGGAGCATTTTAGCACCATCTTACATCCTTATGTCTGGGTGGGATGAGAAGTAAGGAAAAGCCCAAAGCCACCCACCTTTTCACTGTAGTCTCCTTACTTGAATAAGGCATGCCAGTCAGAAGCTTTTAGACCCAGTCATCTAGGAGTCCCTTGGCAGGCCCAGGGAATGAAGATGTAATGTTATTCTTTTGGCATTTGCATCAGGGGTGTTTCAAGGGCCCGTGTGCACAGAACATTTTAGGGCCTTGGATGCACCGATTCCTTTTTGGGGATTTCACAAGGCGCACACCCTTTGTGTTGATCTTACATATGTAGATCCCGTAGCAGTACACATAACGGACATGGGCAGTTGACCCCTAGACATCCAATAGCTGAAGCACATTTAAATACAGGGATACTCTCAAAAAAAGATTTACTTGAGGAATGTGTATGAGTTACAGGGCTCCCATGCCCATCAGATTGGCTACTGTGGAAAAGAGATTGCTGTACTAGGTGGACCTTTGATCTGATGCAGTATAGCTCTTAATTTTATAATTCATGCAGAGAAACAAATGACAGGGTGGGCAATTTTGCTGTTGTTGTTTTTTTTTACACTGGGTTTTGATGGATCTAATCGTATCCAGTACAGAGATATGAGATAATTACAACACAGGTTGAATGGCAAAGTATCAAGAAATGAAATAGGATCAAAGAGGGTGATTCTTTTTTTGGTAGACAAATGCACAGAGCAACCCCAAAATCCAATCACTACTTTCTCGCATAGAACCAGGGTATGCTTGTGCATTTATGCTCTTGCAAGAGGTAGCACTGGAAATTGTGGCTGGACTTCCCTCCTTTTGCAGGGATCAGCTTTTATGTCCCTGGAAGTTCTTGAGAGTTCCATTTTATGAATGTAGAGGAACAACAAAATTCAGAATGGTTGCTGGGAAAAGGGAAATTTCCATGGCTATATTCTCCTTCTGCTGTCTGTTCAGGTAAAGTAAACCTTGAGCAGTTTGTCACAGGGTCCACGACAGTAGCGAATACTTGGTATTAGCTGGGTGTCTGACACTTGGGATATATGTGTACTGCCCCTTTGGTACGACATAGCATATTTTGCTTTGTTCTGATGGAATGAATGAGGGCAGGCATCAACTATAGTAAGAAGGGGGCAAAGACCACAAAGTTATATTGCCCAATACATTTCAGTTACTTTGATTCAAGACTTCCATAGGAAACCAAAACTCTTCCACACAATCTCAAAAGAAATTCAAACAAAAAAATCCTTTATTTTTTTTAAAAAAGAAATCCCACAATAAGTTAGCAAAAATACAAAAAAATAGCAACTTCACACAGTAGAAAAGACTTCAGAGGCAGCATTTTATATGGCTTCTGGGCCTGGAAATTGCAGACTGCCAAAAGAAGTTGGTCAGACAGTATTTTTAAAGTAAAATAAAAAAATACACACTTGCACACACCCACATTTCTTTAGAAAAAAGACCATTGGCCCCCAAAAGAAACAAAACTTCTACAAAAACGGAAGAAAGAATAAAGGCCACACTGGAATCCTTCCTTTACACAGAAGTGTAATTTCTCACACATTTAGTGTTCCCAGTAATACATCAGAATGCTTTGATCAGTCAACTCCAGCCCAATTTCCAGAGGAAATGAGATCCATAAGCTTATCAGTAAAGCCATGATACCCTTCCTTTCTGGAAAGCAAGCAGACTATGAAAATTACTAGGCCCCTCTCTCATTAGCTTGCTTCTGACTGGGGGAAAGCAGAAGAAAAAAGAACCACTTTTCAAGTGTATGGAATTGGATAAGTGGCTTCAGTGGTTAAAGTCTATGACTTTGGCATGGGAAATAAAAAATAATAATCCAGTGTTAGTTGGGAAGGAGAACTTTTCCCCCTTTGGAACATCATCCAGTGTTAGTGAGGAGAGCAGAGAAACTTCTCTTAATTGTAAAGTCCTAGTATCATGTTTCTTCTACCCTACAATCTGCGGGTAATGACTTTGGGTTTTTTTGAATAAAGAAAGACTGAGATGGACATCACTGTCTGGATCCTCAGTTCTGAGCCCTCTCCTCTTGGAACGCAACGGCCACATCCTCCACAGCAATACTGTCCACAATCGAAGACAGCGAATGAAGATTGTGGTCTTCGGAAGAATCATCACTCAGCAAATGATCTGCGGAGGACAAGAGAGTGACCTTAAGCAGGTGGCTTTCTCTGAGAATTTGGTTGCTGCTGAACAAGGGTAGAGGGAATCCTAGGTGGGGGGAAATAAAGGCTCAGACTATTTGTGGAATGTAGCTTAGTGCTGTGTATGCCTCTCTCTGTCTGAAGGATGTGTTCTCTCCCCCCTACTCCACCCCACAACCTTCATACTAAATTTAATGATACTCAATTGCAGGCTAAAGCACACCAACCCCATTTTTTGTACACCTCAGCATCCATTGCACCTGCAAGAAAGGATTCTGTTCCAGTTCATTTGAATTTCCTCTGATTTCTAATTACAGAAGAAACTCTATTCATTTGTACAATGGCAGGAATTTAAGAAGCATGTTATTAAACATGGTTATTAAAAAATTTCATTTTAAGTTAAAATGTTTTTTAATTTTAATATAAGGTGCGGAAAGATCCTCTGCCCTTGATGACATTCCACTGCATGGTTACAAAAATGAATCCTGGGACTTTTGGTTTGGGCTATTGCTCTGGTTTTTAAATTTCCTGTTGTACTTTAGCAATGGTGTACAACTGTATCAATACTTTTGCAGAGCTTTTTATCCCATCAAACTGTTGGTAGACACCTTTGAAAGTCTGTCAGAATGATATGGTATATTTTAATATAGAACAGACAGGTTCCAAAAAAATATGTGTTCTATCAGGGGACAAATGGCGTCAAGCCCATCAGCTTGTCTCTTCCTAATCAAATGGTCTCTCAATTCTGATTTTTTTAAAATCAAAGCTGATTCAGATCAGAGGGAGAAAGAGACATCTTGATAGACCAATGGATTTTTATATTGGATGTCAGCTGCTTATGGAAAAGCAATTATGGATAGAGGTTTTGGGGACAAATTGGTTTAATGATCAACCAACATTGTGGGATACCTGTGCTTAGAAACTCAGAAGCTTCATCACTATGTGTGGCTTTCCTGCCTCTAGGACCTTGGAAGCAGGCATCAGGAATATGCCTAGAGAGGTGGAGGGGAGAGAGCAGAAAAGCCTGGAAGGAGCACTTGAGAGTGATGGTGCTGGCTGATGGCAGGGCAGAACCTCCAAAGAGGAATTGGTCATTGGACAAGGCTTCCTGCTTACCTCCAGGATGAGTGCTAAAGTCTAGCTGGGTGCTCCATTCAGGGCTGCATGAGGTGCTGCTGGATCCATGGTCACTAGTCACCTGAAATTGGAAGATGGAGGCTGTTAGGATTGGTTACATTTAAGGATCTCCGTTAGGAATGTGCCCTTGCATTTGTTCCTTCACTAACTCTCAAAAGTTATTTTTGTCCTTTTAGCATCCTGTACGGAATTTATTTGTTATTTTGCCAGGAATGGTCTCTCAGCTGTCTGATTGAAAATACTGACAAAGTCCTAGAGGCAGTGAAATGGCATTGTATACAGGATCCCCCTGGAATTTAGATTGGGGTGTGTGCATGAGCTTATTGTTTTTGTGTGTGTGTGTGTGTGTGTGTGTGTGTGTGTGTGTGTGTGTGTGTGAGAGAGAGAGAGAGAGAGAGAGAGAGAGAGAGAGAGAGAGAGATATGATGATGTAGTTTATAGCATGTGGTACTGATGTTCCCACTGTTCTTTTTGCTTTGTGTCTGCATAATTAAAGAAGTGCCATAAATGTGTGTTGGGGGGGGGAAGTCCTGTAACCTGAATTCCGAGCCAGTAGTACAGTAACCTATCCTCACCCAATGGCAATGTGTGTACAGCCATACTGTGTGCATGTGAGTTGGGGGGGAGCAGGTGGGTAGTATGCAGCTGTTCATTACTCTCTCTTAAAAAAAACCAGTCTGGATGAGCATTCCAGAGCCGGCTTTGTGCTATATGGGAGCATGCAGCCTCCAAAAAGTAAAGACTCTTGAAATGATAAGGTAGCTTGAATGAAGATGGGGTAGCCATGCTGCTCTCTGACCTTAAAAATAAAGGAAACTACTGCTCATGGATGAGTGTTTGATTTACTCCAACAGAGCCAGAGGGCAAGTTTTGCAAAGTGAGGCAGATATGTTCTGTTGATTTTCACAACATATCCCACACAACAATCAAGTTATGCCTGGCCACCACATTCTTTGTGTTGCAGTAAGGAGGATAGATTTGCATGTGTGGAGAATTTTCCAGGTATGAAACATAAGGAATCCTTCAGGGCTAGTAAACAGAAGTGCAGCTATCCTCTTTTTTCAACTAATTAACAGCTGGGAATTTCCTGGGCTTATAAGGTGACCATGCAAAACACTAGTTTTCTTATTCTTAGAGACCGGGAGGTAGACAATATAGAGGAAATGGGAGTTTCCTATTTTAAAAGGAAGACTTCACCCTGCTTTTTAAATAGAACTGTTAGATGTTGCAAAATACCTCAAAAATTCTCTAGTGCTGTTCCTCCCAAACCCTTTTTGAAATTGATCAACAGACATCAAAACACTGGTTACTGCTCAACACAATGGAAGGGGAAGATCAGTATAAGCTGCAACCAGCCCTGAAGTTTACAGCTTTGGTTTCAGAGTGCAGCTAGTGTGAAACAGCTTTCAGAAGACAGGAAGAACAATTGCTTTCACACATTTCTTTCTTTTATCAACAGCTGTCTTCCTGATTTCTGTATTATTATTTTTTAAGTGCAGACATAGCAAAAATAAAAAATGTAAACCATAAAGTGTCACAGCCTGGAAAGGACAGTGCAGCTCCAAATGAATAATAGTATTAACGCATGCAAAGATCACATTTACAAATAATAAAGCTGTAAAAATAAAAATATTCTCCACCTCTGCATTCCATCATTATTGATGTTTACATGTCAATGTCAAAAAGACCATGAAACAAAATGTGTAGCAAGATCTAGATCCTGGGATGCCCTGAAAGGTTGAGCAAAGCAAGTCCCTCAGCTACAGGGAAGCTTCAGAAGAGAAACTCAGTAATGTTTCTAAAGCATTTGTTCGCCTTTTAATCGCCTCTTCGGTCCCCTTTGGACTGTAGGTCCAGGTTTGTACCCAAATGCCCTTGTGCATCTTTAAATGGAGACCCAGTAACCCATCTGAACTCGACAGGTGTCCAGCTATCAAAGCTCCCCCCCCAGCCATACTTTCTCATTGGCACATATGCTAGAACTCGCTTCTGAATTGTCATCTGTTGAATAAAGTCCTGTATGCTGGTCACTTTGGTTACAAGGGGTTCACCAGTCATGGTTCTGCTCTTTATTCCCATCTTTTATGTAGACAATAACTAGCTGAATGGTACTTAATTGTAAGTGGGATGTAGCAAGGTAGCCACAACTGCACTTTTGGAGAAACACAACGAAGAAATATAATATATTCCTGCAGGTTATCCACTAGCACTGCATGCTGAGAACATGAAGGCTATAACTCAACCAATGTTATATGGCAACATTATACTAAAATAACTCTTTCCCCCACTGTGATAAATTCACTTGGAGGGGGCGGGTGGAGTCTCCAGTCCATGCTGACTTTTCTGCATCAATTCTCAGGCTGGCTTTACAGTCACCTTAGGCTGCATAAATGGTGAGAACCAGTGCAATTTTTTCCAGGAAAAAAGGTTCCAGAACTCACCACGAACACCTCCTTTGTTCTCTTTACAATGGCAATAGTGCCCACCTGAGAGCTGCTGGAACTGAATTCCGGTGGAAAAGCAGCCCTGGTGAAAACATGTAAGGAAACATGATGCCTGCTATTCCCTACGAAGATAAGCTAACACAAAATATATGTATTCTATGCAAGATAGGTATGGTGTAGGAGCCAATGACTGAAACTAGAAAAGCTGGCATTCACTGCCAACTTAGAAATTAGGAACATCTTGCTGGGTGCTCTTGTGGAAGGGCCATAGTTCAGTTCTGCTTTGCATGCAGAAGGTCCCCAGGTTTTCTATGTAGGGATGGAGATGCCCCCTGCATGAAATGCTGACTGTCAGTGTAGACAATACTGAACTAAATGGATAATTTATCTGACTTGGTATAACTCCTATATTCCTATGTCCATGGGCCGAAATAGTCATTCAGTAAGAGTGACCAGTAGAGTAGTCATTTGGCTCCTACAGTCGGACGGTGGCGTGGGTGCTCTTACGCTTGATGGCGACCGCTCGCTCGTACCCTTCCCCTGGCACTTACCACCGCTTGGGTGCTGGAGTTGCAGTAGCGCAGTTCTCGCTGGTCCCTCTCCTGCTGATTGAGAGTGCTGAGCAGAGCTTGCAAGCGCTCAATGTACTGGATGGCGCTGCGCAAGATCTCCACCTTGGGAAGCCGCTGGTTGGGGTTCAATAAAGTGCTCCGCTTCAGAGCTTCAAAGGCCTCGTTGACCTTCTTCAGCCGGCGCTTCTCCCTCAGGGTGGCAGCCCGGCGCCTGTCGATGGAGACGCTTTTCCTCTTGCACACTTTGCACGCCCAGGGCAGACACTGGCCGGGACTGTGGTCTGGCAGGGTTGAGGCCTTCTCCTCTAAGCCAGCCCTGACTTCGGGGCACAGGGTCATGGCTGCTCGCTCTTGGTAGGCCGTCTGCTCGTAGCCGTGCAAGCGAGGGCTCAGGTAGTTTTCCCCGTCGTAAAACCTCTGGTCTGCAAAAAAGTAAGGGTTGGTCTCAAGGAGTTCCATGGTGAGCGTCTGGCAAGGCAGAGCCTGCGTCAGGGAGTGAAACTCTGGCTCCTCGCACCAACTGCTTGGTGGCATTTAAACCCCGTGCGGGCATTAAATCATGGAGATAAATATAGCAAACCTCCAGGAAACCTGAGCTTGCCCTAAGCTGCTGCTTCGCATCAAAACTTGTCCATCTGATTTCATGTACTCTCCCTGTGGGGATTAGTCTGTTGGTTGGGGTAGTGCTGTGTGGCTGAAGGGGGTGGGGTGGGGGAGCTGGCATGTGCTCCAGAGAAGCCCAGCCGCCTCTCAAACAACGGCCCCATTGGATTTATTTTCACTTGCTCTCCTACAATGATCTTGATGATCAGTCGGCTCCCTGAGCTGGCAGCTCTGCACAGCATTCCTGCCTCATCTGCTGCTTTCAATTACTGCTCCCTGCCAGTCGCAAGGCCTCTTGGCCCTCCTGAACAGCAGCAACGCAGGGACAGGCACAAAGGCAGCTCCAAAGCTGCTCCTGAGCTGAAGAGCCATTTGCCTGCCAAACACTTCTGCTTCTGCCTTGGCTCAGGTGGCATAATTAGCATTGCACCACCTGTTTATGAATAGAAACCATGTGTCCTTAACACAGCAGTGTGAGAGGCTGAAAGTCAACAGGTGAAGCCCCTTTCTGAACACTGCTGGAGAAGTTCCACTTGTTGGTTTTCTGTCTCGCAGGTAACTGTGAGGGGCATGGAATTTCTGCCTATAGAGATGGCCACCCTAATCATGGCACCTGGGTCAAAGCTTGAGGTGCCTGTGTCCACTGAAAAAAGGTGATGAACAGCAACCCAAGGCAAGAAGTCATTAACGCCCTTGTCACTACCAGGGTTGGGATCCTGTCATGTCTCTGTGGGGCTGCCCGTGGATGTGGCCTAGAAACTTCAGCTTCACTGAACAGATATATGGAAGAGGACCCTTCTCAGTAGTGGCAGCTAGATGCCAGAGTAGCCTCTGTGGGGAAATATGCCTGAGTCTGTATCACCTCATGGTAGGCAGTAAAGATGTTTGCAGGAAAAGCACTAATACCTCATTCTGGTGGCTTATATTGGTGCCGCTAGTATTTCATATTGGAATTTGTTTGACTACATTGTGGTTGGTTTCTGTTGTTTTTATGAGATGCCTTAAGTGGCTGCCTCATGGGACCAGGGTTATGTGTTTCAGCATCATTTGACCCTCCCCTTGCCTCCATGGCTCTTAAGACATTGCAGTTATTTATTAATTTCCAACCCAACCTATATGAAATGATCTTAGGGAGAGTTACAATCCATAAAATAACAACATACAACCTTACCATCACAAACATTCATACTGAATATTTATGATGGTGATTAGATTATAAATTTAAATCCCAATCCTCAGCAGTAAGAATCAACATAAGCAGAACAAATACAATGGAAGTCAATGCCACCCAAATGGTTAAGTCAATAGCATGGTATTACCTTGGTGCTGGAATAATGTCAATGGCAGTGCCAGCTGGGCTTCAGAAAGAATGTGTGTGGTTCTCTCATTTTACCCTGTGAGAGGTAGATTAGGGCTCTTTGTCCACTAGTGCAAGGGTTAGTGAACAAGTGAGTTTTTATGTGGCACAACAGAGGAATCCAACACAACACTAGCACTAGCAGAAACTCATTGTGCAATGATAGTGCAATCTATTGCGCAATGAAGCTGCCAGCAAACTGCTTATGCATTCTCTTGCACAAGAACGTTCCACTGGTGCAAATAAGTATACTAGTCAATGACTAACTTTTGGATATACCGGTAACCCTTAGCCTACAAGGAAACAAGTTGCACAAAAACCACTCAGTGACCTTCACAGCCATGCAGGAATTTGAACCCAAGTCTTCCCCCCTCTTTCAAAAGCCCAGCATTCTAGCTGCTATACTACGATCCGAAGCAAGCTTTTATTTTTCAGTTGCTCCCCACATTATTCCATTGGCCACTTTCAAGGTCTGTGGCTGCAAGCCTAGGCATGCCTACTAGGAAGTCTGTCCCATTGAACTCTGTGGGACTTAACGTCTGAGTCAACATGCATAGGAGTGAACTGTCAGAGTCTCTCCTGTCCGCTCATACATCTGGGTACAGCCTTCCCTTAGGCCAAATACCAGCCAAGGGACTGGTCAATGGAAAGAATGTGAGCCAAAAATGTGATAATATTTTCCCTTTCAACATCCCCCTACCAGTAGGGAGGGACTTTCTATTTTATTCTCATTTCTCAGCCCACAAGCTCACTGGGGAGGGACTTTGGGCAGATGGCTCGCATGTTTCAAGTTTGCCTCTTCACAGTTAGACATCAAACCAGCCTATGATTCATCTGATAAGTCGGGGCCCCTTTTGGAAGTTCATAGCTGAGCTGCCGAACAAGACCAGAATCTTAGGTTTAATTTTAAACAAAGCACAAATATCCTTGGTTTGAGAATGCGTTCCTCTCCCTCGCTTGAAATTTTGGCTGTATTCAACCAAGGAATTTCAACAAGTGCAACCTATTCATGTTATCGCGCTGTAGGGTGACAATAGTGGCAACCTGTCAAAATTCTCTCTTCTATACAGATATAGGAGCTCTGGCCTTCCCTACAAGTCATCATCATTTTGTGTGTGTAATTCACTGGACTTTGCTGTCATCTCAGGGCCAGCCTGGATACAAAGGGAGAGTGAGGCAGATGCCTTGGCTTGAGGAGGAGTGGCAGCAGTTCCCCCTTCATATTATGCATAGGAACAAAGCAACATATGGTACCTTTTAACCAGGCTTCCTCAGCTCGGCCCTCCGGATGTTTTTGGCCTACAACTCCCATGATCCCTAGCTAGCAGGACCAGTGGTCAGGGATGATGGGAATTGTAATCCCAAAACATCTGGAGGGCCGAGGTTGACGAAGCCTGCTTTTAACCATCCATGGGTCCTTTACCTTTACCTTTTACCTACCAAGTCACGACCATTGGTCCATCTAGCTCAGTATTGACCACACTGACTGGCAGCAACCCTCCAGGATTTGAGGCCGAGATATTTTCTGGCCCTAGCTGGAGATGCTGGGAATTGAACCTGGGACCTTCTGTACACAAAGCAGATGCCCTGCCACTGAGCTGTGGTTCTTCCACTGAACACACGCAGCCGCTCACCTCTACTGGAGGGCAGAGTTGCATATATCACCCAGACAGAGCTTTGAACACTCTCTGAACTAGCCTGCTGCCCTTAGGTAGGGTGGGGGAAGCTGTCCCATTACCGGAGTTGAAGTAGCTATGAGAGATGCATCTTGTCCAGTGCTGGATTTACGTATAAAAGGATGCGGGTGGCGCTGTGGTCTAAACCACTGAGCCTAGGGCTTGCCGATCAGAAGGTCGGTGGTTCGAATCCCCACGACAGGGTGAGCTGCCATGGTTCGGTCCCAGCTCCTGCCAACTTAGCAGTTCGAAAGCACGTCAAAGGGCAAGTAGATAAATAGGTACCGCTCCGGCGGGAAGGTAAACGGCGTTTCCGTGCGCTGCTCTGGTTCGCCAGAAGCGGCTTAGTCATGCTGGCCACATGACCCGGAAGCTGTACGCCAGCTCCCTCGGCCAATAAAGCGAGATGAGTGTCGCAACCCCAGAGTCCTCCGTGACTGGACCTAACGGTCAGGGGTCCCTTTACCCTTTACCTTTAAACATGCTATAGCTTAGGGCCCCACTCTCTTGCCCCCCCCCAATTTCACTATTCATATACTTCTTCTTAATTGTACTTCAGTTCAACAATTACTTTGATAAAATACATATTTTGTTATGAGCCTATTAGGCTCATATTTTGTTATGAGCCTATTAGGCTCATAAATTACCATATAGCATATATTCAACACAAAATACAGCGACAATTTGTTGTTGACCAAGGACAGCTGGACATATAAAGGGCCCCATTACCTTCAGTAGCTTAGGGCCTCATCAAACCTAAATCCAGCCCTGATTTTGTCCTTTGCCTTTGGCAGCAAAGTGTCTTGGCTAGCCATCTCTTCTTCTGCTACAATTCACAGGCTGGGTTTGGACAGTCATCTGAACCAGTGTGGAGGAACCTCAGATCTGTAGGTCAAATATAGCCCCCCAGGCCTCTCAGGAGTCTTCCCAAGGCCACATCTTTCTCTAGTTCTGTCCCACATCCTCCTAGAATACTTTTGCCTGGCTGAAATGTGTCCTTAAACTGTGATGGTGCTTCTTGCCTGCCTGGATTGAGGATGGAGATGTATGTACATATAAATCTCTTACTTTGGCATGGCTGCAGTGTAAACCATGCTATGCTACCACCCTGGCATTCAAGGCGCCAGCTTTACAGTGGTGCAGGTGGTTCCCCTACACTGGGCATCAAACCAAAGGGGTGCAAGATACTACTACTACCTCCTATATTTATACAGGTACCTACTGAGAAGATCTATAAAAAGCAACTTTACCCAAAGGAATTATGAAATTAAGAAATATTTAGCCCCCTCCCCAACTTTGTCCTCGCTCAGGGCACCAAGTTACCAAACTCTGCCCCTGCTATCTCTCATCCTTTTAGTGGATTGTGGATCCCAGTGGGCTGAAGAACACAGAAGAATCACTAGGGTTTAGCTATGGAACAGGAGCAAACCTTTTGTCTAGGGTCTTTGTAACCCAATCCTCAAACTGAAATCCTCTGTCTGCTGAAAAAGCAGCACTGTCTGATACCTCAAGACAGACTGTTTTATAAGGTATAAAAAAACCACTGGAAGGACAATATAAATTTTAAAAGCCAGCTCAAACACCACAGTCCATGCAGGAAGAACGCTCAACTCAACGTTCCCAAGCAGTTCTGCTAAACTCAGTGGGACTACTTCACAGATGTGAAATTTGTACCTTTGGTGCATTGTGATAAATCTGCTTAGAAAATTTAGTAACAAAGGTATAACTTTGCAGTTCAGAATTGAATATGAAAATATTGGGTTGTACGACAGCATATGTTAAATTGTACATGAGGTCCAATGGAAGGTTATCTATAGGTTTCCTATTAAGACCGTGTTCTTTCTTGTTATTTAGGATCAATATCTGCTCTCTATAAAACCATGTAAAATTGAGACTGACTGCAGCTCCAGTGTTTCAAGGGAGGAGCTTTTCCTGCATGGCAGCCCCTTTAACTACTGTTTTTAAAAGTAAAACAAAATCCTTCCAGTAGCACCTTAGAGACCAAGTTTGTTATTAGTATGAGCTTTTGTGCGCATGCACACTTCTTTTTAAAACCTTTTTAAAAGGTTACAGTGCGGCTCGGTCTGGCTAAACCAGCAAGGGATCAGGAAGTGAGGTATGTGAATTTCCTTAAGGACCTCTTCCCCAACCATTTACTCCATAATTTCAGCACCGTTAACTTTTGTCTAGAACCATGCACAGCATCTATAAATAAAGGACCCCCAAGAAGGGAGTGCAAGAGGGCCTTGAAGATGCCCATCCACAGCGCACACTTGGGCAGCAGATGGAGCAAGCACACAGGTCCCCTAGCCCAGTGTTTCCCAACTGGTGTTCCGCGGCACACGAGTGTGCCGTGAGACATCGGCTGGTGTGCCGCGAGATGCCTGGAGGGAGGCGGGCGAGTCGGGCGGCGAGAGGCGGGGCGGCGGCGGCGAGGAGAGGCCGCGCCTCCTGCTGCTGCCTGGCGCTCCTCCTCGCAGCCGGCAGCGCTGCCTGGGCGCCTCCGCGCGACTCTGCCTCGCTGGGTTTGGTCTCCCAGCAGAGACGGGTCACACGCGCACCTCCCTCCCTCCCTCAGCCTGCGCGGAGGGAGAGCCAGAGAGAGGCATCGCTCCTGCGCGGCGGGAGAGGGAGCAGCCGGAGCGATGCCCCAAACGAGCTGAATTCCGAGCGAGGGACTGAGGGGGGAGGGGAAAAACTTTCACTTTCGTGCGTCCCTCCCGGCGTGACGCTGCGCGCTGACGTCACGGGGCGGGGCTTTAATGGTGGTGTGCCGCGAGATTTTTTTTCAGTAAACAGGTGTGCCGTTGCCCAAAAAAGTTTGGGAAACACTGCCCTAGCCCCACTCTTCCCTACTGTGGCGAGATTTATTGTGTTTCTATTTAAATTAGGATATTTCTAAATTCGCCTCTATACATATGCAAATCTGACCTCTTTTAGCAACGTGTCACCCCAGTAATGTTTTTGCACCTGTGCCTGTTTTATTGTTTTAGCTCATTTTAAAAACATTACTCTTGTTATTTAGTCATAAACCACTTTTTTTAGTGGTTTTGGCGTGAGATGGCAGGGTATAAATATAGTCCGTATAAGTAAATATGTAAAAGCGCAGAAGCCAGGGCTAGTTTGTAGCTCAGTCCTACACGTTTCTTTGGAAACAAGCCCCATTGCATTGAATGGCTCTTACTGGCTTGTAGCCAGCTAAGTTTTACTCAGAGTAGACCCGTTGGTAGAGATAAATTAATCATGTTCATTAATTTCAGTGAGGTGACTGTTTACACAGAGTAAGCCTCACTAAATCCAGTGGAGTTTAATCCTGGTAACTGTGTCCAATGGGATTTAGTTCCCAATAATCCATGGTAGGTCCTTAATTCAGTGACAGAGCCTCTGCTTTGCCTGTAAAAGGTCCCAGATCAACCCCCAGCATCTCAAGGTAGGACTTGGAGAGAAACAGGTAATAGCATCATAGATTTGTAGTGTTAGAAGGCATCATGAGGGTCGTCTAGTGCAACACCCTGGGATACAGGAACCCTTTTGTCCAAGGTGGGGCTCAAACCCACAACCCTGAGACTGAGCTGTTCTGAAACCCAGGAAAACTGCTGCCAGTCAGGGCAAGGCAATGCAGCTTCTGTTGCCAGATTGTGTAAACAGAATGGAGCTAGATGGACCACAGCTCTGATTCCATATAAGGCATCTTCCTATGTTTCTATTAATTGCATCCCCATCCTGTCTCATTGCTTGATTGTTTTATATAACTTTTGTGAAATCTAAGTTTTGCACATTTTGAGCTGGCCTGAAGGGTGGGGTGATAGACAAAAATCCTATGTATGCCTATTCAGAAGCAAGTTCAACTGAGTTCAATGGGACTTAATCCTAAGTAAGTGTGTATAGGATGGCAGTCTCAGCGTGGCATCTTGCCATTAAGGTAAAGGTAAAGGTACCCCTGCCCGAACGGGCCAGTCTTGACAGACTCTGGGGTTTGTGCGCCCATCTCACATCTATTGGCCGGGGGCCAGCGCTGTCCGGAGACACTTCCGGGTCACGTGGCCAGCGTGACAAAGCTGCATCTGGCGAGCCAGCGCAGCACACGGAACGCCGTTTACCTTCCCGCTGGTAAGCGGTACCTATTTATCTACTTGCACCCGGGGGTGCTTTCGAACTGCTAGGTTGGCAGGCGCTGGGACCGAGCAGCGGGAGCGCACCCCGCCGCGGGGATTCGAACCGCCGACCTTTCGATCGGCAAGCCCTAGGCGCTGAGGCCATTAGCCTTTCTGAATTCTCCAGGCAGAGCTTTCCTTTCTTGCTCATTGCCCCTTCCATTCATGGCTCTCGACTGCATTACCCTATGCCACAAATCAGTCTTACCTATACCATCTTGAATCAGTCATGTAACATCGCACCTCCCTGGGGATATGGCTAATTGCAAATTATTTGAGAAAATCTAAGTAGCTCATGCTGTCCACACCTCGTTGCCACTCCTGATCAGCATGTGCCTCCTGAGTTTCTTATCATTAAAGTCAGAACTTCTTAAAATGGATGCTAATCTTCCTGCAATGTTTCCTGCACTTGGGGTGACTAAAACCTCACATTTTGTTTCTTATTCCACTATTGCTCTGTCATATTGACCTTGTCCTGCACTCCGCAATGACAGCATTCCTCCCTTTATAAATAAACAAACCAGGTTTCGTACACATTCACCATTCTCTCATTTCAGCAAATACTCTTTCTGACCTTGCACAACTCCTGGCAACTTTTCAGTCCACCAATGGTGCCTGCCTGCCTGCCTACCCACCTCTCTCAATGAGAAGCAGGGATAGCTTTCAAATTTTACAGAACATTATTCTTTCTTTCTCACCACACTTTGGAACTCCCTGTGTATTGATACCTGGCAGGTGGTACTCTTTTTGGCACCTGATAAAAACAATTTTGTTTAGTCTATTGATATTTTAACATTTCAAAAGTTTTTAATTATTGTTAATTTTACTTTGTGATAACCTTTTTTTATAAACCACGTCAATTTTTTTTAACAATCAAGCAGTGTATAAATTTCCTGAAATTTTATTATTGTCATTATCATCATCATCATTAATAATAATAATAGGTAAAAAGGTAAAAGTAAAGGGCCCCTGGATGGTTAAGTCCAGTCAAAGGTGACTGAGGTGTGGCGCTCATTTCACTACAGGCTGAGGGGGGCGGTGTGTGTCCACAGACAGCTTTCCAGGTCATGTGGCCAGCATGACTAAACCGCTTCTGGCACAACAGAACACCGTGACAGAAGCCAGGGCGCATGGAAATGCCATCTACCCTCCCGCCACAGTGGTACCTATTTATCTACTTGCACTGGTGTGCTTTCAAACTGCTAGGTTGGCAGGAGCTGGGACAGAGCAACAGGAGCTCACCCCGTCGCAGGGATTCGAACCGCCGACCTTCCAATCAGCAAGCCCAAGAGGCTCAGTGGTTTAGACCACAGCACCAGCAATAATCTCTTGTTCTTTGAGGACAATGTGACCGAGACAATTTAAGCCAAGCAGTCACATGATCCCATACTTCAGCACTCATAACTGCCTTCCTATGTGCACATGGCAACACACATACCTGCCAACGCTTGTGCAGACCTGTGCAAGTAAACTGCCTTATGTGTAGCAGTCTCCTTCATTTGTCCACTTGGCAGGGCTGTCCAGCCCTCAACTTGTCTGAAAAGCGATTGCACTGAGTGCAGCCTGGGGACTCGCAAAGCTTCCCGACTCTGCAGCTCCTGAGCTGCTGCACAGGGGCTGCTGCTCTTTCGGCTCTCCCTCAACATTGGGAGGAGGCTGCTGTGTGGAGGTGGCTTCTGTGGCCGCGTAATTCCAAACTGGCCTGAGGGATTAGGGTTCTGCTGCCGGCTGTCAGGTTAGACCATGATGGATGGTCACTGATGGTAACAGCACAAAGGCAACACTGTGTGTGCAAGAGGCGAACGTGTTCCAATCCGTCATGGGCTGACATTTTTGTGTTAAAAGGAGGAGGGCGGGGGGGGGGGGAAGGCCCTTAGCGGGGGCAGCTCACAATCAAGGAGGAATAGGAGTTGCAGGGCAGAGATGAGCCCTGACTTTAAAAAAACACAACAAAAACCCACTGGAAAACTTTTTGAGGAAGCCACAGGAAGAAAAGTTCTGTCCTGAACCCCTGGCCTACCTGGCAGCAAGTCAGTATGTCAAATCCCCGGTCTAGAGTGAACCCACACGGTCAAAGTCCAAAGCGCAGTCCTGCAGAGATTCTAGAGCATCCAAGCTGAGGTCCATCAACACAGGCAGCTGACCTTTTATATTTTGCCTGCTGGCTTGATGAGGCATGTGACCTCCCCTGTTTCAAGCCTACTCCAGGTGAGGAATCACACACCTCCCAGAGCTGTGAACCCCACCTGGCTAGCTAATGAGCCTCAGCCTCCTGGAGAAGCCTGCCCACTGCTCTCTATGCCTCAGAGCAGGCATAGGCAAACTCCTGCCCTCCAGATGGACCAGTGGTCAGGGATGATGGGAACTGTAGTCCCAAACATCTGGAGGGCCAGAGTTTGCCTATGCCTGCCTCAGAGCCTGCTGTGTTCATGGGGACAGGAGCCACTCTGGCTCTGGTTCCTGTGCACTGACCCCCATCCCCTCATTGCCTTCCATCACCCCATGAGTACTTCTTACCCCAACCTCTCCTTCCCCATCTCCAGTTTGCCCCAGTCTCAGCTACACCCCTCACTGGGATCCTCTTCCTCTCCCCCCCCCCATTGTCCTGCCAGTTCGTGACAAGTTCTGCATTTCCACTATGGTGGAAATAGGAGGGAAATGTTTTTGGAGTTGCTAAAACTTCAAACACACACTTTAACCCCCCTCCCCATTTTGTAAAATGTCGCAGTAGTGCAATATTGCTATGGGCAACTCCTATATATATATATATATATATATAGAGAGAGAGAGAGAGAGAGAGAGAGAGAGAGAGAGAGAGAGAGAGAGAGAGAGAGATTTTGCAAGGTGATAGAGAAACAATATTCCACCACTGTGACACCCCCCCCCCCGGCTCTAGGGTTTGCAGTTGCTGGTGTTGTTTGTTCCTAACTGGGTTTTTTGTGGGGGGGACTGGGTTTCATACTACCAATCTACCCCTGTTGCATCATATTTCACAGATGTGCAGTTGCTTCATTGCTGTTTAAATTTCTAACCTTCAAAAATGGGCAATGCATCTGTTCCATCCTCCTGAAATTAGGAAAGCTGGATTTCTGCATAGGTTTCAACTGTATTGGGAATCCACCAGGCACTGAAAGCTCAGGACAATTCCAGAGCAGAACCATTCCGTTCCACTCATTCCCTACTGTAAATCAAAAGCCTTAGCGTCATTCGCAACACTGTCTTTCTATGCCAAGTTATCACCTTACCAGGAGACAGTGGGAGATTTAACAAGCTTCACACTAAATTTCCTTGGCTGCCGCAGCATACAACACTCCATCATAGTTACAAGCAGCATTAGGGTTGTCAGGTCTGGAGTATCCCAGACTGAGATTTCAGGTACCAAACCTGAGATCTAAGGTTGGCCCAAGTGATGTTGCAGGGTGGACCCCTGTGATGTCATCAATAATGACTCATTAATCATTCACAACAGTCACTGGGAGCATGTCCTTCAAATAAAAAACACAAAGTCTAATAAACCGGCAACCTGAGCCCTGGAGATGGAAGTTAATTGGGAAAGGGGAGGAGGGTGGATTCTCCAGAGAGGCAATGCAACCATTTGCAGCCAGCCCACTCAGGGCATAGCTCTCAACGTTTCCCTTTTTTTTAAGGGAAATTCCCTTATTCCGAATAGGATTCCTCGCAAGAAAAGGGAAAATTTGACAGCTATGACTCAGCGTAGTTTAAGATGTCATAAAATCTAACAAAGTAAGCAAAGATTCAGTCAGACAATAAAATAAAGCAACACTAAAAACAGCAGAAGAGCAAAAATAAAACAAACAATTAGAAGAGAATTAACTTTAAAAATGCATCCTGGACAAATATAGTCTTCAGTGTCCAGAGGCGAACCATCTCTCTGTAGATTTTCTCAAAATCTGAGTACTACATCTTTATCAGCTGAACTTTGGTCAGAGGAGGGGGATAGTAAGACAGCCTCAGAAACTGAGTAATCCCCCCCCTTAATAAATAAACAAATAGTAATCTTGGCACTTTGAGCCCAGAAACATATTGAAGTTGACATAAAACAAAGCCTAGCTACAAAATCTGCTACTTAAAAGTATATACAATGGGCCCACAAACCTTTCATCAATCTCTTCCTTTGTGTCCCTGCTAATTAAATACAGTACAATCCAAATGATTTACATGTGAATTTCATCTGTGGCCAGAGTCATGTCTTAAATAACCTCTGGGGCCAGGATTGACAGAAGTCTTTATAATGAGACCAGATACAAACAAAGACTGGGATCTCAAACCTTTAACCATGGCCTGGACTGAGATTTCCTGCAACACACAGTGTTGAACTCTCACATAGGAGGCAGTGATGGCCACTAGCTTGGATGGCTTTTAAAAAGGGGTTTGACAAATTCATGGAGGATAAATCTAACTATGGCTGCAAGTCATCATGGAGGCAATGCATTCCCTCCGTGGTCAGTGGCAGCCATGCTTCTGAATAGCAGTGGCTGAAAACCGCAGGAGCAGAGATGGTTCTTGCGCCCAGGTCCTGCTTTCAGGTTCCCCACATCCTATTGTTGTACTGTGCCTTTTGGGTCTATGGACGGCAATAAAGCTGTGTTTGTGTGGTTTCCCACAGGCCTCTGGTTGGTCACTGTGAGAAGAGAGTGCTGAATTAGATGGCTGTTGCCCTGATCCAACAGGCTGTTCTTGGCAAGGACTCCAGTCTCAGAGGTAATATGAGGTGAAAACGGCTCAGGACTGCAATACCTCAGGGACCACCTCTTTCCATACAAACCTACCCAGACATGGCAGGGGACAATTTACATCATCTTCTGAGGCCCTCCTTCATGTGCCTCCTCCTGGAGAGGTCCGGAGGGTGGCAACATGAGAGCGGGCCTTCTCTGCAGTGGCTCCCCATCTGTGGAATGCTCTCCCCAGGGAAGTTTGCCTGGTGCCTTCATTATACACCTTTAGGCACCAGGCAAACACTTTCCTTTTTAACCAGCCCATTGGTTGATCCGATTTACATCCTATGCCTTTTTAAAACGTGTTTTGTTGTGTGTGTGGGGGGGCTATTGAGTGGTTGTTTTTATTTTTATTAGGTATTTTGTGGTTTTATATCTTGATTTTATTCTGTGAACCGCCCCGAGACCCCTGGGTACAGGGCAGTAAGTAAAATATAATAATAATAATAATAATAATAATAATAATAATAATAATAATAATAATATTTTTTAATAAAAATATATTCTGTAGCAGCAGCAGCATAAACCCAACTTCTTCTTGTGTTAAACAAAAAACAGAAAGGTATATTTACCACCCAAATCCCTTCAAAATTGTCCCCACTGCTCTGGAATAATTGCATCTGTCTTCCTGACTGAAAGGCCTATTGCTTTTAGTCTATCAAATGGATCACCAACTGTACCCTTCCTACTTCTCCCAGTCTTCAAAGAATCACTCAGCCTCTCCCCACCTGGGCTTTCATTTACCACCCTTCTCTTCTTCTGAAGAGCCAGGTCCCCTCTTCGTTCCACCCACTTAGCATATATTATTGCTCCTTTGACAATGACAAGTTGTAACATATTTTGGAGCAGCTGCTCTTAGCCTTCCCCAAGATGCTAGGCTGACTCCACCCACCCTCAGCCCCCCTCTTGCGGAATGTGGGACAGGCCCCTTTCCCTGTGCTGACATACAATATTTCTAACTGTGCTGGTTCAAGGGGAAGCCTCAATGGAGCCTGAAGTGAAGGGAACAGATGCTCTGCCAAAATACGGTTGGAGCAACTACCTCTTCCTGGGTGCCATTGGTCCCAGATGACAGCGTTTAAAATCTACATGGAGTTACACAGCATGGGACAGGGTAAAAACTTGTAGTCACCTCCCAGAATGCACACAAGAACAGCCTCTGCAACTTATCACATGTGATTAGCCTTCTGTGGATAGCCTAGGTGTACAAGGAAACTTTCACGTATGAAAATTATATTTTATTGTTGCGTTTTGATGTTTTAGGAAAGCAGTTCTGTAATGTGCCCTGAAAGACACACCAGAAATGTATTGAAACCAATAAATGTCGATCAGATGTGCATTCCCTGTGAAGAGAAATTGATTGGTCAGTCACTCTGGGAATTGTAGCTCTGGGAGCCTCCTTAACAACTCCCAGCATGATTAACAAACTGCAGATGCCAGAATTTTTTATTTTTTTTTTTGGGGGGGGAGCTATGACTGTTTAAAGTGGTATCATAGCGCTTTAAATGTATGGTGTGGATGTGCTCCAGATAGGCCCACATTTTATGTTCTTAAAATGACTTGCTTTACTTACTGTCACTGGAACTGGCCAAAGGCTAAACAGTTTCACAGAACTGTTGTCTACATGATTATATAAGATGGGTTCCATATTCTTTGGCACTTTCTGTGCCGGCACAAACCCCCTCCCCCAACAGTTTGGCTCTTTCTGTATATGTGGAAAAACAGTGATGACACAGATTTCTTTCTTATCTGGAGAAGGCAGTGGGTGATGAGACAGGTGGCTGTTCTGGGGCAGAGCTCTGAAGGAGACGGATTCTGAGCGATAGGCAGCAGCAACCAGAAACCAAAGGAATGACAGCTGTCTGAGCATTGAAATGATCTAAGGAATGGGGATGATCTAAGGAAAGAAGGAGGGCTTGAAAATGGCCTGTAAGGATCAAACAAGCCAAGTTTAGAAGCCACTTCAAAATTTATGTTTTTAGCACTTACTTTACTGCACACACGAAAGAGGTGGTGCTTAGCCCACAAACCTGTGCCTGCGTGTTTAATTTGGCCGCATCACTTCACAGTTGCTCCCCACTTGCCACAGCACCCTACGACGCCATGCAGCCATACTGTGAGGCCTGTGTTTTAGGCCAGGTCTTTTGAAGTGGCCCTAGCGCAGACTTTGTCTAATCCTCTGCCACTACATTTTGTGATAGCAAGTTCCATAGTTTTACTGTGAATGGATGAAGAAGTGTTTCCTTTTGTCTCTGCTGAATCTTGCACCATTCAGCTTCATTGAATTCTAGTATTATGAGAGAGGAAGAGTAACTTCTCTCTGTTCATTTTCTCCATACTGTGTATAATCTTATATTATATCCATCGCTTAATTGCCTTTTTTTCTTACCTAGAAAGTCCCAAATGTTGGAACCCATTTCTTATACAGTGGAACCTCGGTTTTCAAGAGTCTCAAAAGCCGAACGATTCAGAACCTAAACGCCAAAAACCCGGAAGTACCGTATTTTTCGCTCTATAAGACGCACCAGACCACAAGACGCACCTAGTTTCTGAAGGAGGAAAACAAGAAAAAAAATATTCTGAATCTCAGAAGCCAGAACAGCAAGAGGGATCACTGCGCAGTGAAAGCAGCGATCCCTCTTGCTGTTCTGGCTTCTGGGATAGCTGCGCAGCCTGCATTCGCTCCATAAGACGCACACACAGTTCCCCTTACTTTTTAGGAGGGAAAAAGTGAGTCTTATAGGGCAAAAAATACGGTAATTGCTTCCATTTCTGAACGTGTCTTGGAAGTCGAACGGCTTCCGCTGTATGTTTTTCCATTTTTTCAATGGATTTTGCCGCCCGCCCATTGATCCTCTGTTTTTGAATGTTTTGGAAGTCGAATGGTCTTCTGGAATGGATTACGTTCGAAATCTGAGGTTCCACTGTGGTTGCCTTGATCATTTTGGTCTCTTGCGTGCTCCTCAGAGATGAGCACTGAAACCCAGCTGATTCCAAAAGGAGAAAGGAGGAGCCTTGTCTTTCTCCTTTCTCCACAACCTTTCCTTATCCATTCAGCCAATTTCTTCTCATGGGGCAGCTGCATCCCTGACCCTCCCCTCATACAGACCCAGCTCTTCGGAATGATAACTAAGCTGCCGAATGTGAGACATGCGTTGGGTTCTGTCCCACACAACACGGTGCATTGTAAACACACTGAGTCATGCCAGGATTCTCAGCTGTTGGGTTGCTGAATGTGGTGCCAGTGCCAAGGAAAAGGCTACCAACCTTGATTCTAACATATGTTATGGCCCTGGTCACACTCATGTAATCCCACAGGGTCAGGGCACTATCCGCTTGGCAAGATTTCTTTCAAATAACTGGCCTGCCAGCTTGAAGGGTTGTGCCATTTTCAACCTGTGTGGGTCACTCTTCAGTATTCCCTTTGTCCCTGATTTCTTTGCCTTTGATCTCTCTTTGGGGGCATAACAGGTGCCCAGCTTAACGTCTCAAACACAGAGGTTTTGCAAATTCTCTTGCACATTTTTTTTTACTGTGTTTGCAATGAAAAAATGGCAAAGCCCCCTCAGGACTTTAAGGGAACTGCAGTCTTTAGAAAAGGCTGGAACTCTTCTGGCGTGATCAGTGAAACAACAACAACATTAAATTTCGCCTCTGATTGTTTTTCTACAACTCAAAATCCCCTTCTGCTTTCTTGCCACCTGAAGTGGAAAAGATATATACTTTCTGCTAAGTAGAGAAAAACAGCTTGTGTGTAGGAGAGGTTTTCTAAAGCAGAAAGTGGGTAAGGGTTAAATACCTCCTCCCCTACCTTTTCTGTGCTTTAGAGCAGCTGGTTTATTAATTAATTAAAATGTCAGGTGTCACAGAATCCTCTTTAAAACAGTAAGAGAATGGAAGGAAATGAATCCCCCCTGATCTAATCAAAAGCTTATAATCACAAACCTTTAAAAAGTTCCCTAAAATCATGACACAGCCACAATCAGCTATAGGCCTCTGAGAACACACGGCGATTTGCAGAACGGTACATTAGTTTAAAACTGAAATTACTTAAAAGTTAAATGTAATTTAATAGACATCTGGTGCTTGTGTGTGTGTGTTGGGGGGGGGGTTGGATTGTAAAAACAAAACAAAAGGCAGGTTTGTAATGAATCACTGTTTATGACTAATATATGTTGCAAATGAAGGAAAACACAAATAATAAAAAAGAAACAGCTACAGTCACAAGGATGCTCTTAGAAATTTTGGACAGTCAGCCTGGGAACCAATAGTAATTGTCATTTGCCAGTAGTGTCTGAGCCCTGTCTGCTAAAAACTGTTCTTTGCTCTGAATCTAGCGGAGTCTTTCTTTAGCTCAGCCTGTAATGCAGGGCAGTTATCAATTTGCAGACATTTGAATGAATTAACACATGTCGTTTTTAGCATCGCTATAGCGCAAAGCAACTTTAAATTAGCATACATTTATTCAGAGGAGTTGTAATGGTACAAGTAGGCAGTATAAGGTGATGCGCATTCCTTTCTGCCCTTCTCAGAAGCTCCTTGGAACTAATTCTACACCCGAGTACCAACAGACACAGTAATGGACGTAGAGAAAATAAGCAGTCAATTTATAATCCATAGCACCCTCTAGTGTGAACAACATGTAGGAGTCATCCCAGTTATATACGTTCTGGTGCTTTGTTTTCATGTATCATCATTTCATTTTATTTTTAATATATGGCTAGGGACCTCAAAAGCTGCTGGAAGTAGACTTGGTATCTCTGGAGCTCTGAGAGGGCCTAATTCAAACAATAATAACTACAGATACAAGTCACATCACACTTCCTGCAAACCATACTGTTCTGTTTCTCTTCCTCATTTCTTCTCAACCTGGTGTCCTCCAGGTATCATTGGACTACAATTAACCAGTGATCAGGGATGATGGGAGCAGCAGTCCAATAACTTCTGGAAGGCACCAGGTTGGAGAAGATTGATATACTTAAGCTAATTTTGACTGATTGATAAATCTATAGCTCCAGAATGAATAAAAGAAAACCTGAAATAATATCTTTGAATGCAACACTCCTAAATAAACACATCTTCAGAATTGATTGGGTCTGAAATGTATGAATAGACAGTTGTGATTATTAATTATTACAGTTATTCATTGCTTACAGCAGGTATTTGGGATTTCCAGAGATATTTGGGAGCAAAATTGTCCACCTACCTTCAATAATGATTGAATTTAAACTATAGCACACTTTTAAATGTTATTTAAATAAAGATTGGCCCATCTAAAACTGCCTTAGTTTCCTAAAGTAGTATCCCTAAACAAGAGAGAACATGTCTCAAGTTGCTGGGGGGAAAACGGATTTTATTTTCTGAGCAGCCTGAGTAACCCAGAACAGTAGCCATTAAGATAGCAGTAGCCTCCAGAATTCTGCTTCTGTGATTTGATTTTTTGTGTGCACTGTGCATAGAGTGAACTAATAAACAAAAACTGTCACTGACCCTTGGGGGGGAAAGACCACATTTAAATTTGGGAATATTAAATACATTAATATGAGTTATATTAGCATACCAGTGACTTCCAAATTAAACAAGTTCCAGACTTATCAGACACCCAGATTTGAAAGGCACAGCAAAGTTGATTTCTGCTGATCATAGCCAGCTGTAGTTGCCTGTAGTTGTTATTAGAATGAGCAAAGCTGTAATAGTAGAGCCCTGAAAAGTCAACTATTGACTCTGGATATTAAGTAGAAGTAAAAGCTATATTCAGCATAGAAAGAAGGGCGCTGATGTATTTTTAATCTTTGTTGGAAGCCGCCCAGAGTGGCTGGGGAAACCCAGCCAGATGGGTGGGGTACAAATAATAAATTATTATTATTATTATTATTATTATTATTATTATTATTATTATTATTATTGTTATTAATTTCTGTGATGTGTCCTTCAGGATTTCTGCCTGTAGTCTATTACCCATGCTACAAAAGGGGCCAATTTAAATTGGCAATAAAAGGTTGGCCAATCACATCTGATACATTGATGAGCATGGAATTTGCATTTTTTCCACTGGTCCAACATCTTCACTGAGGTTTTGTTGTTTAGTCGTTTAGTCGTGTCCGACTCTTCGTGACCCCATGGACCAGAGCACGCCAGGCACTCCTGTCTTCTACTGCCTGCCGCAGTTTGGTCAGACTCATGTTTGTAGCTTCGAGAACACCATCCAACCATCTCATTCTCTGTCGTCCCCTTCTCCTTGTGCCCTCCATCTTTCCCAACATCAGGGTCTTTTCCAGGGAGTCTTTTCTTCTCATGAGGTGGCCAAGGTATTGGAGCCTCAACTTCACGATCTGTCCTTCCAGTGAGCACTCAGGGCTGATTTAAGAATGGATAGGTTTGATGTTCTTGCAGTCCATGGGACTCTCAAGAGTCTCCTCCAGCACCATAATTCAAAAGCATCAATTCTTCGGGGATCAGCCTTCTTGATGGTCCAGCTCTCACTTCCATACATCACTACTGGGAAAACCATGGCTTTAACTATATGGACCTTTGTTGGCATTCACCGAGGTATCCACTGCAATTTTAAGGTCTCATCTTGCAGTAAAATAGCTTTCACGAGTGTGTCTAGTTCAGTGAAGCTATGCAGCACCACTAACTTCCCAAAGTAGCTTGGATCCAGCTTATTCAAGTCAGAACTATGCCTTAATTAAATCTAATTTGAATTTGTTGCTTCACATCTGGGAGACTGTGTTCTTGTTAGGCCAGAGGTGTAAATACATTCTTATAATAATCCTGCCGCTTTGGAAGTGAGAAGAACTATGACTGCTTCACAGTGAAAACGCTGATCGAGCGCCTTCCCAGTGTAGCAAAATATGTTTATCTGGTAGCAAAGAAATCGTAGCTTCCCTGAGTTTAATTTCAGGACCTCAGCCTTGAGCCTGTGCACACCCTTCCCTTAATGTCAAAGAGCAGTATCCTGTGTGTGGCGTTCTCATGCTTTTGAAGCAAAGCTACAATGCTTGCATTAAGCACCTTTAATTTTCCCCACGGCCACCATTAACCGATGCTATTCTGTAAAGAAGGCTGATCGCCGAGGAATTGATGCTTTTGAATTATGGTGCTGGAGGAGACTCTTGAGAGTCCCATGGACTGCAAGAAGATCAAACGTATCCATTCTTAAGGAAATCAGCCCTGAGTGCTCACTGGAAGGACAGATAGTGAAGCTGAGGCTCCAATACTTTGGCCACCTCATGAGAAGAGAAGACTCCCTGGAAAAGACCCTGATGTTGGGAAAGATGGAGGGCACAAGGAGAAGGGGACAACAGAGGACGAGATGGTGGGACAGTGTTCTCGAAGCTACCAGCATGAGTCTGACCAAAGTGCGGGAGGCCGTGGAAGACAGGAGTGCCTGGCGTGCTCTGGTCCATGGGGTCACGAAGAGTCGGACACGACTAAACGACTAAACAACAACAACAATTCTGTGTGTCCTCACAAGAGGGCAGCAGTGGCCTATTGAAATTAATTGAGGGCAATCATCGGTCTCTGTCCACATTCACTTCTTGTGAAAAATTCAGAGCCTAATCACACCAGCACTTTGTCACATGCAATAGACACATTGTGTTCAGACAGAACCTGAGAATTCAGTATTTGTATACTTAAGGGAAAGGATTCTCACTTGGGGAAGGGAGCTCCGTTCAGGGGAAGATGACAGGATTTCCATCTCCAAAGTCCTAGGTCAAATCGCTGTCATCCCCTATTAAAGAAAAGCAAGTGATGCAAAAGATGGCAGAGCCGGCCCGCCCTTGAGATGAGTGAGGCAGCTGCCTTGGGGGGCAGAAACGCAAGAAGCAGCGCTCCTGGGGGTTTCCCACCCAGCCTGCTGCCACCAGAGAAGCAGCTGTCAGTGCTGCAATTGCACAGCGGCACATTTTCATTTCACCTCAGGTGGTGAAAATGGAGTACACCACTCCTGAAAGAGGAGTTGGACAAATGATCAAGGGACTGGAAGATCTCCCCGATGATGATGATGATGATGATGATCATGATGATGTATTATTTATACCCCACCCATCCAGCTGGGTTACTGCATTCAGAGCATTTTAATTTAGAAAAAAGGTATGGTAAATAAGAGGGGACATGGTAGAGAGGTATATAAGTTTATGTGGATATGGAACAGTTTTTATCCCTCTATGTGGAACAGACTCCCTTGAGAAATGTGGACTCTCCTTCATTTAGGGTTGTCATATTTCAAAAAGTGAAAATCTGAATACAAATGTTGTTGAGGTGTTTTCTTCTTCTTTTTTCCTTTTTGTAAAGTGAGGTTGTAGAGCTATTTTTAAGGAAATTTGCCAAAATCCATATGTCCAGATTTTCCCGGACAATTTCCACCTGGACACTGTTTCCAACTGCACTGTTCCAGCTATTTCTTGGAAATTCTGGACATATGGCAGCCTCAATGGAGGTTTTTAAGCAGAGGTTGGATAGCCAACTGTCATGAATGCTTGAGTTTAGATTCTTGGTTATACACACAGTTCATAGTTAAACTGTGGAGGCTGTACTGATGGTCCACCGATTTCTATGGCTTTAAAAGAGGATTAGACAAATTCCTGCGGGAGATGGCGATCAATGACTATGTTCTACCTCCCCTGTTGGAGGTAGTATGCTTTTTAATATACCTTTGCAAGTGGGAAAAGTGCACTCAGGTCCAGCTTGCAGGCCTCCCATATGGCTTTGCTAGGCCAGGATGAGAAGGTAAAAGGTAAAGGACCCCTGGATGGTTAAGTCCAATCAAAGGTGACTATGGGGTTGCGGCGCTCATCTTGTTTTCAGACCGAAGGAGCCGGTGTTTGTCCACCGACAGCTTTCTAGGTCATGTGGCCAGCATGACTAAACCACTTCTGGTGCAACGGAACACTATGACAGAAACTAGAGCGCATGGAAACACTGTTTACCTTCCTGCTGCAGTGGTATCTATTTATCTACTTGTACTAGTGTGCTTTCCAACTGCTAGGTTGGCAGGAGCTGGGACTGAGCAACAGGAGCTCACTCTGTCACGGGGATTCGAACTGCCAAACTTCTGATTGGCAAGCCCAATAGGCTCAGTGGTTTAGATCACAGCAACACCCGCATCCCTCCAGGATGAGAGCATGATGTTGTACTAGATAATCCTTTGACCTGATCTATCAGGCTGTTCTTATGTTCTTATGACACTCGGCATTCTTCAGGTATTCAGGATCAGGACAAAAAGTGAGCATGTCAGGATCAGCTGGAGGTGACCAAATATACCTGTTTTGGACTTTCAAAAGTTGAAAAGATAGTTAACCTAAGAAGTCAACCTAGGAACCCATGCTGGTGTACCACATACAGTGTGTTTAAAATATCGTTACCCTGTTCTTTAGCTGGAGAAAGGCTCCCAAGAGTGGCTTACAATTCCTGTCCTCAGGTTTACAATCTAACTGACATGACATTAAAAGAGTGGGAGGGAGCGTGGGGGGCGGGATCAAACTCATGCACTAGTTCTTAAATGACAGAGTTCTTGCAATGACCAGCTGGAATGGAAAAGGTTCAGGCAGAGGAGGAGCCACAAGCTACAGGAGAGTCAGGGTGCTGTAGTCCCATCTCTCCCTCCCCTAACATATTACTTGCTTTTGGAGACGGACAAGTATTCCAATGAAACATGTTGATATTCTGTCCTGATTGTTGACTCCTAGGTTTGCTCCCGCACAGGTGGAGTTCTAGAAGCAGCACTTCTCATGGCCCTGTTTACTGGCTGCATGATCCACAGGGTCCTTTTGCCCAGTGCCCAAGACACAGCTGGTCACTTCTGATCCATTTGGTTAATTGTTTCATTGAAGAAACTGCTGATGGAAACAGACATTTTTGGCAAGCGAAACAACTCTCAAGGTGGTATTTTAGGGCTGCATTTGGAAATTTGTGCTCAGTTTGTTTCAGGGAATTTGACTCGACCTCCCACTTCTACGGAAGGTAAGGATTTAGACAAAAATAGGCAAGTTTCCATTCCCTTCTGCCCTCTTCCCCCTTAATCTTTCTAGGAGGGCAAAACCTCCCAGCTGCAGTGCTTATTTTCCAATATATCTAATCGGAATGATTGACTCAGATGACAAGAGCTAAGGCTGCGTTCCTAAGGTCTTGTACTATTTTGAGCAAGTGTACTTGGGGCCAGGTTGTCACGGGGAAGGATAGCCTTGCAAAAGGTCGGACGGCCCTCCTGCTAATCTCTGCTTTTCAATGAGGGGTGATGAGGGCGGGGGCATTGGAAATGGGTTACTCTCAAGACAAAGCCTGAAGAAAAAATGCTTGCCAGTTTTGTTGGGGGCAACAAATCAAGGCAGAATCTCAAGATGCTCTGCATTCTGCCTTAAGATGAGTGCATTTTGCTTCCTGGGTGAGATCCTGCTTTTCAGGGTCTAGCTAGTGTGTTATGGGATTGACTGACCCTATGAATGCTTACTCCAAAGTTAGTTCCACTCTGTTCAGTGGGGCTTATCAAAGTGTGCACAGGATTGTAGCCTGAGTTCAGACTCCACTGAATTTCAGAAAGTTTGGGGGCCATTTTTTACAGGTGAATCATGGGCCATAGTCTGAATATTCAAACCAGCTTGCTGATTTGCAATAAGTGGATATATGCATTGAAGTTTTATATTGCAATATGAATGGCCCTTGTTATACCGATTTGTAAAGGTAAAGGTAAAGGGACCCTGACCGTTAAGTCCAGTTGCGGATGACTCTGGGGTTGCAATGTTCATCTCGCTTTATTGGCCGAGGGAGCCGGCGTACAGCTTCCGGGTCATGTGGCCAGCATGACTAAGCCACTTCTGGCGAAACCAGAGCAGCGCACGGAAACACCATTTACCTTCCCACCGGAGCGGTACCTATTTATCTACTTGCACTTTGATGTGCTTTCAAACTTCTAGGTTGGCAGGAGCAGGGACCAAGCAATGGGAGCTCACCCCGTTGCAGGGATTCAAACCGCTGACCTTCTGACCAGCAAGCCCTAGGCTCTGTGGTGTAGCCCACAGTGCCACCTGCGTCCCTATTTACCTCGGGACTGAAAAAGAAAAGGTTTGCAGTGGGGGGGGGGGAGAGAGAGCAGTATAGGTGGCCAGCTGAGGCCAAGACCTGATTTTTGGACAGAACAGACACCTAACAAGCATCTGGAGAGAGAAAATCTAACTTCTTTTGCTATCATGGCTGCATCGTTTTCTATATCCATCCTGGGAAGCCTCCAGAAATAGAATCCTTTGTCAGAAAAGCAGTTGTTCTGCAGGGCATTGGTGTCCTCCTTTTGCAGCTCATCTCCCCTCCATCTGCAGTGGATGAAACCATCTCTTTCTTCTCTCAACCTGGGAGACCTTGCCAACTTCATTCAAGCACAGATTTGGTTTGGAACAAAACTGCCTTTCAAGAGTCCCTGGGGGAAAAACAGGTCAGCATCCACTACGTATCTGCTCCTGCTCACGTCTCACCAAAGGATCCAACATCAGCTACCATAATTCCTTTTGGAGTATTATAATAGGGGGGAAACACTCTGAACACACACACAACTATCTCCATTTTCTAGAGGATGCCCACATGCTGCTGCTGCTGCTGCTGTGTGTTCTTGCAGCCAGAAATGCAACATCTGAACTGGGACTTGCAGATCAGAGTACATTGGAAGAATTTCAGTGAATGTCTCAGTAAGTCTAGCTTAGGGATGAGCGGATCTATCAATTCCAGTTTCTCATTTTCTCAGCCTTAAGTTCTGTTCTCCACATTCCTGCATCAGTTTGTGATCCGCCCCCCCTAAAGTCATAAAATTAGCATATTAAAGTGATTTCCCCCTAATATACACATTTTTCTATCCAATTTTACTTAATAGACACATTTTTACAAGCCAGCTTCTCCTAATATGATGCATTTTATGCTATCTTCACCAATATATGCCTTTTAAGACACACTTTACCTAAGTATATGCAATTTTTAGTATATGATTTGGCTGAGGAACTGAATTTCAAAATTGGGAGGATGTGAATTTTGAAGGATGGCTTTGTTTCAGTTTGAGTTTTGTTTTGGAAAGTGAGAATTAGGTAAGTTCCCCTTTAAATGATACCTTTTAAATGAAATATTTTGTTGATTTTGCAAGCACCAGTATGATAAAGCCAACATTTATAAAACAAGCAAATGTAAGTTTCATGTGAGTTATTATTGTAGGTTTGGCTTGGAAAGGAATAGCAGGTGTGAGAATCAGGTATGCGTACGTGCAGGACAATAATCTGATATAATCTCCCGGAACCAAGCCTGGGTACCTGAAGGTCATAAACCCTCAGGAGAAAGACAGATAAAGGTTAAGAATGGGAAGGACACTGTATCAAACTGGCCAGACTGGGCTTGACCTTTGTGCGCCATAAATTAACCTCTCCACAAGGGCAAGATGCCAAATACGTCTGTACCAGTTACTGAGTGAAAAATCAGAGGATGTTTTCTTGCCTCCCACAGTCATCGATCTGACTGCCACTAAGAGAAATATAATAAGGTCTTTATGAAGCAGTTTTGGCAAGTGAAAATGGAAAGACGTGCTAAAGGGGCTGGTTTGGGGGCCACCTGATTAGTTAATTGAGAAATGCAGCTAAAGACTAAGAAGTGCTAGAAGCATAAGGGCAAAACCACCACATGTGGATGGATGAACCTGACACATCCCCAGCACTCGGACAATGAGGAAAAATGGATAAAACTCAGTTTTACAAAAGTAAAGTACCATCAATGAATCAGTTTCAAGAAGCTTCTCTCACCGCGGCTGATATTACCTTATGGGAGGCGGGCATAGGTTCAAAGGGATCCCCTCAGGTCTGATTTTCAAACATTTTGCAGTCCTTGGAAACTCCCAAATTTTGCATTGCATCTGATATCGTTCTGACACCGGACCCTTTCTAAGTGTGGCCTGGGGAGCGTCTCCACCCCTATCGCTCTACCCAGACATTGAGGTCCAGCGCTGAGAGCCTTCTGGTGGTTCCCTCACTGTGAGAAGCCAAGTTACAGGGAACCAGGCAGAGGGCTTTCTCGGTAGTGGCACCTGCCCTGTGGAACGCTCTCTTACCAGATGTCAAAGAGAGCAACAACTACCAGACTTTTAGAAGACATCTGAAGGCATCCCTGTTTAGGGAAGCTTTTAATGTTTGATGCATTACTGTATTTTAATATTTTGTTGGAAGCTGCCCAGAGTGGCTGGGGAAACTGAGCCAGATGGGAGGGGTATAAATAATAAATTATAATTATTATTATAATTATTATATTGCAGTCACTTAGATCCACGCATTTAGCAAAACTATGAGTTTGCAGTGCTGCTAGCCAGTGTTCCCCACCCCACCCCGAATCAAGTATAATGCTTAACAGTCATTCCAGGAGTTCTGAAACCCCTTCCTGAAACAAGTCTCCAGATCTCTCCACTCCAGCCTTCTCCTGTGTGCCGAATAGATTATCACATTCCAGGAGAGACAACCCAAGACGGTCTAGAAAAGGGTGCAACAGAGAGGGAAAGGGTGCCAAGCACCCCCACCACCTTCATCACATCTGCAGTGGAGTAGAAAGAAAGGGCTTATTTAGGCTCCAGAAGCACCTGAAGTGAAAGGGAACCAAGAGAAGAATCCTCCAGTGAAGGCCCGGATACTTCTGTACTGCATTTAATAATTGAGAGAAGTTATTTAAGTTGGCAAGCCTTCTGGTACCGTCTAAGTTGAGGGTTCCCAAGCTCCCTTCTTTAGATTTTGTATACAGGACCATCCTGCTCACCCTCACTCTCTTCCTGCTGTTAGAAAAACCATCAGTGTACTGTAGCCAAATTTGCAATTGGGAGGGGGGGGACAAGGGAGGTCCTGAGTCCCAGTGGCACAATCCTAAACACGTTTCCTCAGAAGGAAAGAGTTCCAAGTAAGTATGCTCAGAATCAAAGCTTCAACAGGGCCTGACACTGGCTATCTAGTTCCTTTGTGGCTGAGTGAGGATTTGAGCCCAGATCTACCGTATTTTTCGCTCTATAAGACGCACCAGACCATAAGACGCACCTAGTTTTTGGAGGAGGAAAGCAAGAAAAAAAATATTCTTAATCTCAGAAGCCAGAACAGCAAGAGGGATCGCTGCGCAACGAAAGCAGCAATCCCTCTTGCTGTTCTGGCTTCTGGAATAGCTGCGCAGCCTGCATTCGCTCCATAAGACGCACACACATTTCCCCTTACTTTTTAGGAGGGAAAAAGTGAGTCTTATAGAGCAAAAAATACGGTACTCACAAGTCAGCGTTTTATCTGCACCACCAACTGGCTCTCCAGGGTCTCATGGCTTGTGGGGATCAGAGGACTCTAAGCCACGGCATTGCAGAGCTGAAGGGCAGCACACTCTGGCCTCTGCTGCCAGCCAGGGGACCAAGAGCCACTGCGAGGCTCACTGCTTCCTCTGCCGCCCAGGAAGAACATTGTGGCAAGTGGAAGACCAACCTGCCATCATCTATTGGCAAGAGCTGCAGGGAGCTTGCTGGGGGTGGGGGGGAACTACTCCGCTCCAACTGCTGGTTGTCCTGGGGCTTCACAAGCAAGATGGGTGGAATGAAGACATTCTGGCCCCATCTATTAGCCAAAGGCAAAGGAGCCACCAGCTGCTCTTCAGAGGAGAACACCAGCAAGGGAAGATCAGCTTGGCTAAAACTGGACTGAAATACTTAAACTCAGCACTTTGCTCCGGTCCTGAATATCTTTTATCTTTTCCCTCTGCTCTCCTTTCCATGAGGCCGTGAAGTAAATTACAGTGAAATATAAAATATAGTAAGTAATTAAATAATAATAATCAGAGTACTTTGCATGAAAGAGAGCTTTCATTTCCCTATACATATTCTTCCCTTGTAATTATCAACAAATCACAGAGATTGACTTAACCTTTCGTGATATTTTCCTTTCCAAGGGATTGCGTCACCCCTACCTCTCTTTCCCAGGGAAAACTGTTCCATTTCAGGCTGAAATTCAGAGAGCCCAGGACCCCTATTACATCTAAGCCTTGAGGTCACCAGATCACTGGTTTGCTGTTTTACACTCTTCCGCGTCTAAGAGTGCACAGGGGAGAGAAAAGGCTGAGGGGAATTGATCTTATTTATTCTATCAACTGTGACATACTAATGTTTTTGATGGAAACGTTTGGCCCGCTCCTGCCCTGCGCCAAACATTAGATTTGTTATAAATGGTATTAGGAATTACTCTTGGAATGTTTCCCAGGTTGATAAAATTAATAATGTGAACTCTTTCCAGTGATGGCTGAGATAAAATGAAATAAAAAAAAGACTCTGTGAGTGGATGCAATACAGTGAATTGAAATCAGGAGGATTCTATATAAATTCATCTCAGGCAGAAAATGCTGACTTCTGCAGGAGTTTCATTCCCAGTAAATACACTAATCTGATTCAGGGCTTCAGAGTTCACTGCTCAAGGATTGTGGGGATGGGAAGGAAATACCGTAATGAGTGGGGGAAGGAAATAATGTTTTGCTGTAAGCAAATCAAACAGAACAAACTCGCCCCTAGCCGATTCTGGAAAGGGCAATGCCAAGGGTACTGCAATTTCTGGCACTTTGGAACCTCACCTGTTTTGCATTAATTTGGCAGATGTTTCAGTGCCTGGTTACAGAGTCTTTTTAATACTGTGTTTTTCCTCCAGTTGCAGTTATGTGACTAGCACCAGTATTTATGCAAGCCTTCCCAACAGAGTTGCCTCCTTTTTTCTGGTGGGCAGAAATAAAATAAGGGGCGTCACATCATTTGCTTGCTCTGCACCTGGTTTAATTATTTTCCAGGCAGGTATTAAATGCAATAGCATCCTCTGTCCACTCATGCCCTGCTTTGATTACCAGGCTGCAGACTCAGCGGTGTGAAGGCACCTTCCCCTGGCATGAACTACAAGAGGTCTCAGGCCCAGGTCCCCAAAAGAAAACAACAGAAAACAAGTGGAGATCAGCCACTGCTCTAGTGAGAAGTAGGTCAGAACCCATGAAAATCCTCTAACCTTTCCTTATGGAATAGAAACATCCATAATCAGTATGCAAGGTGATGAGCTATCTCTGCATTCATAATAGCTCTGCTGCAGTGTGACATCCTTGCCTCACAAAGGCCTATTATGCACCTTCCTTATTGCATCTTGTTTGTGTTCGGCGCCGTGTCAAGTTCATGTCAATCATTTATTTTGCAAAACATTATCGCATCACCGAACCAAATGTTTATTCAACTGCTGTAGTTCCCATCTTAATTTAGTATTTCAGTCACAGAGAGAAGAAGCTTCCAAACAGGAGTGCCGGGAAAGATTTTGCAAGTGCAGAAATGAGAGATCTGGTCTCTTTCCCTCCTAGGATCATCAGCTGCCTTCTTACCAGTAATTTCTTTTGGCGCTTGGAGCTCAAAATTCTCTCCATCAAGGTCCGCTTGCCATTTGCAGAGGCAAGCATGTATCCCCAGGAACAACCTTTTGGCTGCTACATAACACCTTCTGTTGCTCTAACTTGGAGCAGACCCATGTTTTATCACACAATTTACCATGAATTGGAAAGCAATTAATTTGCTTTAATTCCATTCTTAAGAACTTCCCAAGATTTATTTTTTTTAAAAAAGAACTTGTTACTGCTCCAAATCCCAGAGTGGGGATTGCTCACTCCATTAGACTGGAATACCACCTTTTTTTGTATTGTGTAACCACCTCCACTTGCAAGAGGTGGCAAGAGCAGGCATTTGAGAGCCTATTGCAGCAGTCTGAGCTGTTGGAAAAACAGCTAGAGAAGACTAGTCTGCTTTGAATGCACAGGACATCAATAACATTGAAGAGGGACAATACAAAATGGAGACAGGGTCATGCAGGGGCACAGTGTGTGTGGGGGGGCGTGGCTCATGGTGCACAATTTTTGAGGGGGCATGAACCAGACAAGCCCCCCCTGGCCTGGCCCTGTGCTCCCTTCCACCTCCAAAGGGCCGCATTGACCAGCCAGACAAGTGGCTCAGTGTGGCCCTGCTTTGCTCCAGTGGGGGGTGGGGTTGCTCTGGCAGCATCAGTGATGAGGGCTGGGCTGCCCCCCCAGCATGTATGTGCCCCCTCCTCAGGCGCCAGCAACTGATGCTACACTGCTGGGGTCTTGTGCAAGGTGAGGCAACTGGAGGCTCAAGCCCCTACTGTTGCACACCACCCAATCTCCATGGGCCATGAGAGATTCCAGGGGTTTCAGGTACACTTACCAGAGTCTGTGTTTCCTTTGGGGATAATAAGGCACAGCAGAGTCTGGTGTCCTTATGATATATGTGTCAGGGAATGGTCTGAAGCTGAGGATTGGGGAATGCATTCTATGGCAGATCAGCTTCTCTCAGAAGAAGAGCAGGAGGAGGAAGTCACCCACCCCTCATCCACAGCATGTTCAGAAGCAGAGAGAGAGACAGAAGCTGAACAGCGTAGACAGGAGTTATCCAGCTACGAGATAGGAACAAGGGAAACAGAAGGGAGGGAACAGATAGCTGAGATGTCATTTAAGAGTGTGGGGGACCCCCTCCCTATGGACTAGAAGGTCTGAACGTATCAGAGAGCAAAGAAGGCAGAGAAGAGGAGGAGCTTCCCGTTGGCGTCTTGGATGTGGCGGAAGGCGGAAGATTTAGAGTAGCCAGCTGCCCTCCTTCTGGAGACCTGTATATTTGTGCTTGCAACATGATGCCGTAATAAAGGACTATAAATTATAAACTGCTGGTTAATTCTTATTTGTGAAATTACCGAAGAGAGAGGAAGACTCTCCACGCCTGACAATATGGCTTATTTGCACATATATACAACCTGATATAATAATAATAATAATAATAATAATAATAATAATAATAATAATAATAATAATTTATTATTTATACCCTGCCCATCTGGCTGAGTTTCCCCAGCCACTCTACAGAGTATTCACATCCCAAAAAGGTTCTGTTCCTCCCATTGCTGCAGCCTCCGATTCCTAGAGACTCCACATGTCATGTCTGACCCTCTCTGCAGCATAAAACAGACTGCTGCCTCCTTCTTCTGCCCCCTCCTCCAGCTTGCATAAGGGACACTTTTTTTCCTGTTCACTTACTTCGTTGTCCACTGTAATCTTGGAAACTTTCCCCTCCCAACTCGGGGATTGTCTTTTGCTTATTACCCAGAGCTCAGGGTAGGGTCTCTCCCCTCACCCCTGTGTTAAAGAATGTATGTTGCCTTGTTGATGGATTTCACTGATGGGTTAATGGCGCACCATCATTTATTCTCTTAACCACTCTGCCATTATGGCTGGTTAGGACATGGGAAGCTGAGTCCAGCTCTTAAGGGTCTGACTTCCCATTTTGACTCTCCAAGCATTGAATAATTCTAACATTTATTGGACCTAGGAATTTAGGGGGCATCTGGCTCCCCACAAACCCATAACAATACTTTGGCTTTTCTGCCCTCTGGCCACATGGCCATGAAGCCTCTGCCCCATTCACACTGGTCATTTCTCTCACAGGAGATTGTTGTGAGGCTTAGGAAAGAGTAAGTGCCACATATGCTTTCCTTGGAGGAAAGGTGAGATAAAAGTGCAATAAAATACACCAATAAGGTGAATGTCCTCCTTTTGAAACATTAGCATCAACCTTGGAAGAAGTGAAACTTCAAGTGGACCCACTCCAGAGTCCCCCACTCTGGACAGACCTATCAAATGCCCTTCAGATCTCCTCTGTGTCATAGTAGTAATAATAACAAAAAACTACAAACAGCCTAACAGCTGGTGTCCAGAGAGTATCCGGCTGTTCAAAATAACCTCTCATTGTTGTGCTGTGTGTTTCTCACCTACGTGTTGCATCCACCAGCTGGATTTCACCTAATGCACTGAATTTCCTGAAGCTGCCTTTACAAAGTAGCTGCCTTTCATATGATGGATAGGGTACCGAATTCTAATTGAGGTCCTGAAGGATTTCTGTAATGTATATAATACATGATGGCTAGCGCAGTAATGGACTGTGTCTACATCTCCGTCGTTATTGTAGTAATGCAATGCCAAAGTTACATTCAATCAGTGGACAGAAGGATATGACAGACCTTCCCATTTTGTTTCAGGAAATCGCAATGCTGCCATTGCTTTTTAAATTTAATTTATTCATTGCCCTTCATATACATTGCAAGGTGATTTACAACCATACAACTAAAACTAAGTTTAAAAAACTCATGCACCAACACAAACCAAAGCAGATATCTACTTCTTCTTTTTACTCCAGCTGGGGAAGCTTGTCAAAACAAGAATGTATTCAATTGTTTCCAGAAACTACAAATAGGGGGCACCTGTCGTATCTCAACAGGAATGCTGTTCTGCAAAATAGAAGTTTGGCAGACGTATGTTATCATAGTACACCATCAGTTTATATGAAGCTTTACTGTAAGCAAACCTAAGTCCTCAAAGGCTCCAGAAATTCAGGGGTGTGTGGGGAGGGGATGGCAAAGGACACACAAAAGTGGAAGAAACTGGGAAGTCAATGATACCAAGGGGTGAACCAGCTTTTGTGCACCCTTGTTGTCTTTAACTCTGCCTTCCCTTCCTCCCCTCACTAAAAATTTAGACTGAAAAATCTTTGGAGCACGGAACTGCTTTTTGCTGAACTTTGTGGCTACCAGTCACGATGGCTCTCTTCTACCTCCGTTGTGAGAGGCATGCAACCCAAGACAGTCAGAGGCAGTATGTTTCTGAATGCCAGTTACTGGAATCACAAGCGAGGGGAGTTCTGTTGTGCTCAGATCCTTCTTGCAGTCTTCCCACAGACATCTGGTTGGCCACGGTAACAACAGGATGCTGGAGTAGATGGACCAATGGCTTGATCCAGCAGAATGTTCTTCTTACATCCTGCCAAACACCACGTACTTTTACATACAAATGTAAAACCACGGATGGAGAGCCTGCAACCCTCCAAGTGTTATTGAACTACGATTGCAGCAGAGGTGCACTCCAGCAACAACTGGGGGGGCACAGGTTCCCCATCCCTCCTGTTCATAGCCATGGATATTGAATGTGCTTGCTTCCATCTGTTTCGGATTCTTTTTAGCTGGAGGTGAGATTTCTGTTCGCACCTGTAAAATGAAAATGGCAGTGGTTGTGTGGATGAATGTAGGAAAGTACTTTGAACTTTCAACCTCCTTAATGACCAACATCTTGCATGAACATTAGCTGTTTGCAGAGTTCCCATAGGCATCTGACTGACCACAGGGAGAACAGGGTGCTGAACTCCATGAGTCTTTGGTTAGATCCAGGAGAGCTGGAGAAAATTTTAGACGTTAGTTAGTAAAGTATCCTTAGAAGCTCTACAGCAGCCTTTCTCAACCTGTGGGTCCCCAGATGTTGTTGTCCAACAATGTCTGGGGACCCACAGCTTGAGAACCGCTGCTCTACAGAGTAAGGTGCCCCACTCTCCCTTTCATGTGCTTTTGGATACTTGGCGGTAAGTGTGCTTAGGGGGCTAAGCGAGAGGCGAGGTCCGAGTCCAGTCCAAGGTCGATGGTGCGGTATGGAGGCTGTCCATCAAAGCTGCCATCAAAGCTGAGTCCAAGGCGGGGAGTCGGATGAGGCCAGGAACTCTGGCAGAAGAGCAGGACAGGGTGCAGGCAGGAACAGGCTAGCAACAACATTGCTCCTGCAACCTGGGACTGGGGCTGACTGGCTTTTATCTGCCCCGAGGCATAGGGCGGCCCCGGTCCACAGGTGACTCGCCTCTCCTGGCCTGGAGGCGAGCACTCATCCTGCAGGAACTTAGTTCCTTCCGCCTCTCTGCCCTGAGCCTCTGCAGTTCAGGAGAGGATGGAGAGTTACCGGACCCAGAGGCAACCTCCTCTTCCCCTGACGGAGCTGAGATTGGAGCACCTGCAGGCAGTGGGTCCTCCATCACCTCAGAGGCCAGAGCAGACTCAGCTGGTGCCTGCACCTGAGGATCCAGCACAGGTGAGGACCCTTCAGGCTCAGGCCCCAGCCCCGGCTCAGCTGGTTCTGGAGGCGGGGACTCCTGTGCAGACTGGGATTCCTCAGGTTCAGCCTCTGAGTCCAAATCCCAGGCCATCACAGTAAGAATCTGTCAATTTCAATTTCTAGCTTGGTCGCCATCGGCAATTAGAAATTCCACACAAACATGGTGGAAGAGAGAAACCAAGTGGGTGCTAGAAGAGGGGAAGCCTCTCTGCTCTCCCAAAAGAGAAAAGCAGCTCCCTAGCCATCTTCTGCCAACCCCCAAGAAGCTAGTAACAAACAAACAAACACCAGACAGGTAACTTTTGAGGGCTGATTTACAACGCTGCCTTATCTGTTCGGCCACTTACCTTGCTGGTACAGTGATAAGAAGCAAGAAGGACAAGGATTCTGTGCCATTCACAGCTTTTCCTAATGGCCATAACATAGCCATCCCTTTCCACAACAGACCACGTGAAGAGGTGTGGATTGCACCACCACCTTACATGCGTGTCAGAAGAAGACAATTTTCAGGGTGCCCCTAAAATAGATGCAGTAAATAAAGTGGTGCTTGGCAGAACATCCCCATCATAACTAACACCTCATTTCACATTACCATCTTGTCACTTATGAATAATCATATAGTATATTTTTAAAAAATCTAATTTGTGTGAAGAATGATGATACAGGGAACCAAGATGTCAGCTGAAGCCCAAGAGTGATGACAGGTGCACTTTCTTGCAAGCAAAGAAGCCAAGCTTGATTGCAGCAGACTGATGGTGCAAACTCAGCAAGAGAAGAGCAGAAATTAGTCCAGACTCCCTTACGTGCCAGAGGATCAAAGAAACTTAGTTGAGGAGCCTCAGGGATAAGGCCAGGGTGGTCTGAGAATGAATGGAAGTACAAGGTTGCTCCAACAATTGGCTTTGCCTGCCCAGCACGCTTTGGAACAGAGGTGAGGGAAGTCTCTCTGGGTCATGTGACTCGTGCAGGAACATGGCCCTGAAAGACGCACCTCCTGGTTTCCCCCCGAAACATGTTGGAGGGTATGCCTGTTCTATCAAGCCATGTGCTCTTACTGAGGGGGCTGAGTCTGCTCCTGCTCCTGCCTCTTGATGTGCTGCCATTGCTTCAGAGACAATGCCTGGCTTTGCCTGGTGGAAAAGTGGTCTCCTTGGGATTGCCCTGATCTCCTCACCCTGAGAAAAGGCAGGAGGACCAGAAAGACTTCACAATGAAGTCTCAGTTCCAAATTGGGAGCTTGAGTGGGAAGGTTCTGATCTCTTCTTGGAATGGGTGAAACATTAATAGATAAAAGTGTCTCTGAACATGTGCAGAGATCTCTTTCTCTGGTACTGAGTAGATGAAACATGTTCGGCCATAGCAAGGGCTAAAGAGAAGAGCCCTCTCAATTTTTAAATTAAGCATTTTGCAGCAACAGTGGCTGACTTCTTAGCAAAGGATTTCAGTACTCTGGGATATGGAAGCAAGAGAAGCTCTCCAATGTGGCTCTGTCTGGTGCAACATTCTGTTGCAGTTCAGCCAGCCAGACCCCACCCTCCACCCTGACACACAAACACACATGCACAAAACAGGCCACTACCTCTTTAAAATATTGCAGGCACAGCCAGTGCAGTGTGCTGGACCATGTGATAGCTTGAAAGGCGGTTAGAAGCTGCAGGAGAGGAGACTTGGGGATGAGAGCTGCCTGCCTGCCTGCATCAGAGTTAAGAATACACTGCAGTGAATCAAGTGCTCCTTCTAATCAGGGGAGTAAAAGTTCATGCTGTAGGGAGAGCAGGGCAGGTTTCATTCATCTGCAGGATGCCAGGAGCCACGGGGATCTAACGGAGCCATCCGAGAGCAGAATGGTACCTACGCTCCCACAGCCTGCCTGCCCTGGGTGTGAAGTGTTCACTTGGAGGAGGAAACAGTAACACACACTGGAATCTGTGTAGGAGAAAGTGAGTCTGAATCTTGTACTTCCTTGCTGGTTTGGGTCACTCTCTCTTTGACCACATTGTGCAGGGTTATTTCTGCTATGTGTTTATTGAAGCGGTGGGGTTTAATCTAGAGGCAGGGAAATGTTCAACAGCAGCAGAGGGAGGCATATCATTTGAAGGGGAAATCACGGTGAGGAAGGACTGCCTTTGTTACAGAAATCAGGTCTAAGCATGACAAATATTTGCCTGGAATCTGCTGTACATTTTGGATTCGGGGGTGGGCAGTTCGGAGAGAGTAAGAAATTCCAGGAGGAGAGAAAAGTGAGATTAAAGGGGAGGGGAGGCGCTGGAGATAGTCAGAGGTCAGAGGGGTGAGGGTCAGGAAAATGTATGGCTATAGAGACCAGGACGTTATTTCTTAAGTAAGCTTCTCCTCTCTGCTCCATAGAGATTTCACATGGCACTGTCCCTTGAAATGCCACCAATCTTGTTCTTTCCAAATGAAATCTATTTTCTCTCGAAAAAAATCAAAATAGAAAGGTGTAAACAAAAGAGAGTATTGTGGCATTTTAGAGACAAACTGCATTATTATTATTATTATTATTATTATTATTATTATTATTACTGCTGCTGCTTGAGCTTTTGCTAGGCTTTGTATACAAGTAATTGTTTCTCTGGAACAATGGGAATGACTTGCTGCATTTGTAGCCCTATAGTCCTGATCCAGGACTGATAGCTTTGTAACTGTAAAAGCATAATGAGAGAAGGAGCAGTGGAAGTGAGGATTGTCTCCTTGCAGGAAGAAAAAAACACAGTTCAAAAAGTACTCTGGATATATACGTGTGTGGCGGGAAGGGTGTTATTTTTCATGCTGCTATCCAACAGGAACCCTTGACTGTCGCACCAAAGCATGCAAACACCTATCACAAGATTGCTTGTCACACCTCTTTGTGTGAAGGCTTTTCTGGGGACAGGTTGAAGTACCATAGGAACATGCTAACTCAGTTTAATCAGAGACCATGATGGGGCTCCAAAACTGAACTTGTGTACTTTCTCCAGTACCCATTTGTCTGCACACTAAATCTGCAGTTGCTTCCCATCTGTAGCGTGCAATTTGCATGTCTTCCCTCAAGATAGCACTCATATTGCAGAGCTGTCACCTTTCCCAAGCATTCACACCTTATGAGTGAAACATTGTGTAGGCAGGGACAGGTGGTAAATCCCTTGGATTGTGTTTTAGTTGCTGCTGTGGTTGATGTGTGGAATGTGGTTGCACAAGTCCACCTATTGAATATTTGTCTGTGAAGTGATTACTGCAAGTACACCTCCTCCCTATTCTTGACTCTTTTGTGAATCTCTGATTCTGTTGTCTACTTCTGTCTGGAAGTGCACATCTTACTAATTTTTTAAGTTTTAAGGGGTATTATTATCTTTCTATACTGTATTTGCATAAGGATGCCGTGATGCTGTAGTTCACATGGCTGCCAACAGATGGTGCTGTGAGTTCCAGAGTTACAAGAGATCAGCACCTCTACTGGAAGCCTTTCTCCTTCCCAGTGGCCACCATCACCAGGGGTGATACAAAGCAGAGAAAGCCTTTCTCCTCTTTGTCCCACTGCTGCCACTTCCACTACTGATGAGGAGAAAAGCTTCCTTCTTGGCTGCCATTGAGCACAAGAAAGAAGCCTTTTTTCAAAATTCAGGCTTCTTTCTCAGGCAATGAAGTCTAAGGAGAAAGGGTGATTGGGTGCGGTGGCGTGGGGCTGGCTAGTGAGGTGAAATAAAGCAAGCAGCCCCTAGTTAAAGAAATTTATAGGTTGCTTCACAGCATAAAGTCATCAAAAGGTGTACAAGATAAAATCAGAATAAAACACAGCAACAGAAGCTCTAAAAACAATAAAATCAGTGCAACAAACTTGCAAAACAATAAAACCACCACTACAAACTCCCCAAACAGCAAAACCATTTTTCAGTGAGCCCCTAAATATCATGATACAAGGTGTCTATCTGATTTCAGCTAGCAGTTGACTCCAGAGAGCTGGAACTGCAACACTAAAAGCCCACTTTCTGACACAAGGCATATGGTATTCTCACCAACACACTGTCTGAGAAACACAATTGCCAGCTTTTGCCAGATATATTTGGTGAGGAAAACCTCAATCGGTGCCCGGTAGTATATTGGCAGCCAGTGGAGCTCCTTTAGCAGATAAGTTATATGGTGTGCATGCTGTGCCTCAGTCAACTACCTAGCTGCGTGGCCAGGATACTGCAGTATAGTTCTGCAGAGGTTACTTGCAGAAGTCTCCCCTGTTGGCTACAGCACATCTCTTGCAGGTTTGCTGGGGTGACATGGAAAGATATTCCCACAAAGAAAAGGGAAGTGGACACAGCTAAGTGGCAGAGCACATGCTTTGCATGCACAGGTTCCTGGGTTCAATCCTTGGTATCTGCAGTTGAAAAAAGGAACTAGGTAGCTGGTGATGTAATTGGCTTCTCCCTTCCCAAGACTCTGGAGAGCTCTAATCCAGCAGAAAAGGTATTATTACGGTATGCTAAATCAGGTGTGAGGAACCTTAGGCCCTCCAGATGTTGCTGAACTGCAACTCCCAACATCCCTGGTAATTGGCCATGGTTGCTGGGTCTGATGGGAATTGTAGTTCAGCAGTACCCAGAGGCCCAAAAATTCCCCACCCCTGTGCTAGATGAACAATATTCTGACCTGCATTTCAAAAAAGAGGTGTTTATTGGCTCTGCCTGATGCTTCCTAGAGAGAGAGAAAAAATGAATGCATTAGGAGGAAGTTTGGGAAGTGCTGTTTAAAGTATACCTCATACAAATGTAATGGTACAAGCCTATATTACTAGAGGGAGAAGCAGACAGGCAGGCAGGCAGACACATTATAAACTTGCTGTGCTGAAGAAAAGGAAGGCTTGTTCAACAATATAGCTGCCCTGCATTAGTGGCAAATGCAAAATGATGCTTTACATTGTTATTGAATGGTAATTGATTGGCTTGTTGTTCCTGCTGAGTCCGAAGCACTTGGAACGAAGTCCCATTGATTTTGGTGAGACTGACTTACTTCCCAATGTAACTGAGATATAACAGCTCAGGGGCTGAATCATGCTAAATATCTTTTCTGGGGCAGGGGAGCTTGCGAAGCCCAGCAGCCCCACACTTAAGAGCGGAACGTCTGGAGCCATGGGAGCACTTCTCAAAGCTTCCCACAGCAAGTAGGTTAGCATCAAAAAGAATGCAGAGAAACAACAGGGTATTCCAAATTCATTAATCCACTGCCACCTTAATAATATCGACCTAAATCTGTCCTAAATTTCATGGTCAGTGTAATATGCCAGTGGTAACCCCTGGAGGAGCCTTTTTGGTGTTGGCTCCACATCTGTGGGATGGGTTCCTTATTGAAGTGCATCTTACCCCAGCCTTACATTCATTTAATTGCAAGGTAAAAAAAGAACACTATTTTTGGTCCAGCTTTAAGAGGTTGCTGGGCTAAGTCATTTCAGTGATGCAATGAATTATGTTATTTATCATAATTATTTCCATGTTTCTTTTTATTGTGCATTATGTTTTTTATCCTACCTTGTTTTTGTAAACCGCTCTGTGACCATTTTTGGTGAATGGCAGTACAGAAATCTCCTAATAAAATAAATAGAGCAATAAATAAAATAGGAAGAAAACAGGTATTTCAGGGATGTAAGGAAGACCCTGCAGGATCAGAACAAAGGCCTGTCCCAGGGAAGGTGAACCAGCAGTCTTCCAGATGTTGTTGTACTACAACTCCCATCCAACCCCCATCCAACTCCAACATCTGGTGGGCTACAGGTTCTCCATCTTTGGCCAGTCTAGTCCAGCATCCTGTTTTCTTCCTTGACCAACCAGGTACATATGGGATGTCCGCAGGCAGGACATTAAGGCGGTCCTGCTGTTTCCCAGCAACTGGTATTCAGAGGAATACTATCCCTGATTCTGGAGTTAATAATCAGCCATCTTTACTAATAGCTATGGAATGTGATTTACCAGGAAGAGAGGTTTCTAGAAAATGTGGGACAAACAGGGATTGTCCCTGTTAAACAGGGACACTTGGAGCATTTGCAAATTATCAGTATAGCTTTAGTTACATAAAGACAAAATCCTCCTCTCTGGTATTGTAAACCACGAAGCCAGCATATAAAAGACATCCCCAGTGACTGCAACCCTGGGATTTTTTTTTTGGGGGGGGAATACTTTGGAAGTTTGCCAAAGCCTGATAATCTTGTAGACACAATGGAATCTATTTTTATTTAAACAAGAATCTTGGAACTAGGCATATTGGACAAGGGTGACCAATTCTCTTAGGAACTTTCATAAGGCTAGTCTTCTGCAACCACATGACTGATCAGCAGCATTCACAGATGCTTTCTTAATGCTGCTTAAAAACTACCTGGCTGCTTAACTGGAGAGACAGGGACCAGAGGTGGCAACAGTGAAATCCTAAATCTCTCATTGCAGCAGCCAATATGGGCAGAAGGGCAGGTTCTCTGCACAGCAGACACACTCAATTGCACAGCCTTTTAGTGTGAAGTTCCTGGTGGTGACCAGGCTATCAGAGGGATGGCAAATTTGAGTTGGAAATAGTCGGAGCACAGTCAATGGTATGGAAAGAACAAAGGACCATCATCTGCCAGCTCTGGGAAATCATTTGAGGAGTTTTGCAGTGCGAAGGAAAATGTGGCATGCAAGGAAATCTGTAAACTTACTGAAGTATAGAGTCAGGCTATATGACTCCTACTTTAAAAGTTGGTAATGCTTGATTGTGAGGTTATTTTGGATGCCTCTAATGTGGATATATTTTTGTATGGTTTTAATTGCTGTTAGCTGCCCTGGGTTCCAGGAGGATGAAAGGCAGGGTATGAAGCAACACCTAAGCGAAGAAATGCAAAAATTAAAGATGTTTGGGTTTTGAATATTTTGGTGGTCTCTTCTATCTTTAAAACACATGACTCCTTTGATCCTTTCAGGCAACACAAGGGTTTCTCAGAGCACCATGCCGCATCACATCTCGGGCTTCCAGGCAGCCTACATCACCATCGAGGTGCTGATCGCCCTTGTCTCCATACCTGGGAATATCCTGGTGATCTGGGCCGTCAAGGTGAACCAGGCCCTGCGGGATGCCACCTTCTACTTCATCGTCTCCCTGGCCGTTGCAGATGTAGCTGTGGGAGCCCTTGTCATCCCGCTTGCCATCATCATCAACATTGGACCACAGATACATTTTTACAGCTGCCTGATGGTGGCATGTCCTGTCCTCATCCTCACTGAGAGCTCCATCCTGGCACTGCTGGCCATTGCTGTGGATCGCTACCTCAGAGTAAAGATTCCAATGCGGTAAGAGACAGCCACCCATGCCGGAGGGAGAAAATATTGCCAGAGGCGGAGTTAGATTTCTTTTGGGAGGGGGTGTCATATAGAAGGTCATGTTGCACAGGGAGAAATCTGTGCTTCTTCTGTGGAGTCTGGTGGCTTTGTCAGGATTCTCAAAATCTCAAGGGCTTTCCCCCCCTTCTTCTTCTTTTTCTTGAACCTGGTCCACTGAAGCATTTGCCAGTGAAGCTGATGCCTTGCCTTGCCTGCCATCATTTGGGACCCTCGGTGGATGGGCTGCTGCAAGCTGTCAGCTTCCTCCTTGCTCTGACAAGTGAGAATGTGTACACGGCAGCAATGATGTTGTTGTAATGGTTTGTGGACTGAGTAAGTGCAAGGAGGCCCTGCTTAGCTGTTCCTTAGCCTGCACTAAGAGATAAAAGGAATCTAAGCAGCACAACAGGTTGTATTCCTTTAAATTATACAGCATACTGTACCTGCTTCGGGGGGGGGGGTGATGAAGGAGAAAATTGACTCAGTTCACTTTTAAAGGTGAAACGACCTATTTCACAGCTTCTGAAACAATATGGAAAATCAAATAGCTGTCCTTGGAAATTCACGCTTCTCAAAATTTTGCAGTTCCAACCAAACAATGTTAGCAAAAATGCATTTACTAAAGTGTGCATTAAAATGCATATGTTTGTGAAAATAACATACAAAATGCAATATATTTGGGGAAAATATTTTGCAAAAATGAATACAGAAATGTGTACGTACATTAGGATGAATTTGAAAAAAAAAATGCCTGGGAATTTTCATGAGGAATTTAAAAGAAAAATCACAAACTGAGGTGGAAATGTGGAAAACCGAGCTTAAGACTGGAAAAATGAAAAACTGAAACTGGTGGATTCACTCATCCCTAAAATGGGCCGAAGTTACTCATGTCTCTTAATTTGATGGGTCTGTTCTGAATAGAACTGACTTCGGACGCAACCCTAAGTACCCCATGGGTGAGAATTTGTCAACCCCATATTGCCGTCATTAATAATTACTCAACTTGACACAATGTCTCATGTATAGGACTGAGCTGAGGGTTGGCCCCAGGATCTTTCCGGAGGCTCAGCCTGCCCTCAGCTGCCTGTCTTCCTACTTACAACCAGGCCATGCAGTGCCACTACCTGTCAGCTTCCTCCCCCTTAGTCTCCAGGTTGCCCTTGTGGATTCAGCAGAGATGGGGACGGGACTTTAATTAGTTGGCTCTGCCTGTCATTGGTTCTGACCACCTATGGGTGGTCTCCCTGCCTGGCCATTCCTGGTGGGCACCACCAGCCCCATTGCATTCCACATCACATGTCTTTAAATATACAGTGGTACCTTGGGTTACAGACGCTTCAGGTTACAGACTCTGCTAACCCAGAAACAGTACCTTGGGTTAAGAACTTTATCTCAGGAGGAGAACAGAAATCGCACAGCGGCGGCGCGGCAGCAGTGGGAGGCCCCATTAGCTAAAGTGGTACCTCAGGTTAAGAACAGTTTCAGGTTAAGAACGGACCTCCAGAATGAATTAAGTTCTTAACCCGAGGTACTACTGTACATTTCCTCTATTTCAGATCTTCAGGCTGTGAGTGCTGTTGTTTATGTAGCCAGAACAGCTATTGGGGAGGACAGGGAGATTATAGCCCCCATGAAATGCCCCCTCTGCGCTTCTCACAGAGAACCCAGGTTTGAGCGTGAATATTTCAAATAACTCTTTGTTGATTGTGCAGCGTATTACGTGTTTAAGAGTAAATAATATAATTATCCTCACTTATGTACACGTTAATAACTATTTGCGCTGACTGTGTACTTATTACTAGCTTAGCCACTTTCCTTGGGGCTGGCAGAGGGCCCACCCCACATATACTTAAAGGTCACATCATCCCAATATGCCTGACTGAATGGCCTGAGCAGGCTGGGATTTGGGGCATCGTTTTCCGTGGCAGCAGAATTGCTGACTGCCACGTCTCAGCCAGGTGACAGCACAGAACAGCATGTGGAGCTGTTGGCTGTGCTGTGTTTCCACCCACACAGTTAGCGTAACATGCTCTAGCACCAGATCTCAAAATAGGATTGATTTTTTTTTTTTAAGCATTTGGCTTGCAACTCAGCCACATAAGGGATCTTTGCTCACCCCCTTCATGATGCTGAGAGCAAAAAAACCTTCCTCCTTGTGAAAGAGTAAGTCTAGCTGAGGCAATTTAGCTAGCAGAAATATAAAAGCAACCTTTAAATACCTTTAAAGTGCTGTGGCACCAACTTTAACCAGTCATGGCTTCCCCCAAAGAGTACCGGGAGCTGAAGTTTGTTAAACTGAAAGTTGCTAGGGATTGTTTGTTAAACCAAAAGGAGCATCTCCACCCCCATTGTTCTGCCCAGACACTGGGGTCCAGCTCCAAGGGCCTTCTGGAAGTTCCCTCACTGCGAGAAGCAACGTTACAGGGAACCAGGCAGAGGGCCTTCTCAGTAGTGGCTCCTGCCCTGTGGAATGCCCTCCCATCAGATGTCAAGGGAATAAACAACTATTTGACGTTTAGAAAACATCTGAAGGCAGCCCTGTTTAGGGAAGCTTTTGAATGACTGATGTTTTAATGTATTTTTAATCTCCTGTTGGAAGTCGCCCAGAGTGGCTAGGGAACCCAGACAGATGGGCAGGGTATGTAATATAATAAAATAATAATAATAATAATAATAATAATAATAATAATAATAATAATAATAAATAAACCACTCTGAGAATTGTAGCTTTGTGAGATGAATAGGGGCCTCCCAATAACTACAAACCACAGCTCCCATAATTCTTTAGAGAGAAGCCATGACTGGTTAAAGTGGTATTATAGCATTTAAAAGGTATTTTGTGAATGTGGCTTCAAGTTGCCTATCATCAGTTGGCACCAGGACAGTAGACAAAGCAGGTATATGGGTCACCTGTCCACAGCCTTTCCTACTATGATGAAATGTGCTGCATTCCTTTTTAAATTATAGTAATATTTCCTAAATTTCTACCTACACATATAAATTAGCACAGGTAGTTTCATGCAAAACTGTGCCCTCTTTTTGTCCTCTTTTTTTCACAACGTGTTTCCTATTTGTGGTATTGTGTTTGTGGTCCCCACCTTAAGGATGGTGCACATTTGTATGAACCAGTGATAAAGTGCATTCAGGAGAGCTATTTGTCTTCTGGTCCCTCTGCTGTGCTTTGGCATTAGTAGCAACAGAATAATTAACAGTTCAGCTGGTAGCCATATGAGGAATATTCTCCACGGCCAGGAGGAAGGCAGCCAGTGGTGTAGAAACATTGCATAGGGACACTCATTCCTGTTCTCTCCTTGTTCTAAGCAAATAACTCTCTCCAACATCTTTGTTGGCTTCAGGCTGATTCAACACTTTTACATTGTTCTTGGATTGTAAATTGAATTGTTAGCTCAAGTGCAAGGTTGAGTTGCACTGTATAGTACATGTAGAAGTGCTTGTACACTTGTACGCTTGTAGAGCATGTACCTTGCATATGGGAAGCCCCAGATTCAAACCCCAGAATCTTCAAGTAGAGAGAACTCTCTCTGAAACTTTGGAGGTAACTTTGAAGATAACACTGAGCTAGATAGACTAATGGTCATCTATGTGTTGAACACATTTAGAACTCTCTCTCTGTCTCTCTCTCTCTGTGCAACTTCTCAATCTTTCTGCAGTAAAAAATATCCTCTTGATTAGGACCCCCTACTCTGTACTGATGGGACGCGGGTGGCGCTGTGGGTTAAACCACAGAGCCTAGAACTTGCCGTTGGCGGTTCAAATCCCCGCGATGGGGTGAGCTCCCGTTGCTCTGTCCCTGCTCCTGCCAACCTAGCAGTTCGAAAGCACGGCAAAGTGCAAGTAGATAAATAGGTACTGCTCCGGTGGGAAGGTAAACGGCGTTTCCGTGCGCTGCTCTGGTTTGCCAGAAGCGGCTTAGTCATGCTGGCCACATGACCCAGAAGCTGTACGCCGGCTCCCTCGGCCAATAAAGCAAGATGAGCGCCGCAACCCCAGAGTCGTCCGCGACTGGACCTAATGGTCAGGGGTCCCTTTACCTTTACTCTGTACTGAACTTTTTGTAGCTGGGGTGTTGGCTCCCAAAAGTACAGCTGCTCCCTAAATGATAGAGTCTGGCATGGAGCAAAGCTGGTTCAAGGAGGAAGAGTAGCTGTACTATAGGAATCTAGTTACAAAACAGTAAATTCTGTGTTGGGGATTCCTGTTGGAAATAAAAGATTCTGAGATTAACAGATCAGGATGTGCGGCCCGGTCTGCTTTCCCCCACAACATAATCCCCAAACACAGGCAAGGGTGCAGCCTTACAGATGCATGCAGAGTTTTAAAAACCATATCGTCAGTATGTCTCTGCAGTAGACCGGTGGAGAGTATTTGGAGGGAGGGCTCCCTGAACGGGGACCCCACAGAAATGGCTGCAAGCTGGGAGAGGGCAGGTAGGGAATACTGCAAATACACTGTCTCCTTGCCCATAGGCTGACGGCAGGGTCCAAACAGATAAATGCCAGGAAGAGCTTCCCTGCAGGCTCTTGCGATCCAGGCAGCGGGACGGCTGCAGCTGCGGCACACGGGGAGCCCAGCTGCGATCGGATTCTGGAATGCGTGAGCAGCAGCATTGTGGAAATTTATGCTGAGGCATTCTCTGCTCGGAGACACAGCACAACCCTTCAGCGCGTGCCGAGCCGAAACCTGTCTGTCTGCTATAGTCCTGTGGGAGTTTTGATTGACAGCATAAAGAGAGAAGCAAGCCCTGGGCAGTAGCAGGCAGTGCAGAAGGGGCATGCCCGTTGTCGGCCCACATGGATGCAGTTTAATATCTTATCGGTAGGCTGTGCAGAATTCAGAACCAGAGAAGAGAGGGCAGGTGGTGGCCTTTGCTACAGCCATGGAACCTGTAAAGCAAGATTGCTTCTGTGATTGGATGTAGAAGCATGAAGGGCATTTTCCAGTGCTGCTGCCTGGCTAGGTCACGGAAAGGACAAGCGCCGCTAAACCTCCTTGTTTTGTCTCAGTTGTAGGCAGAGTCCCCTCTTTAATTCTTTGGTCTGGTTATCAGCTGCAAACACACTGGGCCCCGCTTGCAGCCTGCCTTCTTGTTTGCAAAGTGCAGCCCTCACGGGTGGTGTTCTGGCACGGGAAGCTAGGGCTGATTTTCTGGTGTGACTGGTTGCTGGAGCCACCGGTCCCCGGAGCAGAGCAGGCAGCGTGAGTGGCAGTGACTCATCTCCAGACAGGTTTGCTGCCTGAGGCAATAGAGCCTGCCCGGCTTCTGGAAATTGGCTGACTGAGCCTTGCTCTGAATTTCGTGACTCACAAAGGAAGGTGGTCTCCTTGTACTCAGGTTTTTACTGGAATATTTATTTTTTTCTGTACATGATGACCTTTAAGCACAGGCTGGAGATTAACCCCCATTGTTGGCAGAGACAGATACAGGGCTTGTCCACACTTAACTTTCCCGCACTCTTTCCAGGCACAGCCTGCGCTTCAAAGCCCTGTGTCCAGAGCTTTCCCTGCAAAAAAACCAGCACTCTTTATTTATTTAGTATACTTCCCTGTACCCATAAGTCTCAGGGCAGTTCACAGACACTGGCGGAGGAACAGGGGTGTGGGGGGAGTGCACCGCACCCAGCGGCACAATCCCAGTGGGGTGCCTTCGCGGCTGCCTCTCCCCCTGCATTGGGCGCCAGGCCCCCAGGATGCATGCTATGCCCACAGGACACGTGCCAGCCAGGGCCCCGCCTGCTCTTGCCCCCCCCCCCCCCGCCGGAACTTGAAGCTCCGCCACTGTTCACACAATAAAATCGCAATATAAATATATTTTTCTATTTTTTATTGATTTTCAAAAATTCAAAACGAACAAACAGACAAACAAACAAACATCCGGTTTAAATCTTGGTAACATTATTAAGTGACTTCCTCAAATAAATCCCCTTGGTTGAATTTCATTATGTATCATTTTGAGAGTTTTCCAAAATCGATTTTCTCAAAAAATTAACTTGATCACTTAACATCTTTCATTCTTTTTAATTTAACTTTAAGCATCTTAAATCTTATCCTTACATATTTGAATCCTAAGCCTATCTATTATTTGCAAGCTTTTCCAATTAAGTTATCTTAACATATTTAGCTAAATAGTCTTTAAATTTCATTCATTCTTCCTGATACTCCTCTTCCTTCTGGTCGTGGACTCTTCCAGTCAGGTCGGCCAGCTCCGAAAAATCCACCATCTTCATCTGCCAATAAAATCGCAATATAAAAACACAGCACTGTGGGTGGTTTTCCACAGCAATGGTGGTGCCAAACGTAAGGTGGGAAGAAGAATAACGTCAGAAGGAAGTGCTATCAAATGAATTGGCCCTGCTCTTGCTGTGGTAGTCCCATAGTCCTGCTAGTCTTTTTGCACTAGCAGCAATCATGGGAAGTGACAGTCACTGTAGGACTGTATACCAAAGCCTGCTAACTTCCTGTGCTCACCACTTGAAAAAAGAACTCATTGTGCCCACTGCAATGAGAGTTTTGCAGGTGTATTCTGCAACATGCCATTGATGCAATATTAGTGCATTGGTGGTGGATTCATATTGGACCATCCACACATCATTCTGCTTTATTAGTTGTTCTGTGATGCTTCCCTGGTCTTACTGCAGCATTGCAGTCAGAAGGGGCACTCTTGCACTATAGCACTACAAGAGCAGGACACACACAACTCCTAACCTTTGTGGGGTGGAAAACTACAGGAGTTCAGCAGGAATTTGTGGGATGTGCACCAACTGGAAACAAAGCAGTATGTCCACCCTGAAACTTTTGCAGAAGCAAACAGTCGATGTAGATAAAACTGAGGTAAATTGACCAAGGATGAGGCAGATTCCAGTGTTTTCTCATGGTGAAATGCTGCTTGATCAAATTATGTCAATGAACAGTTGGGCGAGTGAAACCAACCACCTGTCTCCTTGATCCTTGCCCATGCTGACTAATAAAAGCGAGCCGGGAAGGTCTGGATGATGGGCTCTGCAGGGTGGTGAATGCTTCCCTCTGTGAGGGAGTCTTCCCAGCCCTGCTGAAAGAGGCGGTCATTAAACCGCTTCTTAAAAAAACATCTTGGGACCCGGCCGATATGGCCAACTATTGCCCAGTCTGTAATCTTCCATTCTTGGGCAAGGTAATTGAGCGGGTGGTTGGTGAACAACTCCAAGCACGCCTGGAGGTTGTGGACCATTTGGATCCCTTCCAATCGGGATTCAGGCCTCATCATGGGACTGAAACTGCCTTGGTCCCGCTGGTCAATGATCTCTGGAAGACTAGGGACAAAGGTGAAAGCTGTTTCCTAGTTCTGCTGGATCTCTCAACGGTCTTTGACACCATTGATCATGACATCCTTCTGGACCGTCTAGAGGAGCTGGGAGCTGGGGGCACTGTTATACAATCTACCACAGGCATAGGCAAACTCCGGCCCTCCAGATGTTTGGGACTACAATTCCCATCATCCCTGACCACTGGTCCTGTTAGCTAGGGAAGATGGGAATTGTAGTCCCAAACATCTGGAGGGCCAGAGCTTGCCTATGCCTGGTCTACCAGCTCCATCTGGTACGCAGGCTGAGACCTGCAGACTGTCTTGGCAGAGTGGTGCATGCTCTAGTTATCTCCCACTTGGATTACTGCAATGCGCTCTACATGGGGCTATCTTTGAAGGTGACCCAGAAATGTGGCAGCTAGATTGGTGACTGGGAGTGGCCACCAAGACCATATAATACCGGTCCTGAAAGACCTACATTGGCTCCCAGTATGTTTCTGAGCACAATTCAAAGTGTTGGTGCTGACCTTTAAAGCCCTCAACGACCTCAGTCCAGTGTACCTGAAGGAGTGACTCCACCCCCATCATTCAGCTCGGACACTGAGGTCCAGCTCTGAGAGCCTTCTGGAAGTTCCCTCACTGTGAGAAGTGAGGTTACAGGGAACCAGGCAGAGGGCCTTCTTGGTAGTGTTGCCAGCCCTGTATAATGCCCTCCCATCAGATGTCAAGGAAATAAACAACTATCCTACTTTTAGAAGCCTTCTGAAGGCAGCCCTGTTTAGGGAAGTTTCTAATGTTTGAAGTTTAATTCTGTTTTTAATGTTCTGTTGAAAGATGCCCAGAGTGGTTGGGGAAACCCAGCTAGATGGGCGGGGTAGAAATAATTTGTTGTTGTTGTTGTGTGACCCCTGCAGCTTCTTTGGGTGCATTTGTTGCTTTGATTCCAGTTCCACCTCTTGCTGCCAACCAACCCCCCCCCAGCCCCCCACCTTGCAGACTTAAATGAAGTGATCCCAGTGTTGGAATGTCTGTGTGAGAGAGCAGGCTATTTGCAGTACAAACCTTATCTGCAGCTCTCAGACAAGGATGCTGATAGCCACGGGTTTGCTTATTTCTGCCCTTGCTTTATTTGCCACGCTAGAAGATTATATGTACAAAGCAAAAACAGAGAAGATTCATCCACTCAGGAAAGGAGAATGCGGTTCAAACTGGAGATTACATGCTCTTTCTGCCACGGAACCACACATCAAACGTGAAGGGGCTCTTGGACTTCCACAGTTATTATTTTTTGCAAACTTACTTTTTGTAGCATGTGAAATGTTGAATGCTAGCAATGACGAGGTTTTTCATACTCATAGAATCATAGAATTGTAGAACTGTGGAGTTGAAAGGGACCCCTGAGGTGACCCTCTGATCCAACCCTCTGCAATGGGGACCTGAACGATTTAAACAACTGTGTAATCTAATGTTATGTACTGAGTTGAATAGGATCCAAAAGGCAGCAGTCTGATTGGTCCTAGAACAATAGGATCCAAAATGCAGCAGTCTGATTGGTTCTAGAACAATAGGATTCAGAATGCAGCAGTCTGATTGGTCCTAGAACAATGCAGAAGTATGATTGGTCCGAAGGAGCCACCCAATCCAGCTCCAGGTGGAAGTGAATCCACAACCTGATTGGCCTAAGGAGAATCCTGGAATTAGCCAATCACGTGCAGCCCATTGTGTAAATAATGTATATAAAGCAGATATTTTGGGGAAACTTTCATTCCTTACTACTATGAGGTGAATAAAGAGCATGAAATCCACACTTGATTCCGAGTATATTTCATCTAACAAATAGGTTTCAGCAACAAAACGAGAAGAAGCTTGACTATTGTAGACAGAGAAGCTCTAAATCTGCCTTTCCCAACCTGCTGCCCTCTGGGTGATTTGAACTATAATTCTCATCATCCCTGACTATTTGCTATGAAGACCAGGGCTGATGGGAGTTGTAGTCAAAAATATTTGGTGAGCACCAAGTTGCTCCAAATCTCTCCCACCACCTCAAAGCAATTGAATGTTTCCATCACTAACTAGAGCTAGTCTTGAAGCCTCTGCAGTGTCATGTTATTTGCAGGCATTACAAAAACGATGCGCATATGTTATATGCATTGGAGCGCATGCACAGTAACTGTTGGAACCAAAGCAGCAAGAGGAGCAGGAAGTGAGGCAGTGCAGCAGTGGTTTTGGTACCACCAGACCCCGGTCACCATCTTACAATAATAACAGGGGTGTGTAGGTGGTGTAGATGTTCAAACCCCCACGGACAATAACACAGGGTCTTTATATAGGAAACAAAATACACATTAATGTAACATTAGTGATGAATGCAGTTGGATCTAGTGATCTCCTAAACCTATTCCTACCCAGCTGAATTTATCTACTCTCCACCCTCTTCCTCTTCCACCTATCAAATGACTAACTTTCCACCCATCATTGCATATTTGGTGGGGGAAAAGCAAAGAAAAACTTTCAGAAAGTTTCTGCTTTAATTCAGACTGCAAGAAATTGGCTATACTAGCACTGCAAAAAAACAAAAACAAAAACAAAAAAAACCAATTTGCTTTTCTGTCTGCCTGATGTTCCCTTTCAAATCATTTTTGTTTTGTTTCTGATTCTTTGGGATTGTTTCTGATTTTTCTCTCAAGCCAGGATGTCATGTCCATTTGGACTCGTCTGCTTTAAATGAAAGGTGGAGATCAAGGTGGGAACGACGGCCTTTAAAATCTAGCCCATAGCAAATAAACACTCAAGTTTGCACAGAATAGCTGTCTTCCTGCGAAGACAAATAATAATACTGGCTCCAGCTGGCTTTTGTTTGATGTAAATGAAGAGAGAAGCGGAGTGAAGCCGCCACCAGCGGCATGGCCTTTGCTTGGTATTTGGCAGATTGCAACACACAGCTGGGGAGCAGCTGCCGGCCCAGGCAGATGTGCTGCTTCTCCTAGGAAATAGCAAAAGAGGGTTCACATTTGCAGCCGCAAGGACCAACCCGTGGCCTTCCTCTTGGGTGGTCATGGATGAGCTGTAAATCGCAGACACCTCCAGACAGTCAGGATTTTGTGGGAGGTTCAAACACATCCCTGGAAATTTTGGTTTGTGCAATTAAAATGAATAAAGACACTCTGTCACCCTAGCATGGGGTGGGAAATCGGGCCCAGCTGGTGGGCTGCAACCTGGGTTCACCCACCCTTGGTGGGGCCATTTTGACAGGTGGCTATGGCCTTGAGACCCACTTCAAGACCAACTTTCTGCAGGACCTGGTGTGGTGTGGTGAACTTCCTGGGAGACTCTGTAGTGCAGTCAATGCAATGCACTTGAAGCATCTGGCTATCAGCTCCTAGGTCAGGGGTCTGCAACCCGCGGCTCCGGAGCCGCATGTGGCTCTTTTACACCTTTGCTGTGGCTCCAGGGTGAATACTAGCGAGGGGAGGAGGCGCATTGTGTGCCCCGACACTCCCCACTGTGGCGGGCGCTGTACTGGCTGTGACGTCGCATGGGGGCGGTGCATGCGTTAGTCACACACCGTCCCAACGTCACCTTCCCGCCCGCTGTCAGATCGCGGCTCCGGAGATATATTTGTTTTAAATGTTGCAGTGGTTTTGCCCCCTTTTTTCCCCCTTCGGAAACGGGTCCAAGTGGCTCTTTTTGTCTTAAAGGTTGCAGACCCCTGTCCTAGGTAGTGACTTCAAGACCTGCTTTCTGCTGAGATAGGCTGCAGTGTCCAGTAGCAAAGATGCTCCAGCAGGCTTGCTCTTGCTGCCAATCATCTGGCTGGCAGTAGCATCAAACTTCCCTTGCCAATGAACAATCGAGACCACACTTCAAAGTACCTGGTTGTACACTGGCAACCACCTCTCTACCTGCCCCAGACCTGGCATCATATATGGGCAGGTGGCTGTGGTTTTGGGGAAAAGCCTTGAAGGCCAATTTGGGACCCTAATTCGGCCCATGGGCAGGAAGTGTCTTCCCCTTGCCCATGCGTGACAAATCCATATTTTTATTTTTGGGTAGGTTTTACAGTGATGGGGGAAAGTATCGAAAAGCAGCATGAACGATGCCCAGCCAGAAGATATACAAACACTACACAAGCAAATCAGGATGAATGTAGGTTGTGTGTTCATAAGCTGCATATATAACCTCCCCTGAAAGAAACCAGAATGAAGGCTCAATAAAGACCAGATATAAGTTTCATGCATGCAAACCAGGATGAAGGCTTTATGCTCAGCCTTGCTGGACTTCAGTTCAGAAGCAGCAGACAATCATATCAAGTAGGACCCCAGTTAGAGTAAGGAATCCTGGCTTTGATGCCAACTGTTAATTTTTTCAACTCCCCCAGCTCAGGTAATGCACTCTTGCCAGGGATGCACTGCAACATTTTGTTAAGTGAACCCCTGTAGTACACTAAGAGCAAACTCAGTTCTGTGACTGCTACTCTTCATGGGCTGTTATAGCAGCATGGGGATATTACCAAGTTTAGGGAACTCCACATTGTATAGAAGTACATGCAGTCATTAGAAGATGGACAGGGAAACAGTCAATGGGGGCTGAGAATGTTTCAGTGGGCATGAAATGCTGATTGACTGTTGGGGGACAAAAAGAGAAAACTGGGAAGGGGTGTGTGAATGGAAGAGCATATGGCTGGAACTCTGAACAGGATCGTTAAGGGGTGATATGATAGCCATGTTCAAATATATAAAAGGATGTCACATAGAGGAGGGAGAAATGTTGTTTTCTGCTGCTCCAGAGAAGCGGACACGGAGCAATGGATCCAAACTACAAGAAAGAAGATTCCACCTAAACATTAGGAAGAACTTCCTGACAGTAAGAGCTGTTCGACAGTGGAATTTGCTGCCAAGGAGTGTGGTGGAGTCTCCTTCTTTGGAGGTCTTTAAGCAGAGGCTTGACAACCATATGTCAGGAGTGCTCTGATGGTGTTTCCTGCTTGGCAGGGGGTTGGACTCGATGGCCCTTGTGGTCTCTTCCAACTCTATGATTCTATGATTCTATGATTCCACATAGCAACAGTTTGTGGAATTCGTTCTCTCTTAGTTCTGAGCATGGAGGCTTATGAATGAAGGGTTATGAATGGAGATTTCCTACCATTGTATAAAAGCACCTATTTAACGCAATGATGAATGAGCTCTCTCTCTCTCTTTCTCTAATCTATACCTGTACTCTTTCAGAACAGATGCAGTGCTGCTGACTGAGTGCGTGAGCCACGAGAAATATACAAAAGTGTTTGGAGATGAAGGATTGTCAAGGATAAGGAACCCCCTCCCCTGATTGCCTGCCCACTAGTCTTCCTGTAGCTCTAGAGTGAAAACAGGAGGAAACGTTGTCTCCTTGCCTGCCTCTGTGTTAAGGCTAAATATTGTCATGCCTGCAGGGAAGCTACAGGGGATCTCATTGTCTGAAAGGAAACCAAGGAGCAGATTTAAAAAATGTATTTCTTGTTTGAGATAGTGAACAATAAGGTATGCTGTGAGACTCTGTCCTGGGAATAAAATGGAGGCTTGGAATATCACTCCCAGTCCCAACATCAGGAAACATGTGGATTAATGCAGGTCAGAGATATGACTAATAGTGTTTTGAAGTCTGCAAAATGTGTGTGTTTTTCTATATATCTATATGACGAATAGATAGCTAGATCGATCTGATGAGAACTGCATGTCTGAGCAGTCCAAAAGAGAGACATGATTTCTCCCTGAGTATTGATGACCATATGAAAGAGGCACTGCTGTTGGGCACACCCAGTCTACTGTTGCCTTTGGTAAGCATATATTGGGTTTTGTTCTGTTTCCAAGCCCCACAAAAGCTTTTTGACCTAAGGACAATCTCCCTCTTGTTTCAAGAAAATATTCATCCCCTGCTAAAATTGAAAAACCTGTGAATTTTGGGGGATGAGGGTTGCTTCTTACTGTACTAAAATCTTACAAGGTTGCTGAGGGGTTTACCTCAGTGATTGCTTCCAAGGCATTCCAGGAACTGCAGCCAGCAGGAAGCCACTTAGAGACACATGAGCAGGCCTAAGTCCTATCTAGACCAGTGTTTTTCAACCACTGTTCCGCGGCACACTAGTGTGCTGCGAGATGTTGCCTGGTGTGCCGCGAGATGTTGCCTGGAGGGAGGCGGGCGAGTCCAAAAAAGGTTGGGAAACACTGACTTAAGTTTCTCTTTCAAAAAAGGAAACGTGGGTTAAAGCGGCGACGACGCCCCCCACTCACTTTCCTGCTCTGGCTTCCCTAACAGTTTTCCGAGTTGCGTCACTGGATCCAGCCCCCTTTTCCACAGGTGACACGGGGCTGGAGGGAGGGAAAGAGGGCTTTACGTCGCGCACAAAGGCAGCCTCCTAGAAGTGCTCTGGGCCGGCGCCGTTTCGCCGAAGGCGCCGGAGGACCCCCACCCTCAGCTCCTTCAGAAAGGAAGCCCCGCCCCTCGGCTCCCTATGAGGCCAGCCGCTGCACGCACGCGCCGGCTCGTCATCAGCTCCGTCTGTTTCCAACCCCCCTGCTCGCCTTCGCGCGAGCTCAGTCGGGTCCCTCAGCCAAAGAAGCGGAGCCTCTCTTTGCCGCCTCTTCCTTCTTCCCCGGGTCTCACTCCGGTTTGGGGCTTTCTCTTCCCGTTTTATATTATACTACACCTCTTTCAAGCCTCCTCTCAGTTCACTTGGGACAGCGGACAAGGAGGAGGCCGGCATGTCCGGGCAGCAGCAACAACAACAGCAGCAGCAACTCCCGGCGACGGCTCCTCAAGCCCCGGGCAACCCTACTCCCTCACCGGCCTCGGCCGCCCTCCTGCTCCACCCGCCGCCGCCTCCCCCGCCGCCGCCGGCCCCCTCGGCCCCGCCGCCACCCCTCCTCCGCCCGCTATTGCCGCCACCACCACAACAGCCGCCGCCGCCTCAGCTGGGCCCATGCCTGCCGGGAGCGGCGGCGGCAGCAGCAGCAGCAGCAGCAGCGCCCCGGCGCCCTTCCCTCACGGCGGCGACCCGGCCCTGAACGAGCAGGAGGAGGAGCTCAAGCGGCGCCTCAAGCGGCTCTACCCGGCCGTGGACGAGCAGGAGACGCCGCTGCCGCGCTCCTGGAGCCCGAAGGACAAATTCAGCTACATCGGCCTCTCTCAGAACAACCTGCGCGTCCACTACAAAGGTAGAGGGACGGAGGGAGGGCGAGGCCGAGGCCACCGCCATCCCCAGGCCCCCTCCGCCTCTTCCTCCGAAAGGCAGGCTGAGAAACTCCCAGGGAAGCTCTGAACGTCTCCCCCGAAACCGTTGGGAGGCTTCGGTTGTTGCCTTTCTCCGCCGAGGTCGGTGGACCCCGAGCCTAGGCTTCCTTCCCGCACCCTGCTTTTCGAAGACCGCACACCAGTTGGGCCAGTACATATTCCCCTCCCGTGACTGGAGCGGAATAGCCCTTTCTCTTCTTCCCCAACCCTTGTCGTTGGAGGAGTCCCTCAGTCCCTCGCTTTGCTGCCTCCCCCCCCAAAAAAAAAGCTTGGAGGTTCCCCGGCAAGGGGGAGGGGGGGAAATTGAAACTTACACTTTCGTGCGTCCCTCCCGGCGTGATGCTGCGCGCTGACGTCACGGGGCTGTAATGGTGGTGTGCCTCGAGATTTTTTTCATCAAACAAGTGTGCCTTTGCCCAAAAAAGGTTGGGAAACACTGATCTAGACCTTCACCATATTGTCAAGGAGGCCAACTAAATGCCTATGGGAAGCCTGCAGGTGCAACAGGACTCTACCGTCCAGTGATTACCAGCAACTGATATGCAGAGGTATACCAATCTCTGATACACAGCCATCACGGTTAAAAATAAAATAAATTTCAGTTCAGCTCTACTTTGTCCAGTGACAACAGGGCAGACAAATGAAATGTGTGTGCAATAAGACTTTCAACTTTCTTAAAAGCTATTGTCTGTCTTCAGCCCCAGTGGGCTTTAGGAGCTGCCAACCCATCAAGGCAGTTTCCATAAAATGCAAATCTGGGTGCTAATCATGCAAATAAAGTAACTTAAATTAGGGAGCTTAATTTGTGTAATCTCATGCAGGTGCTTCATCCTGCTTCCACCAATTATCTGAGTGCCAGGTTTGGAGCCCCAAAATTACTTTTGAGTCCCTAAACTTGGCTGAGCTCATTGTCCTTCCACAACCAAATTCATTCCTCATTAACCTAAACTTTCTTCGTTTTAGGATTATAATGGGGGTTCGAGGCAATGGAGTTGTTGTTGCTAGTAAGAAATCCTTGTTGAAATGCTTCAAACATCCTGAGATCTATGGATAGATCCTGATTTTTGCTTCTCCCCTTCCCTTTTTGCAAACCCCTTAGAAAAGTCCATTGGAATAAAAGCAGATTTTAAATAGAGATGGGTGAATCTGCCGATTTTGGTCTCCACATTTCCACAGCAATTTTCTCGTGATAATTTGCCAGCATTTTAGTGCAAATTTCTCTTAATACTTTTTCAGATTTTCAGAACATACCCATTTTTGCAAATGTATTTATAATGTTATTTTAACACTGGGCACGTCTTTAATTCAAAAGCAGGAATTTGACAGGCTGGTTTCGCAATGGGATATCTAAGGGTGGTTTTCATGGAAGAGGCTTAACGCAGTTTTTGCATAATCCAGTTTGTAATATGAATGTAAAAGCATCCTTTTACCTTTGAGAGTACATTTGAATGGCAAAATGCCTCCTTGTTTGCTTTTTATGTCAGATTAACAACATCTAGGTACATCAACCAGCATTCTCCAACCTGGTCTCTCCAGGTCTTCTTGGGCTCCCTCAATCAGACAGCATGGTCAGCATTAGAGAATGATGGGAATTGTAGTTCATAAGTTTTGGAGAGTAATGTCAGGGCTGGCACAAGACATTGTGCCACCCAAGGCACATGCCACAGCTGCTCCTCTGCCCCTCTCTAACCTCCTCTGGCTTGCTTGGGCATTGCTTTATCACTGCAAATGTGGCTGCACAACAGGCTCTGTCCCTTTGCCTCCAGAACTTTTGCACTCACCCTTTGACTGAAAATGCAGATTGCATCACTGTTATCTGGAGCAAACCTTGGGAGAAAGTTGTGATTTCAGCCCAGTGGAAAAACAGCAAACATAGAGCTTATCTTCAGACCAGAGACGCAGAAGGACATGTTGTTCTTTGCCGTGTGCCCTGATATCGAAAGGAGATATAGATGTTTAGAAATAAATAAGGAAGGAAGTCATAATAAACTTCATCTTCAGTTCTATTCCTGATAAGTTGCTAAACCAGGGCACAAAACAAATCATCCTACAATGTTTTGTTTCTCATGTTCTTTTGTTAATGGCTTCCATGGATCAGTGACTTAGTGGGGTCTTCCTCACTAGGTATTTATTGTCAAGTAGAAGCTGTGCAGCCATATGTTGCAGATGCTCTAGGTTTTCTGCATCAAGTGGGGGTTTGATTAGATCTGGCGTAACCAATGGGCATCCCTCCAGATGTTTTGGACTACGAGTCCACACCTAGAATACTGTGTCCAGTTCTGGGCGCCACAATTTAAGAAGGGCGTTAAGAAGCTGGAACTTATGTGGAGGCAGGCAACCAAGATGATCAAGGGTCTGGAAACCAAGCCTTATGAGGAATGGTTGAGGGAGTTGGGTCTGTTTAGCTTGGAAAAGAGGAGACGGAGAGGAGATATGATAGCCATTTTCAAATATCTAAAGGACTGTCACATGGGAAATGGAGCAAGCTTGTTTTCTCCTGCTCTGGAGGGTGGGATTCAAACCAATGGATTCAAGATACAAGAAAGGAGATTCCAACTAGAAAACCAGGAAGAACTTTCTGACAGTAAGAGCTGTTCAGCAGTGGAATGGACTCCCTAGGGAGGTTGGAGGTTTTTAAGCAGGTGTTGGCTGACCATCTGTCATGGATGCTTTAATTGAGATTCATTTATTGCATGGGTTGGAGAAGATGACCCTCGGGATCCCTTCCAACTCTGCGATTTTATGATTCTATGAAAGCATTTAGCTCTGGTCATCCATAATTAATTAATTAATGAAAAGATCCTTTATGGCTGATCTGTCTAGCTAGCTCATAATCAGAGGGAAGGATTTTATTTGGAAAGCAAATCCCTCCCACCCCAAAATCAATTTTAAAGGTGCCCATTACAAAAGCTGCTGGACCTATTTGTATGCAGTTTGGCAGGTTTCTTACCTGGGGGCACCTCTTTCGTGTCTGTGATTTTCAGACCAATTGCCAACAAAACACTGCCGGAAATAAATCTGATTTCTACCCTTGAAACTGTGATGGTTGCCCTTGTAGGAAAACCACTGCAGCTCTCTATCTGAAAACTGGCAGTATTCATTCCCTCAGAAGAGACAATCTTGCTTGTAAATCCTATCAAATTCTATCACCCCCAAAACCAAATAAAAATAAAACTTTATAGGTGTCCAGAACAAAAATACCTGGAGCTATCTACCTGCAATGTGCCAGGCCTAATCCATTCTGGAGGGCCTACTATTTCATCCAGTTCTGCCAAAAGGGGAAAAAAGTTATAGCCGTTTTTTGATTTCCCAATAGGGAAGTGCAGGGGACAGAAAGCAGACTCCAACTACTAGAACATATTGGGCAGCCTCCATATTGGCCTGAGCCTAACTGGGTTGTTTAATGAAGTGTCCGTTGGAGTCTGAACTGAATCTTGTGGTCAAGGCATACCCTGCTACTGTGTAACATGCCCAGGGCTATCATTGGCTGCTCTGCCTCAGGCAACAAAATATCTTGAGATGTTCCTGTGAACTGGCCCCAAAGGCAGTAGATAAGAATTTCCAAGTCTAGGAATCACCTGCCCTATGGGATTCTGCTTCTGCTGCTATGTTCTCTTGCAGGTGGTTGTTTTTAATCCATACAGGACAGCATTTCTCATGTTCAAAACATGGCACCTATTAATAGTGACCAAATAGCATTTCAAAACAGGTACAAAAAGCTGATTCACCAACAACTAAATTAATTAAGCTGTAGCTTAATTATATAGCACTGTAGCATGTGAGGGCAGGGTGTGGAGCAGCAGGAGTTGCACTGCTGCTGTGTTCCAGGATGAGGATGGGGCGAGATGAAGGGCTTGTCCACATTTGTCTCATGCCTTCCAGGGCTGGATTTAGGTTTGATAAGGCTCTAAGCTACTGAAGGTAATGGGGCCCTTTATATTGCAGCTGTCCTTTGTCAACAACAAATTGTTGATTTTTGTGTGTTGGATATATGCTATATGGTAATTTATGGACCTAATAGGTATCTAAAGCCATTTGCACATAACAAAATATGTATTTTATCAAAGCAATTGTTGAACTGAAATACAATTAAGAAGAACTATATTAATAGTGAAATACAATTAAGAAGTATATTTGGGGGTGGAGCAAGAGAGTGGGGCCCTAAGCTATAGCTTGTTTGTAAAGGTAAAGGTACCCCTGACCGTTACGTCCAGTTGCGGATGACTCTGGGGTTGCATGCTCATCTCGCTCTATAGGCCGAGAGAGACGGCGTTTGTCCGCAGACAGCTTCCAGGTCATGTGGCCAGCATGACTAAGCCGCTTCTGGAGAACCAGAGCAGCGCACAGCAACGCCATTTACCTTCCCACCGGAGCAGTACTTATTTATCTACTTGCACTTGACGTGCTTTTGAACTGCTGGGTGGGCAGGAGCTGGGACCGAAAAATGGGAGCTCACCCCGTTGCGGGGATTCGAACTGCTGACTTTCTGATTGGCAAGTCCTAGGCTCTGTAGTTTAGACCACAGCGCCACCCTTATACGTAACTCTGGCACTGCATTGATCTGAGAGGTTTTCTGCTCGCCCTGTGCTTTCTAGGCATGGGTAAGAGGGGTTTCTCTTTGCCCTGCCGGTTTCCCCAGGGGAACTTGCTCTTTGAATCGGAGCAAATGTTGTTGTTGTTGTTGTTTAGTCGTTTAGTCGTGTCTGACTCTTCGTGACCCCATGGACCAGAGCACGCCAGGAACTTCTGTCTTCCACTGCCTCCCGCAAATGTCAATCTGCAAAAAAAACCCTGATTGCTGTTTGCTCCAAATCAGCAGTAAAGTGTGGGTTTTCCTGGGAGAAAGCAGTGGGAAAAGTGGATGAGCCTGAAGAAGTTGCAAGTTCAGGGGAGCTCCGGACTACTGTGCTCCTGTGGGATGCTACTGCCACAAACCTGAGGTCTCCCAGCCTCACCACTGTTTCACTTAGCTCCATCTCTGCAAGTGGGAATGCCGCTCTGCTTACTTCTGCTCATGCACCACTGCTGGAACACATAGCCAACAGCTACAAGTTCAACCCTGGGCATCCCTACATAGGGCTAGGAAGGACTCCTGGAGTGCCACTGCCATTAATTGCAAATAATACAGAGCAAGATGGATCAATGGCCTGGCTCCATACAGGGCAACTTCCTATGTTCTAATAAGCTCCATTTCAGACAGAACGCCTATGTTTGCAGTCCATGGATATACACACACCTCTGCAAAGTTAAAAAACAACAAACCTTCTTTCCTGATTATCTGTTCAAGAGCTTGGAAAGTGACATGGTAGTTTAAAAAGCAGAATCACAACTGGGATGTCTCATGGATAAATTTATTATAATTGGGTCAGACACGGCTGTAAATTTACTAGGAAATGGACACTGGAAATGCAATAACGAAAGAGAGCTTGGTGCAAATCTCTGCAGTTTGTGATTGATTGGCACAGGATTATTCTTGCCGCAACGCATGTTCTCCAGGGCCACCAATCAGCCTGAAGCAGGACCCTAAAAAGTGCCTGCAGGGATATATGTGTGGTTGGAAAAGTTAAGCTAGGCCAGTGGTATAAATCTTCCTAAAGTCTCCTCTAGTCTGCAGCAAGGCACTGTTTTTCCTGCAGGGAGCTGCAGAGAAGAAGAAAAATTCCAGACAGCTTTGCAGCTAACTTGTGACATGGGAAAGAATCTCGCCACACAACATGCCTTCCCTGCAGCCCACAGCAGTACCAGAGATGGAGAGAAAAATCCTGCTTCCAAGGCTTTGGGATAATTGAGTGATTGACCTATAGGAGAAAAGACCAATGGATTTCAGCCACAGGCAGACACTGGTTAACATGAGAGCAAACCCTAATTAAGATCTTACTTTCCCACTCCAGGAAAGGAAGGGTGTATATACACTGAGTGAAAAGGTAACACGGCTTCAAATGAGGTTAATAGCTTGTTTGAAGTGTATGTGTGCGAATATATTGGTTATGTAACACAACTTGCCGTCATTAAATTTGACAACACTTTAATTGTCACTTTCTGAAAATTCCAGCCAAGCATCAAAGACAGGCAGAGTTCTAAAGAAGAGGCTCTTTTAAGCATTGTGTTTCGTTCTTGCTCTTCTCTTTTGCCTATTCTCCTTGCTCTGAAGTTATCTTTTAAAGGGAAATCTCCAAAATCTCCCTTATAACAATAACTGAATACAGAGGATCCAAAAGCCTTCTTTCTCAACCTTCTTTCACATTCTTGTGTGACCAAGAGACTGAAGCAAAGATGAGGCCACATAGGTGAAGAGACAGGACTAGGTGACTAGAGTGGAGTTACCAGGAGTGGGGAGAAGGTTTCATCCCTACCCTAAAGATGTTTCCAAATGCACTCCTTCACTTTCTCCCCATTTAAGTTGATTGCCCCATGGGAGTAAAAAGGTAAAGGGACCCTTGACCATTAGGTCCAGTCGTGGCCGACTCTGGGGTTGCGGTGCTCATCTCACTTTATTGGCTGAGGGAGCCGATGTACAGCTTCTGGGTCATGTGGCCAGCATGACTAAGCCGCTGCTGGCAAACCAGAGCAGCACACAGAAACGCCATTTACCTTCCCGCCAGAGCCGTACCTATTTATCTACTTGCACTTTGACGTGCTTTCAAACTGCTAGGTTGGCAGGAGCAGGGACCGAGCAATGGGAGCTCACCCCGTCGTGGGGATTCGAACCACCGACCTTCTGATTGGCAAGTCCTAGGCTCTGTGGTTTAATCCACAGCATCACCTTATGGGAGTCAATGGAAGCAAAGTAAAGTGTTACATTAGAGGACACTTATAGTGAGGGGGAAAGCTGCCCTCTGCGCCTGGCACTGTATAGTCCAGCCCAATAAAGAGATATACTATGTTCACTGTGCATATTCTCAGGAACTGTCCACAAATATAAAACTCTTCATCCAGACTCATCCTTTCTGTCACAATGATGGGTGTTTTTCTACTGCAAAAAGAAAAACAAGAACACAGTCTCAGGTACCAGACAACCAGGTGGCAGCTTGTACTTAGAATTCTTCTGGTCCAAAGATTTGGTGTCATTCCAAAAAAGAAGTGTAGTATCTAAAGGGATTTTGATCTCTTGTGGATGCGGGTCTGTGCCTTGGATCTTTCACAGTGTGTTGTCAAGAAGGCCAGCCATCATGTCCATGCAGTGAGCCTGCTCAACTTGGACAATGGACATAGCGGAGCAGCACATGGAAAAAACTGAAAGAACCACCTGCGCAATGGCCTAGTGAAAATCAGCTTCTCAGATATGCCAGGTCCCGGGATCATGCTAAGACTTGTGGGGTGGGGAGCAGAGACCATGACCATAGCTGTCAACTTTTCCCTTTTCTTGCGAGAAATCCTATTCAGAATAAGGGAATTTCCCTTTTAAAAGGGGGAAAGTTGACAGCTATGACCATGACACAAATGTGTCTGGGAAGATGAAGGTGGGCAGTGGACAGTGTGACAGATCATCTTGTAATCAAAGTTTTTTTAAAAAAACCAAAAGGTTTAAAAAGGGGAGACAGTGATCTGGGGGTCCAGTCCCAAAGAAGCTTAGATCCCTCAGGACATCCACTAACAATGCCCTTGGTAAGGACCCCTAGACTGACATTCAGCTGTGTTTCCAGACTTAGCAGTTTAAAACACTTACCATGTGGTAGCTGTTCATGTAAAGCCACCCAAAGCTCTCTGAAGACAGACATATTTCCCTTCTGCTGATTCCAAAACAGCTCCATTGCATTGTGAATAAATGCTATGGCAAGCCAATATTCTTACTGCCAGATGTTTGTTGAACAGGTTGAATTGTTGCTGGGCCAGTTTGCTGGGCCAAGATTGGTTTCCCTATAGATAGACCTGGTGTTCTGTGGGAAGCAACTGAAGAGAGCAGACAACAGAGGAGGCCTGATGTGATCATACTAGTAGACTATTTTTGACCTTCAACTAGTTTTTGTTTCTCTGTATTATCATTGTTGCTCTGCGATGGGAAGTGACCAAGAGGCTAAGAGGACTATGTGATTGTCTTTGAGAAGGTGGTTGGAGTTGAGGGTGTTTTTTTATAAAGCACCCTTGAGCCATGAGTCTGTGAGCACAGATGTTTCCATAGAAGTTGGCTGTTATCTTGCATGCACTTCATAACTGGAGCTGGAGAATTTCCATTTGATCTGAGCCTCTTCAGACTTAAGCAATTTATATGGCTGACAAACAACTGGAAGTGGAGCAGACATTCATTAATCTCTTCCCCCTCTTTTACAAATGCCCTGCCTAACAACCTCCCCCATTGTGCCTCTTCAAATTCCATCTTATAGTCCTTCTCTAGCATTTCCCATCACTATGCTAGTCTCTGCCAAAAACAATCTTCATAATGTCATCTGCGACAACGGACTGCAACATTTGCATTATGTAAGGAAAAGATGCATGTTCACATGTAAATATTTTGGTTTTTTTCCATGCATAATTTGTGGTAGGTGACAAAACAAATAAGATGTCTACGGGTACTGGATAGAAATCTTCCCCAAATGCACAAACAGCCATAAGCAAGACCCAATAGATTTGGGGTAGGAAACTTCAGGTATCAGGGTGGGAGTGGGGCAAATGGAACTCCTTTTTGTCTGGCCCTTGAGACTATGCCCTTCCCTAGACCTCACTCTTACCTGGCTCTGCTCCATACTATTGTTATGGGTTAGCCAGAGACAAGGATCCTCTGAAATTCCTGCATGCCAGTTTCTCCCCATAATTTCTGACATTGTTAAATGTGGGGTTTGAAGTCAAGCCAGCTTCCTTAGGCTATTGGCTTAGAAAGGTGCCATTAAAAAACATTACTCTGATGAAAGGTGAAACATTCAGTGTCAGACATTGAGTTGGGGTGGAATTCCTCCCCACTCCCCAGTTTGTGTTAGTTAGCAGAAGACAATAGTAAAGTTGAGAGGGGAGAGGTTGTGACATTAACATATGAGAGTGCTGGAGGTGAAATAGTTAAACAAGTTACCCAATCAGAACCCAGGGGGTGGAGTCAGAGGGACTAGAATACCAGCTCTGGGGGGGGGGGGGCGGAAGGGAGGAGTTCATTGGGAGTTGGGTGGGTGGTTGGAGTGGGGAGTGAATTGGGATAGAGTCTGTGGTTAGGTTGAGTTAGTGTAGTGAAATAAGCTGAGTCAGGAACAGTTAGGGGCTAGGAAGACAAGTAAATATCTGAGAGGTGGTTTAGTGAGTGACAGCAGGTAGCAGAAGTTATAGGTCTGGATAGGCACTCCATGATTGTAATTGACCAATACCATTTATGAAATCACACGCTTGTTAAACTGCAATAAATAAACAGAAGTTTATGTTCCAATTTAACACTGACTGGACTCAGTATTGTACCAGGTAGGGCCTGGGTGGTGGCAGTGAGAAATAAAGTGGTGGCACAGGGATCAATAGACGGTGAAACATCCAGGGACCCTGTGTGATCACCACAGAGGTTGCCAGGGGAACAGGTTGTGTGATGTCACCACAGGAAAATAGTGTGTCCTTTTAAACAGAGAAAATGTTTTCTGCAAAGGCTGCTGGGAAAAAGGAACACAAAGTGGGCAGAACTCCATGCGGCGCTGGCTGGGAGGGGTTGCACTGAGAGGCCAGGGACCAGGGCTGCTTGCTGAGGCTATGAGGACCCCCTCCACTGAAGGTTTCAGGTGTAGATATGTGTAAAATAAACCATATTTCTTAAAAGCACTAGTCTCTGCTGTGCCTCATTTCAAAGGGGCACAAACCCTGGTTAAGTGCCAAGACTCCTAGAATCTTGCACCTCTTGGTAGAGATTGGGGTTGCCTATAACACTATCCTGCAGTTGTTTTGCCTGGTTGGAATGTGGGCTTGAACTGAAAAAAATGCTTCTTGCTTGCTTGGATGAAGAGATGTACGTGTAGAAACTGATGGCTTTTGCATGGCAGAACTGTAGCCTACAGTACAAAGATGCAGGTTGCCTCCATTGCCCCAGCCACCTCTGGCATGCAAATCCCAGAAAGTTGCTATCAAGAGGATGTGGCCCTTGGGTTGGAAAGTATTCCCCATCATCCCTGGCACAGATCAACCTGTACAATCCAGAAGACACAAGTAGTGGCGTCAGCAGGAGTAAATTGCTCTTACATTTGTTCCCAAAAGAACACATGTTTATTTACAGTATATTGTTACAGTTTCTGGCCTCATATTCCTTTGCTCTTTGCTGATTCATAATCCAGTGTCATTTGTTGATGGTTCATCAATGGGAACTAATTGTTCAGGGATAGTATTGTGGTGAAAACACTCCTTGTTTTTGGATGAAATACCTATCAAGGCTTGAAGAAAGTGACAATCCTATATTTGGTAGAAAGAAGTCGTATGTGAGAGTGTGTGTTTGTGTCAGAATCAGCAGCAGCTGACGGTTTGGGGACACACAGAGGCAGGGAGAGAAAGAACTGATGGTGGAATTCAATGTTGTGCTGTTACAAACATTCCCTCTGCGTAAGCAAACCAGCTTGGCTAGATGGAACAACCCCCCCTCCTCACCCCTGCTCGGTGTGCTGTTCTGGGGGGTTCTCCTGATCCCCTGAGCCAATTTTAGGGGGCTCTATTGTACAAGGAAACAGACTGAAGGGGTTTGCTAGTTGAATCCCACCTTGATTTTCTAGCTAGAATCTGCTGAAACTGGGGTTGCAGCCTAGTTTTATGCTGTGAAGTGCCCTGAGCTCTATAGATGAATGGCGGTATACAAATTTCATTAAGTAAGTAAGTTGCTGTCTTAAGGTCCATCTTTCTTGTAGAAGTGCCTGTTTGTCTCCACTTATACTCTGCTTGTATATTTGTAAACACAGCATGTACTGCAATGATGCTGTAAGACTCCATCCAGAGGAAACTACATCTGGCAGCATCACATTATATTAATTTTAATATGGGCACGCCATCAGGAAAAGGTTTTTTTTTAAAAAACACCCAGATTGTCATGTGCTTGTTTAACATTCATGTTTAGTTCCTCAACACCCCCCTTTCCCTTCTCTACAACATCATTCCTACAAGGTCAGCCTTTTAGAAAATGTCCGCCCTGTTAAAAACTTTGGATCTTGCTGTGAACCTTCTATATATATTCAGCCACACACCCACATCATTCCTATCTCCATATGCACCACCAAAAATATATATTAAAGAATCAAATGAACAGAAAGCCAGAGAAGAAAATAATGGGATGGGCTGATAGGAGGAGGAATGAGAAGGGGAAATAGTGAACAAACCGGTGCTCTTGGAACAAGACAAATACTGGGCTAGTAGTGCTGGACATCCATTGAATGTCAGCGATCATACTGCCTTTAGGGCAAGAAGTTGAGATTGTGCTACAGATCCATCTCTTGCAGCCTACATGAAGCTACGGCTACGCTGCCTGGAGATGTGGGTTGACGATCCCATTAAGAATCAGGTCACTTCTATAAACCACGAGGACAGCAGTCAAGACAGAGAGAGAGATTAATCTCAGCTTTAATCATGTCATGTTCACAGTGCAAATGCCTGGGATATTTTCCCCCTTTTTCGTATCAGCAAACCTCTCTGTGCAAGAAGCAAAACAGAAAGGCCCTTCAGATTGTGCTCCACCCAAGTGGGAACTTTTGGCAAAGCAGGTGCAACTAGAAGGAGCAGGGAGGGTGAGCGAAGGTTGATGGCTTGGTGCTGCATTTTCCTTACATGTATACAGCATTACACATTTGTCTTCCGTACTCCATCCCCAAGGAGCGGGATATAGCCAGGGAGATGTCTTGCTATGGGCCTTTGCCATGTTCACCAAATGGAAGATGAAATGGATGGGACTCCATTATTTCTGGGTGCTCTGCAGCAGCTTTGCAGAGGGGAAGTGGCCCAGATACTGAAGGTTCAATCCAGTGTGGTCTAGTGGTAAGAGTGTTGGACTAAGACCTGGGAGACCAGGGTTCTAGTCCCCACTCAGCCATGAAGTTCATGGAGGGACCTTGGGCCAGTCCCTGTCAGCAGTGGTTGTGCACTCATCAGGGTGAGGGGAGGCATGGGTGAGGTGGGGGGGGGCGCTTCAGGGCATACGTGCATGAACTGATGGGGTCATTTCTGTCAACCTGGAGTTCCCTCAACCTTGCCACCACTGCATCCTGCCCTATTACTGCCCTAAGGAGTAAAGCATCATCACAAGCCAGATCTTGAGTACCTCTCAAGATTAAGTCAGAGATTAACCACCTCTGCCTAACTGGCTCCAATGCACAGTTATTTAGCATATTAAAAAATTTACAGAGCAAGCTCATTTTGTTAGGTTGGTATAGAGCTCTCCCTTCTGCCAGCTGAAGAGAATGGTTGTCAGGGGCTGGACTGAGGAGGAATGGTGGGGGCAGTCTCCCCTTCTCCTGAACCTTTCCGAGAACAGGAGGACAGTATAGATTTAGAAGACTGGTTTGCAGAAGGACATAGTTCAGAGACTGCAGAGGGGGAAAGCTGGAAAATATTGGAAGAGGAACAGCAGGAAGAAGAAGCACCAGCGGAGAGACAGCTGACAGACTCGGTGTCTTTGGAGAGCATTCCTGAGCCCCCCTCTCCCAGAATTAGGTGTGCATTAAGAGTAGTAGAACAGAAAGCTCAGAGGCAGAAAGCTCAGATCAGCCGGTGCAGGGATGACGTAGGATAAGAGAAACAGAGGGTGTTGGGCTTTACTCAGAGCAATGCCATTATTGAATAAGGACTACATTCCTTTCTCTCTCTTTGTGAATACTGAATAAATTACTTGGTAAGGACTCTTTGTGTTATCTGCTTCTTTGGATTCCACCGGGGGAGGGATAGGATTCCCTGAACCTTCACAATGGTGGAGTCAGCGGTCACTGGAAAACAGGCAGGGGTGAGCTGGCTCAGGATCCACTGGATCCAGTCCTGCTGCTGTCACATGGCAGCATAGGACCTGATTGGTGCACCAGCTCCCAGATAATCCCATCACTTCATAAAGCCCTGCTGGGTGGGCTGGGCTTGCTTTGGCATTACCTGAATGTACATTTTCACCAGTTGTACTCTGAAACATTTGGAGGGCACCAGGTTGGGAAAAGCTGATTTATTCAATTAATGTGTGGGTACTGAAGGGCCCCATTATGACATCCCTCCCTTCAGTTTTCTAACTGTACTTCTGAAGGCTTCAAATCTTTTTAAAAATTTGAAGGTTTTAAGCTCTGTTTATGCTGCTGTCTGTCCTACTATTGAATTGATATTGCCTCTGCTGTTGTTTGTTTTTTATGCTGCATATTTCTTCGTTATGATTGCATTTTAATTGATTGCATTTTTATTTTTGATGTAAACCACTCAGAGAATACTGGTTATGGAGCAGAGTTGCCATCAATAAATAATTTGTTGGACTCCATGTATTAGATTTTTAGTGCCACACCTCCTCCAATCCACCCTGTTCTTTCTGTGTATTTCAATAGGGTTGCCATTTTTGCAAACAGTGAAAATCTGAAGTTGTTGGGCTTTCTTTGGCAAAGTTGATGAGCTTTTGGGGCAAAATTGCAAAAAAATAAAAAATGCTGACATGGGCTGCCATACGTCCAGATTTCCCCAGACATTTCCCCCAATTTCCACCCAGACGCTGCTGCTGACTGCAGTATTCTGGTTGTGTCCAGGAAAACCCAGACGTATGGCAGCCCTAGATTTGACATACAGAGAACTCCTATGCTATGAAAATCACAATAGCAGAGCTACATCAGTTGCATAGGGAGTCTTAAGGTTTAGAGAAGAGAAAGTGTGGGGCAGCAGTAGTTGGAACGGCACATGGACAAGGAAGCACAAGGGGTTCACAATCCCCATTAAGTTGAGGTTTGGGTGGGCCCTAAGTCTCCCACAGTGTAAGCCTGTACATGTTTATGCCAAAATAACTCCCACTGTGTCCAAGTTCCAGGAAAGTTTGGAGGCAGCCCCGGTTGTTGTTTTCCTCCCAGCAGAGAAACCTTGCTATTTCACAGTCCTTGAACCTGGCTCCTTCCCATCTCAAGACTGTGCCCACATTATCTCATCTTTTAGTTCCAAAGATTTCTCAAGGCAGCTTAGAAGGTCATAATAAGCAATTTAAAGCAGGCATTAAGAATTCAATGAAACCCATAAAAACAAGAATAGAACCATGAGCAATAAAAAAAAAAGCTGGAGCCCAAATCACTCATTAGATGGAGATCTTGTAAAACGGAAGCATATTTTGCACACATCTCTTAAATTCCAATAGAGAGGGATCACACCTGTCAGATGGTTGTGAATACAACTGTGCAAATGCGACATTTTGTAAAAGAAAAAGAAAGAAAGAAAAATCCAAGCATGCAATTTCAGGAAGAGTTAGCACGTTTACTGGAAACACACAGAGATTTATTTTCGGAGATGCAAAGCTAAAATGAAATGTGACGTGAATGTTGGTCTGGAGATACTCCTTAAACCTTGTGTCCATGAGGAATTATGGCCTGGTTCAATTCTCTTTGAATTGGGTCAATCCCTTAAAGGGGATTGAAGTGGGAAAATTCCCTGCATTTATGTCTAATGAGGCTTTGATACCAGATTTGGCAAAGAGCATGCGCTCATAAATACTCATTTTTCTACTCTTGTTTGAAAAGATACAGGCCTATCAGAGCATCATCTTGGCTTGAAATTATGGTTGCATATACACCATACATTTAAAGGACATGACTTCCCCCAAAGAATCTAGAGCTTTGGTGCCCAGGACTCTTAAAAAAATGAAGTTCCCAGGATTCTCTGGGTGAAATGCTTCACATGTGCTTTAAAAATCTATGATATGTATGTACACAGCATCTCTGATGATGCCACAGCATGGAGGATCCAGCAGATGATTGTAACCATAAGGTGATCTGCTTCAGCACTAGGGATGAGGGGGAGAAACTTGATTTAGTTCATATTTAAAGGCAGACTCACCTAATTTGTACTTTTCAAAACAATACATGAACTGAAAAACAGCCATCCTTCAGAAATTGCACTTGTTCACATTTTGCAGTGCAGTTCTCCAGCTAAGTAATGTGTACAAAATGCATATATTAGGGACAAGTGTGCATTAAGATGCATATATTACTGAAAATAATATACAGTAATGCATTCTAGTAAAGGAAATTGGTTTACACAAATGTGTATATTTGGTATAACTGCATACAAAAATGTGTATATTAGGAGAAATTTGTGCAAAAATGCTGGTGTTTTTCATGAGGACTTTTTAAAAGTTACAAACTGATGTGGAAATGTGGAGAGCTGAACTTAACATTGGAAAAATTATAAACTGAGAAAAACCTAGCACTAGTATCAAATATATTGTTCTGCTCAATGCTCAATGGAGAAAAGGAAAACTTATGAGTGGAATGCAGTTGCCTATTCTACTTTAAAGTTCTAATTACAACAATCAAAGTAATTTCTGTCAATTTTGATCAAAGCACAATCAATTGTTAATACTAATCAACCCAGTCACCACTGAGTAATAATAATAATAATAATAAATTTTATTTATATCCCGCCCTCCCCAGCTGAAGCCGGGCTCAGGGCGGCTAACAACAGTAGAATCTCAGGCTCCCTGGGTGCCCTAGGAACGAAGGACAGGACATAAATTTAATGATAGATAGATAAACAAATCTCCTCCTTACTACATCAAGTTTGGCTAAATTGCATTTGGCTAAAATTTATCTCTTTTAGAAGGCAGTGTAATTTCAATTTGAAGACTTCATTATTGGTAAACTTTCCATCTTGCTACCCAGCTGGTTCCGATGGATATAAATCCAATTTGAAGAATAAATTGTGCTTTCTTTTCTATGCTAAAAATGTGTAGCCTTACCTCCTGGGCACTGGATTAGTATATGCCTTATTATGATAGATTTATAAAGTTGCAGGTGTTATGAGATTTATGAGCTTCTATCAGCTCATCACTGTAAAGTTTTTCAACATTCTTCCAGTAGCATATTTTCACCTACAAACAGTAGCATCTTGCCCCCTGTCACCCCCAGCCAGAGATAAGGTTGATGAGAGTTGGAACCTGGGAATGAAAGCCAAGGAGCAAACCCAACCCCCTGGTTTTCCTCCTGCTGCTGCAAGCTAAGCCATGGTTTGGTTTAGCATTCTGTTCAAACAAAGGCCCATAGTTTGTCTTGCTGTTTGCCAATCCATGAGATGTGTAACCACTTATAAACCACCTCCAACTCCTCGAAAGATTCCATCATCGGTATCTCTGAAAAATTTTGCACATCACTTGGGAAGACAGGCAAACTAATACCAATGTACTGGAAGAAGAAACAATCACCAGTGTTGAAGCAATGATTCTTCAACATCAACTTCGTTGGACTGGTCATGTTGTGCGGATGCCTGATTATCGTCTTCCAAAGCAACTACTCTATTCCGAACTTAAAAATGGAAAGCATAATGCTGGTGGTCAACAAAAGAGGTTTAAAGACTGTCTCAAGGCAAATCTAAAAAAATGTAGTATAAACACCAACAATTGGGAAACACTTGCCTGCGACTGCTCCAATTGGAGAACAGCCTTTACCAAAGGTGTCTTGGGCTTTGAAGACACTTGAACTCAGGACGCAAGGGAGAAATGTGCTAAGAGGAAGGCACATTTGGCAAAACCTCACCATGATCAACTCCCACCTGGAAACCCATGTCCCCACTGTGGAAGGACGTGTGGATCCAGAATTGGCCTCCACAGTCACTTACAGACTCATTGTTAAAACTGTGTTTATGGAAGACAATCTTACTCAGCTACAAGTGATCACCAAAGAAGACAGCCTGTGGTTGTCTGGTGGGGATAAACCACATCCCCAAGTTCAGAAAACACGCTAAACCAAACTATGGCTTATTCACAGCAGGACTAAGGAGCAAAGTGGCTGCAATCTCTTCTCTGGGGACCTGTGCATTTGTGCTAAGCCATTATTTGGCTTGGTGTTCCTTGTGGGCTAGCTAATTGACTCAGTCAAAAGGGAAATACTGTGGTTTTGCATTCTGTATAAATCTAGGATTGAACCAAGAAGCTAAAGAGCAGTCCTTGATCCCTTGCCAGCTCATAGGTGCAGCCACTACTGCAGTGGTAGAAGCACCTTGCAGCTGGGTGGGCAAAACAGCTTTGTTGGCTGAGCCAAGCAGGTTGGCAACACCTCCATGCCATGTCAATGAGTTGGAGCATTAAGACATATCTTGGACACAGAGCAGGAAGGACGGTTGTGGGACAAGACAAATTCTGACACAGGCCATGGGACAGCATCCTCCACTATACCTAAATGCAAGGCAGGCCAAGCAGCACACACAACACCTCACGGGCACTGCCTGCCCCCCAGCATTTGCCACCTGAGGCAGCTGTCTCACTTTGCCTAATGGTAGGGCCAACTACGATGGTTAAGTTTGCTCATGGGGAATTAGAGAATTCACCAGAGATTTAGGAATTATGCTGGAAGCAAATGGACTGTTGAAAGGTGTTTTAAAGATAAAACCATCGCCATAATAATAGAAAATAGTAGCCGCAGTGGTTCTTTCCATTCAGTATGCTACACTCACTCTTGTGTGACTGAGTGACATAGCAGCAAAGAAAGAGACCTCCAGGGCTTAGTGAAACATTTCCCAACCCTGCCCTATCACCCCTTGGGAGGTAGTGGAACAAAATTAATCTTGTAAATACCATTGGCACGATGGAGTTTTCATGGGAGCAGAGGAATGGATCTACGACAGCATGCTTGGTAGCAAATTGGCAATTACACCCAAGAACCTTTAGAAGGCAAGAAATATCCTTAGAGGCTAAAGACAGACTAATGGCATTGGTGCCAGATGCCGTGAATCAAGATGTTAAGACTCATGTTGTGTGAAATGGAAGAAAGTCTTTACTTGGGAGAGCTGTAATGCATAGATGCACATTTTTTGTGCCTAGTGCCTCTTCTGTTAACTCACAGCCTCTTCAGGGATTCATTCATAATGCTATAAATCTTAATGTTATGGTGCTAATAGGATCCCTGGCCCAAAGAAATCATTAACCAGGATATGTGTCAGAGTAGAAATGATCACCTCATGTTTGGGCTTATGTCTCCTGTTTCGATTGCTCATCGCACCATTCTTCATCCAGGGACAGCGCATGATGACCCAGAGATTATTTGTGTGTATTGAGGTAGCTTTGGTTTCTGGTGAATGAGTCACATGACCTGTTCCCCAAGAACACAAAGCTGACACAAGTTGAAGAAGGAAACAGCAACAAGCAGAAATCTTCTGGTTAAATGAATCAGCTAAAAGTATGATGATACTTAATTTCTCCAGAGGCAGACAAAATTCTCTAACACTTTATCATTATCAGTGGCAATAGCACCACTTCCCCTCCCACTAAGGTTTTGTCTGAACAGCAGCAACTGTGTTCAGAGCCTGGCCACCATTTTGCATCCTCCACAATGCTCCAGTTCTACAGCCATTAAATGTTTATGTCACTATGAAGGGAGGGGCTGTGACTCTGTTCATTGTGAAACTGGGATGGGTGCATCTGAACCAATGTGCTGTTACTTTCTTTTTCTTTCTATACACATAAATTGAGATATTGCATATTCATTAACTGCCCTGGGAAAAACAGGACATCCAGGGGTTTTTCCCATGAGAGCACGGCAGCCATTTTGGCTCTCTCGTGATTTCAGGCTGAGATCTTGCCCCCCCCAAAAAAAAGTGTTAGCCTGCATAAGTCTAATTTTGTTTGCAATATTCATTATTATGCCTTTAGAGTTTTTAAAGGACATATTTCCCTTTTTGTTCAGTTTGTTCCCAAGCAGTATCCCATCTCAAGGCATTCAATCCATTAGGAACAGACTTGGTAAGACACACCCAATCTGAAGATTATGAACCATGATTTTTTAAAAAAAATAGCCACAAGAACTGCATCCAACTTTTTGCTACTCCGTCTCTTAGTATCGGCAAACCTTTTTGAAAGTAACAGTGCAAGCCCACACATTTATTCAGAAGTAAAGTGCCCTGGTAAGTGGGTATAAGATTGTAATATATGGCAGGAGGATTGGATGTACCGTAGCTATACCACATTCTTCAGGAATGTAGTCCCATGCTTCCCCTACTCTGCAGCAATATCTGTCAAATTTCTGTCTGAATATCTGAGAGAAATATTGGCCATAGATACCTGATATGTAAATGGCTAAATGGTAGCAATAAAAAGTGGGCTTGTTATCTGTGGGCATTAGACATTAATGGAGCTGCTTGGATGTAACTGAATGTCTATGAACATTCTAATTTCTGAGGGTGAAGCTATAAGCCACAGAATGCTGATAAACTGTGCAGCTGCAGAGGGGAAAGTAAAGGTCACTTGCCAGAAGAAGGGAATGGCATAGCAATGGACTTTTGTGGGTCAAGGAGCAAATAGAACAGAAACACTGAGAGAACAGAGGTTCTAAATGGCATGCTGATTTTGAACTAGTAAGCTAATTCTCTGAAGGAGAATATTTTAATATATATAACAACGACGAAGAATCCAGTAGATAGACTATTGGATGTTGTGACACAGTGATCTTTCTTTCGACGTTAGTTTCATAATGGTTCAGCTTCCATTTCATATGTGATGACTTTGTCATGGAGTTGGTTTAGTGCTGAGGCCCATCTTGCCTCACACCTGTGCTAAAAAAGAATATAATACATTTTTCATTTAACAAAAAATTGGCAGGGGCGAGGGAAGCTGTGTAAAAACATCTTAAACCAAGCTCGTGGTCTTATGGGAGTCATTGTTAATTACTGAGCATCTGAGGCTGCTTCCGTTATCCAGATAATCTAAAGTTGGACTTCCTGTAACACTGCTATCTCAAAGCCTCTTCCTAGTGCAATACTCGTGATGTAAGACAGTTGATAACATTTTGAGATGTGTCTTTGTTGTTTTTTACATACGTCCCCCCCTCCGCTGTTTAGTGATTTCAGAGAATGAGCAAAAATTTATTTAAGCTGAAAAGAGCCAAACCACCATATCTGAGGTACTGAGTGAGACATTTAGAGCACTCCATAACAGTGTTTAAAAACTTTTATCTCTGATATTCACGGGAGGTTATGAGCCCATTCTGCCCTCTTCCTTGTGAACAACGGACAACTCTGCTCCACTGATTGGGATGACAGAGGAGCATTTTCTAATAACCAGGAGGGAGCAGAAGGGGACAGCAGGAAGTAGCCAAACTGAGGGTCCTCTGGATTTCCCTTTTCGACTTCCCACACTTTCTCCCCATGGTGTTCCCATTGCTGAAGAAGTTGCTGCCTAGAAGCACAGTTATGGTTCATAGTAAGGGCACTAAGAGATAGATAACATCACTCCATTACATCACCCTGTTTTGAATCATGACACACTGTGGCCACCACCTCTAGCAGAGCCTGTGGTAAAACAACACAACACATTGTTTCTCAGGGATCAGTCAAATGCTAGCAGGGCTCAAGTAGCACGACCACTAAACTTACTCAAGAATTTCCAACACAACAAAAACATTATACAGTGGTACCTCGGGTTACGAATTTAATTCGTTCCAGAGGTCCGTTCTTAACCTGAAACAGTTCTTAACCTGAGGTGTTCTTTTGCTAATGTGCCGAGCCGCTGGCAGGCAACTTCCGCTCACATCCTGGGGCAAAGCTCTCAACCCGAGGTACTATTCCGGGTTAGCGGAGTTTGTAACCCAAAGTGTTTGTAACCCGAAGCGTTTGTAACCCAAGGTACCACATAATCTGTGTTTACCTAGTATGGTTCCAGCCTCTACTTGATTATTTTCCTCATTCCCCGACCTCATCAGGGGGAGAGAGGGAGACTGGCAGAGCTGCACATTTGACAGGTGTGTGGCCAACACTCACCTGTCCAAACATGTGCCATCACAATGACGTCATGTGGTTGATGTGTCATCCCTGCCCACCTGTCAAATTTGACCCATGAGACTAATCCTGATAAGGATCTGGCTGATGGAGCCAAAGAAGTTTCCACACCCTGTTCTGTGATATAGCCTAGGAAAGAGTCTCTGTCAAGTGTGGAGAACCCCAGGCCAAATGCTTCACTCTAAGCTTCTTTACCTGAACCTCAGGAGTTTCCCTACCCTAAACCCCGTCTCCCCAGACCATGTCCCTCACTAGCCCTGCTTTTCACCCTCCTTGAGTGTTTTTGCCTGGCTGGAATGTGAAAATGTTTGCCATGATGGAGGACAGAGAGGCGTGTGTGATTGTGTACTGATCTGCACAAAGATAACATCTGCATCAGTTGTCTCACCCATGCTTGGCTCTGGTCCTGCCCCTTCTTGCCATGTGTGCCCCCCCCCACGAAAATTTCCCAGAAAGAAATGCCTCCTTCAGGCTAGAAAAAGGTTCCACACTCCTGAACTGTGCTAATCTGTTACAATAGTGAAACTCAGAAGCCTTGTTTTCATCACATTCACTTGCCAGAGCAAGGGAAATCCATCAGTTACTCTGGTGACTATTGCTCCTTTTCTAAGAAAAGTCCCAGAGCTGCCCTCTGTAGGCTTGCCATATGTCAGGAAAATTCCTGACATGTCTTGGTTTTCAGGTGAAAAAATGGCGTCAGAGGGGAATTTTGCAGAATCAGCACAATGTCAGGGAAAACCTGGATGTATGGCAACGCGATGAAAAAAGCAGCTTAAAATCACTATGTTTGGATTAGGTTTACCCAAAAAAGCTCAACAATTTGGGTTTGTTCCCAAATATTGAAATATGGCAACCCTAGCCTTCCCCTCTCCCCTAATTTGTGCTGCAGCTCCAAATACCACCTCCGACAGAATCAGGGCACTCAGAACATCACCATTGCTGTGAGAAATGCTTTTCATAGCAGCAGGCACTCTTTTTTTATTTTAATAAAATCTTTATGCAAAAAAGATACCCTGAGAAGAATATCAATACTTCTGTGGATCAGAGGAACCAGCTCTCATTAGTACTTGTTGTATTCAAGAGTGCATTAAGAAACAGCTGGAAGACAGCTAAGTTTCCAGCCTAAAGCAAATTAATGCCACCTTCTCGTCTCCATATTTTATTATGGAAGGAAAAAGTCTTCCACCAATTCCTTCAGTTAGCTGGTCCTTTGCCCATAGAGTTCCAGCTGATTCACCTCTGCTTGCCCCACGAACCTGTCTCCTTGTACTCCCTCCCTCCCTGTCTTCCAGAGCCACTGTGAGGGACTGATAAAGTATGCCTTGTGACTTCTTTCTCATTATAAGTGAGCCATAAGGTGGGGAGGCAATATTTTTTAATTGCTGGATGTCTGCTGGCTTAAACATGGAAATTTCATGTGATGTTTACAGTTTACTTCTCTCCTTACTGTTCTCATCAGGGCTTAATTTGAGTTGGGGCTTAACTTGCCAGGATTTAGCCTTCGTGCCTATAATGGATCTATACATTGTTCTGGATCTATTAATGCTACTTGTCTGATTTGTGAGATTTACCCTTCCCTCCATCTGAGCTCAGAAGAGTGCTCTTTATCCACGAAGGCCATTAATCTTTCCTTGTTGCTTGATTAATCTTAACTCTGTGGCCTTTCCCACTCTTAATGACTCACATTTTAAGGCACTACAGTAGACAATAAATAAAGTATTTTATTACATGCAATGATTTATTGAAGGCCATGGGTACAGAAAGAGATATTAAAGTGCTGTAGTGGAATGTTATCAGAGTTTGAGATACATCACAAGATTTGAATCTGCACAGGAATGAAAGTTGAAATACATCAATAATAATAATAATAATAATAATAATAATAATAATAATAATAATAATATATTATTATTTATACCCCGCCCATCTGGCTGGGCTTCCCCAGCCACTCTGGGCAGCTTCCAAAAGAATATTAAAATACTATAATACATCAAACATTAAAAGCTTCCCGAAACAGCATCTCCAGGTGCCTTAGCTACCTTCTCTTTCCGGATGCTGCATATTGGTTTGTGCAGGTATGTTCTGACAGGCTGAGTCTGGCATGTGTTGATAGGTGATGGTGAGAATGCTTTGCTCCAGTCGTCCCTTACAAAGAAAATTGTGATTAACTTGGAGAAAGCAGAACAGTAAATAGTAAAGGGTTACTAAACCAAAATGGTTACTAAACCAAAGGGTTACTTAACCAAAATGGCTGCCATGCTCTCGTGGGGGGGAAACGGGATGTCCTGTTTTTCAGGGTGCTGAAGGAGGTTGTGGGCATTATTTCAGAGCTGCTGGCTATAATTTTTTAGAGAACTGGTAAGGTCGTGGAAGCCTGGTGATAGGCAAATATTGTCCCTGTCTTCAGAAAGAGTGGGGTATGGGAGAACAGGGAAACTACAGACTGGTTAGCCTGACATTAATACTGGGCAAAATTGTAGAACAGATTATTAAGTGGCTGACCTGTGAGCATCTAAAAAACAATGCTTTGATTAATAGGAGCCAACATAGGGTTGTTGTTGTTTTTTAAGAATAAGTCATGCCAGACCAAGCTGAAATCCTTTTTTGATATAGTGACTAGTGTGGTAGATCATGGGAATGCTGTGAACATAGTATATCTTGGTTTTAGCAAACATTTGGCAGTGTCTTTCATGATATCCTAGTACATATTGACAAGATGAGAAAATGTGAACCGGACAATGTGCTATTAAGTGGATTCACAAGTGTCTGTGCAATCCAACAAGTGCTCATTAAGGCGCTGTGGGTTAAACCACAGAGCCTAGAATTTGCTGATCAGAAGGTCGGTAGTTTGAATCCCCGCAACGGGGTGAGCTCCCGTTGCTCGGTCCCTGCTCCTGCCAACCTAGCAGTTCGAAAGCATGTCAAAGTGCAAGTAGATAAATAGGTACCGCTCCGGTGGGAAGGTAAACGGCGTTTCTGTGCGCTGCTCTGGTTTGCCAGAGCTGCTGGATATAATTTTAGTCCTGCTGGCCACATGACCCGGAAGCTGTACGCTGGCTCCCTCGGCCAGTAAAGCGAGATGAGCACCGCAGCCCCAGAGTCGGCCACGACTGGACCTAATGGTCAGGGGTCCCTTTACCTTTATATCAAACTGGAGGACGGTCTTGACTGTAGTGCCACATAGCTTCATCCTACACCCTGACTAGTTCAACAATTTTATAAATGACTCAGATGAGGGCACAGAGGGGATTCTTATCAAATTTGCGCATGACACAAATCTGCCAAGGATAGTTAACACCATGTAGAAGATAGAATCAAGGGTCAAAATAATCTTGACAGGATAAAACCAGCAAGTCAAATAGGATGGGAAAGATCTGTCTAGGCGGCAGAATATATGAAATGGGTCTAGGTGCATTAGAGGCAATCCAGACTCCTAGCTGGCAGTGGCAGAGCTTAATGGATCCTGTGCCTGCTTGGGCCTTTCCCTCTCCACCCCCAAAATACCCCATTTCTGGTTTTATTGCCAGCGGGGTGCTGCCAGCAGGAGCATATGCCCATTGTCTGGGTGGGCACATTATGGCATTCCTTGTCAGTGAGGCTGTCCTGCTGGGGGTGGAGCTGTCCTACAAACAGAGGCTAACGGATCCAGGCAGGGCTGGATGGAGGGATACATCCAAACTCTCTCCAGCACAATGGATCAGTGGTTTGGATTTCTCTGCCCTTGAGCCAAAAGTATGAGCCAATTGCTTAAAAAGCTAATGCCATCCAAGACTGCATTAACAGAACCATTGTGTCCAGATCATAGGAAATAATAAGCTCTCTTCAGGCATTAAGAGCTTGTCCACATTTGAGCATTACTGAGCTGTTAATTCACATCCCCCCCCATTTGAGTTAGACCAGAATAGTCTAACCCTGTGTGTATTTGAATTTGTATCTGAGGAACAACTTCAGTCTTTTCCATTCATCCCACCAGGCATTTCCTTTTGTGTCTGTCCCTATCGTCTAATTTGTTGATCCTTTTATGCCGATTAAGTACAGATAGGGCAAATGTGCGGATAGCTTCCCTTGAACCTTGTTGGGTTGGGTTTTTTTTAAGCTACCCAATAAGTGTGCAAAAGCACGCTGTCATGCAGTTGTAAATTTGCTTGTGTTCTGATTTTGTGCAAATCTGAGGGATCAAAGTGGGGCAGGGGGAGGGAGAGGAGATATATATTCCTTCATTCAGGATCACACCAGAAATAGTTATAAGCACAGTGAGAAAAGAAAATATTGAGGAAGTAGTGGGCATGGAAAGGGGAGTAGCAGAAAGTGACAATTGATGCACCCACCCCAAAACACCAAAACAAATGGTCTGTGACACTGAGCAGTTTGGAGCCCAATTTACCAGATTACTAACTATAGGATAAACCAGAATTCACAGTGAGAAAGCATTGAGTTTGGTATTGTTTGGCAGTAATGTCATGCGCATGGGTAGGCAAACTAAGGCCCGGGGGCCGAATCCGGCTCAATCGCCTTCTCAATCTGGCCCGTGGACGGTCTGGGAATCAGCGTGTTTTTACATGAGTAGAATGTGTGCTTTTATTTAAAATGCATCTCTGGGTTATTTGTGGGGCATAGGAATTCATTCATTCCTTTTTTCCAAAGTATAGTCCGGCCCCCCACAAGGTCTGAGGGACAGTGGACTGGCCCCCTGCTGAAAAAGTTTGCTGACCCTTGGTCATGCGGATTACACAAACCAAATGGGAATGTGAACAGCTACAAACGTACAGTAAACCCTATACGTTCCAAGCCCCAGCTTCTGCAGCATAGCACAAACTATCTGTGCTAATGGTTTGCCCATACAGCTTCAACCATCTAAAGGGCTGTCATGCAGAAAATGGAGCAGACTTGCTCCAGAGGGCAGGACCAGAACCAATGGTGGAAATTGCAGCGAAGCAGATTTGGACTAAACATGAAAAGAAATTTCCTGACAGTAAAATAACCCCCGGTTGCTATTTATATAACAAGAATCAGGCATATTGCATTTACTATATAATATAGTTTGGCCCTCAACTCATGAAAGGCAGGATAACAATCCAACAGATAAATCAGGTAAATCACATTCCTGGTTGTCCCTAGTTAATAGATACTTTGTGCATATAAAATACATCTTTGATGCCTATCACAAAAATCTATCTTGTAAAACTCTGAAGACAAATAGATTTTATTATGGCATCAGCTGTTGCAGACTAGAACCACTTCTTCATATGAGCTCTAATCCATGTAATCCCCCCCCCAACTTGGCATTCCCTTCATGCGGCTAAAACAGGATCAGGGAGCCATAGTGACTGTCATAATGGGTAGTTTCAACTTTAGCAGCTATGCACGTTTCATAGTGAGCCACTGCTTATGTTCTGGAAGGATGCATTTGGATTCATTGTGGAGGAATGATGAAAGTATATCATATCCAATCAATTTGGCACCAGGAGCAACTTTGGATATGAACTTGACACACCAAAAGTGCTTAGTATATATGGGACTGCCCCAAAAATATTATGGAAATAGGGGATGAATTTATCATTAGTGTGGGAAGGATTGTATTTATATAGGTAATAGCTTGCTCATGTTAACCTAAACATGTTCTTTTACATGCCCGTGTGCATACTGGTATTATAGCCACACACACACACACACACACACACACACACACACACACACACGGTTGCAAGACTTCACAGCTAAACTGTCATTTTTGAATGATGTTAGATTCTATGGTTATCACAAAACCTCTGTGTGGATAGGAAAAAGCACCTCTGGAGCCCTGAGAGCAGGCAGGTCCTTAGTGAAGGGGCCTAAAGCAGTGGGGATGGTCCATAAGGGCAGATGATACACTGCCCCACCAACCTCAATCAAGCTTAATTAGTTTTTAACACTTGCTGGATTAGAAGCGTCTGGCACACAGTTTAGCACCCCAAGCCTTGATTAAATTCTAACACTTGCTGGATCTAGGGCTTATAGGAATCTGGCACCCACAAACTCGTAACACTATCATCAATGCAGCTAAACGTAATGTGTAAAAGGAAAATAAAGCTTTTAAATTGTCACCATTTTGCAATGTGAAACTTCTATATATATTGAGTAAGATCAGGAACAGAACATCTACATGAACTGAATCAGGGAGGGGGAGTTGTGTGTGTGAATTAACCCCAAGCCTCTTTATCTCTACATAGTCAAGGCACAGATCTGAGCTGATGTTTCCACACTGGGTCCCCTCTCTGTGAAGCCTCCAATCTCACAGGAGATTCCAAGGCAGAGCCAGGAATAGCAGCCAACAGCAGAGCAGATACTTTGCCTTGAGCTTTCACAACCAGGCTCCTTCCTCTCTTCCTGCCCCTTACACCTCTCAAAGGAATTTGCAAGCTTCTACCCAACACAGCTCCAAGGATTTCCCCATTTATTAAATGTCTCCATGCTTATGTTTATGGCTGAGCAGCTGGAGTTGCAGAGATGAGAACTCAAAGGGGCTGTGAGAGCCAGGCAGTTAGGAGAGAGACAGCGTGAGGATTACCAAATGATCCCATGGGATGAAGAGAAGCTCTTGCACAAAAGGGTATGCAGCTTCCGCAAAAGCTCTGCCCGTTTGGCTCCCTGCTTCCGCACATTGCGAGACAATGAGACATAAGAGCTCAAGGGTTGGCCTTGTGTGAGGGAGACCTGTGTTTGAAACACCGCTCAGCCATGCAGCTCACTGGACCAGACCCAGACTAAGCTACTCCACAGGGTAGCTGTGGGGTGGAGCACACACTTTGCATGGCATCTTAAGCTCCTTGGAGGAAGGGCAGGATAGAGTGAGATGAGTAAATGGATGAGATATTGCATATCAGTTATGGATTTGATAGCTTCGCCAAGGTAATATAATCCCTCAATGTGTGAAAATTTATCCTTTCAAACAATGTGGACCATGTGCCAGACATGTATTTCCAGTGTCTCCCATTGACATTGATCCTTAATTTCCAGTGCAGACATTCCAAGTTCAGATGCAAGCTGGCTCGATCGTCCATTCCCAACCCTGGGAATTGTCAGGGGCTGTTTCAAGACTGTGGGATTACAGCATCAAACAAACTCTGCATTCTAAACCATCTTTCAGTTTTATTTAGGACTCTCTCCCTCTGTGACTGCTGTCTCCTCTGGTCAGAGGAAGTCACTAGCATTCTTAAGTGATTCCTGGTTCCTCACAGGATGTGCAATGCACTCAGGCTGCATCTAGTGTCTCTTTCAAGTTGTTTCAGGGGCAGGGCATTTAACAGAATTCTCAGAACCTCACTAAAGCTCACCTGTTAAACCTTGCCTATTGAATTCAGACTCCACACAGATGTTGGCAGCTTAAACTAATTTATTTACAGGGCGATATACAGCTCTCCTTTGGCAGGGCTCTTAACATAAGCCTGCAGCAGGGTTCCTCTTTAGGCTGAGGGGAGTGGCAAGTATGGTGGCTAAAGGTAAAGGGACCCCTGACCATTAGGTCCAGTCGTGACCGACTCTGGGGTTGCGGCGCTCATCTCGCTTTATTGGCCAAGGGAGCCGGCGTACAGCTTCCGGGTCATGTGGCCAGCATGACTAAGCCGCTTCTGGTGAACCAGAGCAGCGCATGGAAACGCCATACCTATTTATCTACTTGCACTTTGACGTGCTTTCGAACTGCTAGCTTGCCAGGAGCTCACCCCGTCACGGGGATTCGAACCGCCGACCTTCTGATCGGCAAGTCCTAGGCTCTGTGGTTTACCCCACAGCGCCACCCGCATCTAGGTTATCCTTTAAAGAAACCAGGGCAGTTACGTCACTATGCCTCAATACAATTATTAAGCCATAGTTCCCACTATCTTTTTCCTTTCTTTTCTTAATGACATCACCTGTTCAGTGTTTAAACAGCATGAAACAGATACCAAGCGCTGTGCAGCTATCGTTTCAGTGAAGAGGATGGGTAAAATAAACCAGCAATTTCACTTTTATTAAACTGGGACTGGGAACAAACACCCAGGTCTAACTTAAACTGCTCGATGTTCTATACAGAGCGCCATAGTTTCAAGAACTTTGTGGATAATTGCCTGAGCTTCCGCGTCTGCTGGGCATCCAGGAGACTTTTCAGATCACAAGCAAGGACAGGAAGAGAGTAAGAAGCAGAAGCCGAAATGGAGCAAGATCAAAGAGCTTTTGTTGAGGGATTTTCAAAGTCTTCGATTCTGCCTCTGGAATAATAAATTCAAGGAGCTGCATTTTAGATTCGCCCTTAAGCTCCCACTTATTTTGCTTCATTTTGTTGATAAGCTTGGCATTTTTCACAGATGTTGGGAAGCTGCAGTATGAATTTCTATGCTGGGCCAGCATCCTGTTTGCCTCTTTTAGGCTTGCAAGTGCTTCAGGAAGATGCACACAGCAGGGCAAGAAAGTGAAAACCACCCGCTTTTGTGACAGCCAAGCAAATGGCATTCAGAAATATACTATCTTTGAACCCAGAGTCTTTATTCATTGTAGCTAGTAGCCACAATAAGTCAATCTTCCATGCAGGAGTGCCATGCTCCCCACTCCTCTCGCAATTTTGGCATACAGTACTCGGTTTACTTATCTACATCATTTCCTACAGAAACACTTGTGCTCAAAGCGGTTCAACATAAAAAAGTCTAAATACAGTAGCCACAATAACAATATGTTAGAAAAAGTATAATACCACTACAAAAAACCTACAAAATAAACCATTAACAGCTCATTTAACATATATCAAAATTTAAGTGGGCATAAAGATCACCAGTTTTCAATTACCTCACATCCAACCAAAAGTATCTCCAAAAGCTGATAACCACACACACACACACACAGACACAATCTTTTATGACAACCTCAAAAGCTGGAAAGTTCCCTAAGAATTCTTCTGCAAGCAGCTTCCTCAGGGCTGGAGGGTAAGGCACAGACAGAAACAGTCATCCCCTGATAGCAAACAGAGTCTCTCTTCTCCCACAATTTAATAAACTTCTTTATTTTAGCTCCAAGCTGTTCGAGCATTTATTTGTTTCCGCTTTTAGAAGTGGGTTTTATTTGTATCATTTTTTTAAATGAAGGGTTTTACTGCTTCTATGCTGCAAGTCACTTTGAAATTCAAAGAAAGAGGGTCATAAATATTTGAGGAAAAGAAAGAATAACATTATTCATAGCGAAGAGAAGAGGATCTGCCCCTGAGTTATTTTTGTGCTGGTCTTATCTTGAAACTCCTGACAAGCAGTTTTACTAGTTAACTCCATTGATAAATTGCAAGAGACAAGTCACTGAATGTAGCCAGGGCCCCTGCACAGTACATGAAGGATTTGTATTACTGTAAGTGCATTTACTCTTTCTGCTCATAACACTGGTAGGTGTCAAGAGAGTGACTGTAGTGCAATAAAGCTTGCTGGTTAAATTCTTCAGATCTTTGCTGGAGGCCTCCTCCTGGTGTCTCTGCTGTCTAAAGTTATGCAGATGACAACCATGGAGGGGATTTCTAATCCCCTGAGCAGGTAGATACCTGCCTTTAAATCTGCCATCTTCAAAAGATAGCTACACTACTGGGTGGGTTGTAGCTAGAAATCATGGCCTCGGATGTGGAAGCTGCTCTAGCTTTCCTATATGACAAGGATGAAGAACCTGTGGTTCCCTAGATGTTGTTGGACACCAACTTCATCAGCCCCAGTCGGCATCACCAGTGGTCAGGGATGATGGGAACTGAAGTGCAGCAACACTGGGAGGGCTACATGTTCCACCCCCACCTGCTCTATGAGTACCATGCATTGACTTGTTGTGGTGAGGGGGAAGCATTTTGCACATGCTCAGAAACACCATCTTCTTTCCTATTGCTTCACGTCTTCTGGACCAGAGTTCTTGCATAGCACTGAAGTTCTGGGTGTGATCCAACGTGGATGAAAACCCTCATGTCACTGACAGTCACCTCTCCTGGTCCTTTGTCCCACATGCAGACAAAAATAACAAGTTCTGTTTTGGAAAATTTCAAACGCATTAAAAGGATTGACAGCGGGATTGCGTTATCCCTAGCTGTGAATCTCCAAGCTTGAAGCACAATGGAATTTATGCTTACTAACAGCTTGGCTTCAGGAGGGAATAAATCTGTTGCGTGAATCAGGTGACTCGGCTTGCTGAAACTTCAAAGACACTTAGGGATGTGATTGTTGTGAAGAGGCAGGCTGCTCATTTAGCAAAAGTGCGCCTCATACGAGTGTCTGATCTTCAGAAGCTCCATGGCAACGGCTCCGCTGAGATTTGTTGAAATAAATTCTCTTTCTCGCTTCCATGGGTGAAATTACTTCTGTACGTGAGGCAGTGACAAATGTCCAACCTCAATTATTATTATTTTCCCCAAATCTTAACACAATTTTCAGGTAATCTCTTAAACTGGAAAACCAGCTCTTGTTTTGTGTGTGTGTGTTCAGGTAATTTTGTTTTGTTTTGAAGCACTTTGCTTGGCTATCCTGAGGATTCAAATAGTTATTTCCATTAGAAATATTTTGTGTTCCATTCCATTTTGTGAAGTGGGCTTTAGCTCGTGAAAGCTCAGGCCACGTTCGTCTGAATTGCCACAAGATCAGTTTTGACTGGTGACCAGTGGGACTGGTAGGACAAAAAGCAGGAAGGCCACCAGTAGGTGGAGCCACCGCTGCCTTGGCTCTTTGCCTTCCTCTTCTGAGGTTTCCGTATGGGGTTCTCCAGCTGGAGCCTCCTACCACTCCCCATTATCCAGCCAGTCTCTAACACTGAGGGCAGACTGGGATTGATGGGGCAATGCCCTGTTCTCCTTAATAGAGCAACCTCTGCTGGGGAAATTGCTCCTTACTGCATCTCCTTTCCCACCATATCGGAAATAATGTTTCTTATTACTCTTTTATGAGGCACCTACTCTGTTTCCTAATCATTTAAGAAATGGTCTTCTTCATTTATGAAGATGTTGTGATGGTACTCCTCTGCGGTGTGCCTTTGTGGTCTGGATGCATAGTGTATGAAAGGATCGATGGGTATCTAAGCTGACAGAAGCCTATGAGGCATGGAAGTTCCCTGGCCACAATCCAGCACATGAATAAGTGGTTTAAGTGCCGCTGCTTACTTTGAGCTGAACTGTAGATGTGTACGTTATCCACTCTAGAGCTGAAAAATGCACCAGCTGAAAAATGTTTCCACATAATATTTCTTCTCATTCTCTACAAGCACTGTAAAACCACTCATTGCCTTACTACCACAATTTTTGGTCATTTTATGCAGTCTCCCTTGAGTGCCCAGTATGAACCCTCCACCATCATTCTGTCCATTTGCTTGTAAACCTTTGACCCCAAACAACTACAATACAAGTGGGACACAAACTAAGCAGCAGAGAGAAGAGGTTTAGTTCCACTCCATTTAAGACAGAAAGAGACCACAAGGGCAAATATAATGTTCTGGCTTTACAGAAGCAGCTGTGGTCTAACAAGCAGAACCTACAGGCAGAATTTACTACTTTGCCATGTTATGAAAATGTGGACTCTACTTTTTTTCAGGACATGAAAGCACTGCTTGCACAAAATCAAGCTTACGCTTTTTAAACAGAGTAAATATATAGGGTTTTTCAAAGTACAGATATATTTCTGAAAATCTGTGGGGTTGTATCCAACTAAGTTGTGCTCCAAGTAGATTCACTGAAATTAAAATGCCTGTTACTCATGCTCATTCATTTCAATGGGTCTCCTCTGAGTGTCTGACCTTCTCCCCTTGCAAAAGCCTAGGTATATCCTTACTGAGAGAAAATTTTCACATGTAAGGTTCTGAGCAAGGGAGGACATGGGTCCCAAATCCTAACAGATGCCAGCCCTTGTCAGATGCAAGCAATCTTTGCGCATGAGACAAATGTTATGTCCTCTCACTGCTGTTTTCTCTAATTGGAATGGGATATTGTTTGTTACCCTGTGTGCTGGGCTGACACTCCATGTTGCAGATTTATTTTCTGTGGCCTCATGATCAAAGGTTAAACATCTCAATTCCTGGGGATTTTGGCACTGCCTGCATCTCTCCTCATTAGCCCTGATGCGTTCCTACTGGAGCATTGCCACTCGCTTCTCCTGCCTCTCAAATGATGCTTGCAAAGGATGTTAATAACCTTCCTTGGGCACAGTGTGTTTAGAGTACTGGTCACTCATCATCTCAACGTTCCAGCCATTAAATGTAGGAGTGTAGTGCATCTATGGTAGACCTCTAGTTCAGGGTTTTATGGGTTTGGGATGGACAAAAGTCATTTCAGAGTCCAGTTCAAACGGCTGGTATTAACCTATAAAGACACATAGAGCTTTACATTCTTTCCTCTTCTGACATGAGCCTACCTGGACCCTGAGGTCATCACTGGCAGCTTTGAGAATTATTCAGTGGGTGTGGGGGGGTGATAAAAGATCATTTTCAGCTGTTGCCCTCTGTTTGTGGAATTCTCCCACAAGTGAGGCTCATCTGGTACCAACACTAACAAATTTTCTGTGTCAGGTAAAGATGTCTTTATTCTTCCAGATATTTGTTGCTTGATATTATTTGGTTTTGCTGAGCTGGAACAATAGTTCCAGTAATGATTATCCGAACCTTCGGAAGGAGTCATTATCATCACCCATAATGTGGTCTCACTGTCACCTCCAGACATTGCAGATTAAGCTGGTATCCTTTGCTTTCATACTCTTGTTAATCATGCAAATTAAAATACCCACTCTGCAGATAATCAAGCATTGGAAGAAAAGAGGGGAATGTAAAAATTACACTACCCTTTTGTTAATGGAATTGTTGCGATTAAAGTATTGTGTAGCAGAAACAAGCTGCACTTACTATCTTGAATGTGAACCTCCCAGGTTGCATCTAATTTGTGTTCCATTTTTGAGTCACTTAAGGTGATTAGAGTCCTCTGGATAGTGGCTGTCAAAGCAGAACAGATCTCTGGCTTTCTGTACACTTGGACATTCTCACTGCTTTGAGCCTGACACTTTTACAAAATGAGGGTTCCTTTGGTCTACCCTTCACTTGCCAGCACATTAGAGATGATTAGTCTTCCATGAAGCACTGGCCTTGGGCTGAACGAAGGTTGTTGTTGTTGCTGTTGTTGCTTTACTCTGCCCCCTGAGCACCCCCTGGCTGTTTCCCCTATGAGATCATCCTCCGACTCAGCAGGATAAACTAGCACTCCCTTTATATAAGCAACGTCAATGAAAACGACAAAGTAATTGCTCTGTGTCACCCTATTATTGCTGCATTAGATTTGCCAGCACATTGCATTGTGGGAATTTAATTTTCTCAGAAAATGATATGGCATCATCACACAAACTTAATTGTCAGCCTATCTCTAAACAGGAATGGGCAAATGGAAGGATGATATTCTTTGGTTGACCTTTGGTGGCACTCTGAAGTGGTTGAGTGAGGCAGCCGCCTCATGCTATCTAGTGGTAGAGCCATTCCTGTTACGGGTAGTATTTTTTTTTAGTGCACACAATTCAAGCAGTGCTCTGGCAATGCACAAAATTTGAAGTATTCTAATTATCATGTATAAGTGCAGAGAATATTCTCTCTGTGTGCTTTCTTCTCTTGTATAGGTATGAATGATGCTTGTTTATAATAAATTACTTTTTAAAAAGAACAACTGTTTAGCCACTTCTTTACTATCTGCTTGCTTTAGGGAAAACCCAGATTTATTGCATTTTGACTGCAAATTGATTTTTAATACAAGGATTCCATTTGTTCTGAATTTCTTCAGGACTTCTGTAGGCCACTCATATTATTCCCATGATACAGATTGCAACTGGCCTTACGCCACTCACTTCATGGCTCAGATGAAATTCAAAGTGGGGGCCTCCAATTCAAAACCTGTGCTGTTTTCACTCCTTGGCTCACTACAAAACCAATTCACCTATGGACTTTAGGTTCAAATACAGGGAAACACATATAGTAAAACATGGTTTTGATGCTAGGACACTCTTTGTACAATTTATGATGGATGCAGTTTGGGAGCCAATGTGGTGTAGTGGTTACAGTGGTGGACTAGGACCAGGGAGACACAGGTTCAACTCCCCCCACCCCTTAGCCATGAAGTTCACTGGGTAACCTTGGGCCAGTCACTGTCTATCAGACTAACCTACTTGTGAGGATAAAATCAGGAAAGGGGAGAACTGTATGCTACCTTGAGTTCCTTGAACGAAAGGCGAGGTATAATTCATCTCACTAAGGAAAAGTCAGCCTGTTTGTGACAACAGATTCTTTTTGCTCTGAAAGGAGAGCTGAATTATTCCCTGGATCCTTTTCCTATTGCTGCTTGTCTTGTAAGAACACAGGCAGCTGCTGGTGTTGACCTATAAAGCCTTACATGGCTCAGGACCTCAATACCTTAAGGACCACCTCTCCCTATACAAAGCAACACGGACCCTGCTCTTGTCATCCGAGGCTCTTCTCTACATCTCCCTCTCCCTGAAAAGTTTGGACAGTGACAAAAAAAGAACAGGACTTTTCTCAGTTTTAGGTGGCAGTCACAAACTATACCTACAAAAGAGGAATGGATTTGTAAACTAAATGAATATTTAATTTTGGCAAAATTAACTGCTATAATAAGAAATCAGTCAAATCAAAAATTAAAAAAGGAGTGGAAATGCTTTGATGAATATATGTCAAAATATTGCTCAAAAAAAGATACACTAATATGCCTAGATTAAAATTTGAAGTACTGGAGGGAAGAAAAATTAGTAAGGAAAGATAATAAGAATATATAGATGATTTGAGAAGATTGTAGAATGCAAAGATTATTGTAAATTGTATAATGTGGAGGAAATTGAGGGGGGGCGGAGGGAAGTAGGAGGAAGGAGAAAAGAATAATATAATGGATTAAGGAAATATAAATGTAAATGTATGGCGGGATGGGGAGGAAATGGTGTTGGCTTTGGTACATCTGTATATGTGAAAACCAATAAATAAATAAATAATTTTTTTAAAAAAAGAAAACAGGACTTTTCTGTGGTGGCCTGTGGAACGCTCTCCCCATAGTGGCTCGCCTGGCACCATCAAAACATGTCTTTAGATGCCAAAAATTTTATCCAGGCCTATCGTTATTAAATAACATACAGCCTGTAAAAGTGTTGGGGAGAGAACTGTTAGCAAGAGGAATGTCAGTATGCATTATACCATGTTTTTATGATGTTCTTATAATTGCTGTTTTGCAATGTGTTTCTAATGTTGTACACCGCCTTGAGATCTTTTGATAAATACAAATTGGTATACAAAATGGTATATAAATTGAATAAATAATAGTAATAAATAATAATAATAAATGCCAGGTAAGACTAAATTGTCCATCTTATTACCCCAGTATTGTCTGCTCAGAGTGGCAGTGACTCTCCAGGGTCTCAAGCAGACTAAGGTCTTTGCATTTGTTTGCAGCTTATGTTTACTTCTGCATGCAAACCATCTACACACCAACACTTAATTATGTCCCCTGTCCAAACGCTGTGAGAGCTGAACTGCGTTGCCACTTGACTGTCTGAAGAAGTGTTCATGCACACGAAAACTCATACTAATAACAAACTTAGTTGGTCTTTAAGGTGTTACTGAAAGGATTTTTTTTATTTTGCCTGTTAAAGACCTTAATACATATTTTGTTTGTTATTTCTGCAGCTACAAGAGTGTGGTGACTCCTAAGCGTGCTGGAATTGCTATTGCTTGCTGCTGGCTGGTTTCCCTGCTCGTCGGGCTGACCCCTATGTTTGGCTGGAACAACTTGAACGAAATGCAGAAGAGGGCGAACGCCAGTCAGCTGACGAACACCAGTCAGTCAGAGTTCACTGTCAGTTGCCAGTTTGAGAACGTTATCAGCATGGAGTACATGGTCTACTTCAACTTCTTCGTGTGGGTATTGCCTCCGTTGCTCATCATGCTCATCATCTACCTGGAAGTGTTCAAGATCATCCGCAAGCAGCTTAATAAAAAGGTCGCCTCCTGCTCGACAGATCCAGAGAAGTATTATGGGAAGGAGCTGCAAATCGCCAAATCTCTTGCCCTCGTCCTCTTCCTGTTTGCTGTGAGCTGGCTGCCTCTGCACACTCTTAACTGTATCAGCTTTTTCTACCCATCGTGCAAGACCCACAGCAGCCTCACCTACATTGCAATATTTCTTACGCATGGGAACTCTGCCATGAACCCCATCGTCTATGCCTTCAGGATTAGAAAATTCAGGACCACGTTCCTGCAGATCTGGAACCATTATTTTTACTGCAAAGGGGACAAACACATGAACAATATTGATAACACTGACATTGCCATCTAGGAGTCGTCTGGTGCCAGGCTGGCCTGCAGCCTTCAAGCCACATGGGGTGCTCTATAAACATCCCTTTCATTGTCCAAATGGCCAAGTTGGCTTCATCTCCATTATACGCAAGGCCTGCTCCTGGGCAGAGCAGACAAAGCCCAGAGCCAATCAAGGGCGTTATTTATTACTACTAGTAATATTCATTTTACCATCTGGTATTCTAGGAGCTGTTCTTTCCCCTCCCTTTTTTTGGAAGAAAGGTGACACTTATAATTATGCATTTAAAGGGGGACTATGCCAACAGAATGTATATTTCATTCCAATAAAGAGGAAACGAATCTCTGTGGTTTAATTAATGGGGAGTTGTACTCACTCTGGAATTTAATATTATCATTGGTAGCAGTAATCTTAATTGCATTTATGAGTTGCCTCTGCAAAAAAACAAAAAGCAGCTCTGGACAACTTACAGGTTTAAAACAAATACACAACATACAATTTAACATATACAGGGTTGTATCTAACGGTATCACACAGCTCAGCCAATGATAAAGTGAAAAGGGACAGAAGCAATTTTCGGTGATTCTACCTCCTTGCTGCAGCCCCCATATCCTTAAATCTGGGGACTGACATAAATAGTTCTCTAACCAAGCACAGCCGGGACTTAACAGGAAAAAGCAGCCGCTGCCATGATCATAATGCCAAATCTGGGTTCAAACCCTACTGCAATTAATGAACATTTTTTAGAATTATGGTGAGGCAGCAGGTTAACTTCTACATTTGTCACAGGGGATTGTTTTGTATGTCCTGACAACAATTTCATTTAACGGTTTCAGCAGTACGGCTGCCTCATGTGGTCTTGTTCTGCTGACCCATAGGCCAATGTAGCTTATTTCTACAAAATGAAAGAACAACACCTCACAGAGCGTGATATCAGTGCAAGCTGGCTTGTGTGTATTGAATTGCTTCTTGCTGGAAATAAATGTTCCTGGCTTCAGAGTGCAGATTCAGTCTTGCTGTTTGAGGTACAGCCTGAGTTCAGATGCAAGTTGGAAGGGCCTCCTTTCCCTCTCTCTGCAAGTACATGCCCTGCTGTGCCCCAGAGGCACGAAATGAATGCAAGAAAGAAATCAAATAAATAGGTTACTTGGTAAATAAACACACATACGTGACCAGTCCCCTGAACCTGCTATGTAAGTTGGTGATTTGGAGAGGCCTCAGGGACACCAGCACACTTTGCAGGTATGGGGGTACCCTGAAAAACAAGCAAGGGCTCCAAAGCTGAAATTAACCAGGTACCACAGGTACCTTAATGAGCTTGCATACATTGTGGACCCAATTAGCTCAAGTTTCTGTGTTGGTCAAAAGTAAACTAACACTTGCAAGTGTTATAGCACTACATTCCCAAACATCCCTTTTATTGAATTGTTCCCATGTTATTCCAGGTTATATGGCTGCATTTTTTCCATAAAGCAGCATGTCTGTCGGATGTGCCAACTTGAATAAAATATGGGGGGGTGTGTGTTTCAGGTAAGCCCCACTCCCATAATGATCACATGACTCAGCACACACACACGCGCGCACACACACCCTATTTGAATGGCAATGCCCATCAACTTTGGAAGGGTCTGTTCTCCTCAAATATTTTAGGCCTTAGGGTGGGTGTAAAGGGACCACAGTCCCTAAGAGTTGGCTCCTACGATGTCTGTTGAGGTGGCTAAAATGAAATTGCCAAAGAGAGCAAAACGGATAAAGCCTACATCAAATGAATTAGGCGGATACTGATAAGCATGAAAATATTATAGCAAACCTAACAGAAGACTACTGTTTCTTATGTCTTATTAACCCACAGTAAACCAACCTAAAAGTAGATATCAACTTGTAAAAATGGAAATGGAAATTCAGTCATACTTCGGGTTGAATACGCTTCAGGTTGAGCGCTTTTGGGTTGCACTCTGCGGCGACCCGGAAGTAACGGAACACGTTACTTCTGCGTTTCACCGCTTGCACATGCGCAGTCAAAATGACGTCATGCACATGCGTGGAAGCGGTGAATCGCAACCCGCGCACGCGCAGATGCGCAGTCGCAGGTTGCGTTCACTTCAGGATGCAAACGGGGCTCTGGAGCGGATCCCGTTCGCATCCTGAGGGGCCACTGTATCTGCTTTGAAAAGCTAAGTCAGGCTTGAATTTCTGAGCTGGCTAGAAGAAGCCTCCTGGCTCTTGTTTTGCACAGGATGTGGGGGTGGGGAAAGTACACTGGATTACCTGGTCATCTTTTGCCCTGCAGAGGGCTGAGAAGTGGGGTTGCAAAGGAGGGAACAGGATGGCCTATGACTAGGGATGGATGAATCTGCCAATTTTGGCTTCTCTCAAGAGGTAGCCCAGGCAAATGAAGGACCAGGTGGTTCCCTACCCTTTCCTGCAACACTCTCTCCCAGAAGAATGTGAGAAATGAAGTTGGTAGAGAAGCAGCAGCAGCAGCTTTCATGCAGGTGTAGTTTCCAGCTAGGTGCGTACAACCCGTCAGGTTTTACATGAACTGGTGGGTGGGGAGTGGTCCCCAGTTGCTGCAACTGCTCCACAGAGCATGAATCTGGGAATAGCTTCCTAGGTGCCAGATTGGTGCGCTCCAGAGCTGTCGAAGTGACTGTGTTATCTTTGACAATAGTTAAATTTCTGCTGTGTGCATTCCTTTGACTGGGAAGCACCCTCAACAGGACATATCAAATACAGCAGGATGCAAATAGCTCCCTTATTTAGTGTCTCCTGTCCTGACAAATGAATGTCGGCCAAGCAACATGGCTAGGGTGAAGTCGTGGCTTGGTGTAGTGGAGGGGGAGCCACAAGGGTGGTTGCCCCGGGTGCAAAATTGTTAGGGGCTCAAAATTTCAACACCTGATGCTCCCTCAGTACAGCTGTGAGCTTCCATCACTGAGCTCTGTTGAAAACGGCTTCTCCATGCGAACCAGGAAGTGACCTCTCCAGACAATGGAATGACTCTTCTTTTCTTATCTCTTCAGCCACGATCTCTTGGGTGACGCAGACGCCGGTAGTTGAATGCCCATGCATACTTCGTCCATTTCTCTCCCTCCCAGAGGAAGCCCAACCAGATGGGTGGGGTATGAATAATAAAATAATAAAATAATCTCTCCCACTCACCCCCTTTGTGCTGCCCCGGGCGCTGGCAACCTACACTATGCCACTGGTGCCGGATCATTTTTGTACTGTAAAATATTGTGGCAAAATGGAGTATCACTCTCATTAGCACACAACTTCTTTCCCTAGTACAAGATAAAACAAATTGAGTTCCAATCACTGTGCATGGCAGGAACAGTCTTCTATGCAATGTTTATTAAGAGACGGCAAGGAATGAAAGGAGGGAAAGGAATAAAGACAAGGTATGTAAGCTATTTCCATTTTTTTCGCTTTCTCTCCCTTGTCTACAAGATAAGAATGTCTGTGCTGCCACTTTGTCATATGCAGCTGTCTCTGGCAGATGTAGACTATTTACACTCTGTGTGGGTGAACAGAGAATGCCACATCTCCCAACAACTGCAAGGCAGGAGAGCTGCTACTGAGGCTGAGGCCTTCATTTCTTTTTCTCACATGATCAGTTACCAGTTTAAAAATCAAGCACAAAACTCTTCCACTGGGCCAAGTTGCTCTTAGGTAGCAGATGAGGGTGGGAACTTCAGTCTTCAGCAGGAATGATTTACTCTTAACAAAACATGGCCACATTAAGGAGGAGGAATATGCTCCAGCCAAAATTAAGCATTTGTGGGTTGCCGCTTTCAGCAAAAAATGCCCACTTAACTCAAAGGACTTTAATAAACAGTGCTTTACTCAGCTACCTTTTCCATTCTTTTCTTGTTGTTGTTTAGTCGTTTAGTCGTGTCCGACTCTTCGTGACCCCATGGACCAGAGCACGCCAGGCACTTCTGTCCTCCACTGCCTCCTGCAGTTTGATCAAACTCATGCTGGTAGCTTCAAGAACACCATCCAACCATCTCATCCTCTGTCGTCCCCTTCTTCTTGTGCCCTCCATCTTTCCCAACATCAAGGTCTTTTCCAGGGAGTCTTTTCTTCTCATGAGGTGGCCAAAGTATTGGAGCCTCAGCTTCACTATCTGTCCTTCCAGTGAGCACTCAGGGCTGATTTCCTTAAGAATGGATAGGTTTGATCTTCTTGCAGTCCATGAGACTCTCAAGAGTCTCCTCCAGCACCATAATTCAAAAGCATCAATTCTTCGGCAATCAGCCTTATTTATGGTCCAGCTCTCACTTCCATACATCACTACTGGGAAAACCATAACTTTTACTATACGGACCTTTGTTGGCAAGGTGATGTCTCTACTTTTTAAGATAATGATTCTTTTCTATTAATACATAAATAATTAGTGCCAGGTGAGGTGGGATGGTGAAATGTGTAAAGAGTGAAAGAAAATGAAAAAGGGATCAATCGCATGCTACACATTTCTGATACAAATTCAATGTTCTATAAGCTAAAGGCAGGGGAAGGAGCTTCCTGACACCTCAAAATCTGATGTATTTATGGTGGCATATGTGTTCGTGGATTAATAGAAATCACATTATCAAATGCATGAAGTTTGTACACACACACACACACACAATACATTGAGAAAACAATGTTTCTTTTCCCCACAGCTACAAGAGCGTATTTTAACATTACCATGCAAAACTCAATTTTCTATGCAAAGTTCTATGTCGACCCAGTTTTCCGCAGCTGAGAAAAAGGCACAGCCTGTGCTAGGGATCATTAGGAAAGGAATTGAAAACAAAGCTGTCCATATCATAATACCATCATACAAATCTATGGTGCATTTGGGCAATTCTAGTCACCTCAGGTGAGGTAGAGTTGGAAAAAAAGATCAGAGAAGCGTGAGCAAAATGATCAAGGGGGTAGAGCAACTCCCCTGTGAGGAAGGGTTGAGGACTTTTTAGTTTTGAGTCAGTGGTGACATGATAGAAATTTATAAAATTATGCATGGCATGGAGAAAGTCGATATGGAAAGGTTTTCTCCCTCTCTCATAGAATCATAGAGTTGGAAGGGATCCAAGGGTAATCTAGTCCAATCCCCTGCAATGCAGGAATCCATGACAGATGGTCATTCAACCTCTGCTTACAAACCTCCAGGGAAGGAGAGGCCACCACCTCTTGTGGGAGTCTGTTCCACTGCCAAACAGCTCTGACTGTCGTCATAATGACCACTCCCCACATCAAATGGGGGGTGCCTTTTGTGTGGTCGCACGCAGCCCCCCAAATCCCAGTGTAGCTCCCGGTAGTACAGGCTTGCTACGCCCTCCCCAGGCTGGATACCTGGAGGTCTCCTCCTACCTCAGCCAATCGCCCAATCCTGCCTGGGGAGGCGTTGCCAGGGGATCAGCCAGGTAGGGGGAGGGACCACCCAGCCCACACAATGGAAGGTGAATCCTACCTGTGAAGCATCAGTTGGCTCCAGAGCTTCTCCCACCCTGCCCTCCCTCAGTTAAGCCTTCTTTTGCAGGTTAACCTCTTCTCCACAGGTATGCGGGCACTGCTACGTCAGGGTCGCTGTTGAAGGGCCAGAAAGGACTTTTCCTGCATTGGCAGGTTTTGCCTTTCCTGTAGCAAAACGTCACAACTTTGGCGGCATCAGGCCTTGGGCAGAATCCTTTAGTCTATCTTCCTAAATGGGTGGGGGGCATGAAGCGGTGACCCACACTCCCCTTGCAGTGGTGATCCCAGGGCTCCCCATTAAAGGGGTCTTGAGGGGAGGCATTGGCCATACACCAAGAGGTTGTCATTGCTCTCCCCTGAGACGGCGGTGAAACGGGGGGGGGCAGGCTCTCTGCTTGAACATATGTTCTCCAGAGCCAGTCCGATCCCCAAACATTCTGGATAACCCTGATGTCTCCCAGATCCCCAGCTGGGGACTGGGAAGGATAAACGCCCAGTGCCTGAGCCAAGGTCTCCCTACATCTGAAACTTAATAAAGTTGTGTCCAATTTTAACCCCATAGCACGTTGTCTTGAGTCATTATTCCGCTCGGGGGTTGCCTGGGGTTGGGGGGACTCCGTCTGTCCACACAGCATAAGAACTCATGGCTATGCAATGAAGTGGAACATTGGAATGTTGGAAGATTCAGGACAGTTGAGAGAGAGTGTTTTTTCACACAACACAATGGAATTTGCTCCCCTAGGAAACAGCGATGGCCACCCACTTGGATGGCTTTAAAAGAGGATTAGAGAGGAGAGACAGGACTGAGATTTGGAGATATGCTTCAGAGGTCCAGACTAAATCAAAAATTATAATTTGGATTATAATTTAGTCTTTTTTATTTTAGTTTCTTATTTTAATTGGATATGTTGATTGGATGTTTTTTATTGGAAAATTAATAAAAATGATTAAAATAAAATAAAATAAGATTAGAGAAATTTATGCTCTGCCTCCACAGTGGGAGGCAGTTTCCTTTTGAGTCCTACTTGCTGGAAACCACAGGAGGGGAGAGGACTCTGGTGCTCAGGTCCTGCTTTCAGATTTCCCACAGGCATCTGGTTGGTCACTGTGGGAAGAAGGCCACTGGGCTGATCCAGCAGGTTTTTGTTGTGTTCTCATGTTTTTATTAAGTTATACACCTGAGCTTTGGATAGAAATGTCACAGGTTGTACTTCTTACATTTCATAACATATAGACAGACACCCCCCCCCCGCCAACCTATGTTTTCACATTGCTAACCAACCAGCAAAATCTGTCTGCTGCATGACCTATAAGGGCAGGTTTATAGAACCATGTTTCTCCCATGATGAATTCACCATGAGGTGACGAGTGAAGTGAGGGAGGAACTATAAGTGCCAGGAAGTTACAAACTGAGAACCAGCAGTGGATGGCATGGTGGAGCAGAGGCACTTAGCTAACCTCCTACTGCTGTTCGCTGGGAAGGGAAAGATTATGTTGAGGTCAGCGTAGTGCAAATGCACCAGCAGAACCAATCTGGTTCTCCTGTCTATGTGTTTGCACTGCACTGCCTTGTTCCTTCCCCTCCCAGTAAATAATGGCTGGCCTGCTGGAAGACTAGTTAAGTGCCTCTGTCCCACCACACCATCCATTATGGCTGAGAACACATACACTGTTATTTTTGTGTAAGAAATCCTGTGCTTCATTGTTCTTCCACTGTAAAATGTAGCAACCAACGCCTGCTAAAAGTTACGTATGCAATATAGCACATGTTGTGTGTTCTGTTACTTGTTTGCCATGTGTATGGTTTGCCTCAGTGATTTTGTCATCTGGAGCTGTTGGTTTGCATGCACGTCCAATTCCTGCTTTATGCTTGTGACATGTTTGAATCCGAATGGTCTTGACTGTGCCACTGTCCTTCACGCAATTCCAGACTACATTCCTAGCCACATTCTGCTCATGCAGCTGTTCATGTCCTTATTTTGTCTAATGCTGGAGGATATGAATCAAGTCACTTTTATGTACTCTGTTGACCTGGGATAAGTAGCAGTCCCATTGTCATGAGAGACAAACCTATGTTGCTAGGTATTTGCAATTGTTTTCAATGGAGCTACTTTGCAACTGTGCAAACCTGTAGATTGTGAGAGTTATTTACTCAAGATTCCATATTTAGTGACTTGTTTGCATGTCTGCGATAATATTCATAAATGCTGCCTGTTTCTAGTTATTCGGAGTGCAAAGAATGCGGAGTGAGTTCAACTGATACACAGATGTCTGACTGCGTATGCAGAAAATCCACAGCAAGTTTTGACCTGTGAGGTACCTGATAAATGTATAATTCTCAGCAGGTTCTCTCCTGTATGTCACTATAAATAATGTCAATGCCAGTATTGTTAAGCATCTCTCTGCTCATCAAAGCAGATAGTTTGCAGCAAACCCATTTGTTATTTTTGGCAAGGTTGAGGTTGCAACTCCATGTGGTTGAAAGCCATGTTGTTTCTCCTCTACACAATGAAATCAAACAGTTGGGGAAAGCGGGAATGTGCTGTTGTAATTCAGCTGCAGAGGCTGACACTGAACCAAATTATGTGTTATCGCGCTGGAAAGGGAGATTAATCAAACAGAAATGTGTTCAGTTCCAGGAAAATACATTTTAACATATTTTCCAATCTTATGCAATGTTTTTCCTGCTCTTTGAAAAGAGTGACAAAGCCCAGGATCAAGAGGATTCCTTCTTCCTTCAAGCCAATGTTGACTGGAATGAGGGATTTCTAAGAATTTTCTACCCAGAAATTGATTCTGCAACCGCTTTTTACACTTCTAAAATTGAACCTGTGGCTGTATTTTCAGTCATACATACGCAGTCAACTGCACAAATGTAGATGCATCTGCATTCATTATATCACAGCAGAGGCACCAACTCCTAGGGGGGTGGGGCACTTTGGTCCTCCCAATGTTTTCTTGAGGGGGGGCAGGCAGCCTCAATGTTCAGAGGGCATTCAGCTCCTCCCCTCAAACATCTTGAGAAGTTGGTGCCTCTGCATCACTGTCAATACTTCTGCTGTTCACTGGTTCGGATGATATATGCAGGAAATCAACACGAGGAAGGATTATGGCTACTGGCCCAGCTTCCCACATCCATGCATTCACCCCAAATTATAAATGTGCAGACTCTGTGTGAACCATCTGAGACCCTAGAACAATTTGTACTCTTGGAGGCTGTTTACTGCTTTGGATGAATGATGGGAGCCGAGACCAGCAAGCTAAATCCTGTTCCCACCCCCTGTATATGCACCGATATAACTTATCTGTCATGGACTCTGCGTGTGTTTGGTAGCTGCAGTAATTTAACAATGCCATTTCAGAAGAGCAAATATAACTACAACTGTTATACTGTATATAACCCACTGTTTTCTTGGGAACCATCCGGAGAAGCCAAGGGGCAGCCCCTCTCTACCAAGAAGCCACCCTGGGGAATTTGCTCCCCTCCTGAGAAGTCACAGTGCGCTTGGATTTCATTATGAGCAATGTCTGTGGAATGCAAAGGACCTGGCCCCCTTGGTTATGTAAATAACATGCCAGTCGGGGTATGCAAAGGTGTTCAGAGGTCTTAGGGCTGGGTTGCTTATAAATTAAAGGTTGTTTTTATTAATACTCTGAGCAAAGCTCTTGCCAGATTTCACTGGACTTTGCCCACAGTGAGTTCTACTCTGTTTGGAAACAGAAGATCAGGGCCTTCATCCATCTCATTAGCCTGTGAGTTATTTATGTAACATTTTGGGGGAACATTTTTGGCTCCAGGAGACAGAACCTTATCAGGATCAGCCTTGTGGGTCAAATTTGACAGGTGAGTGGGACAACTCACCTGTCAATTATGTGATGCTCACCAGCTGAAGGAGGCCTGTCAAGCCAATAAGTATCCGGACCATACAACCAAAAAGATTCCTGACCCCTGCCTTATGGAATAGATAATGGGTGGGATTCACCTAACCGGTACTATCAGCAGGAGCCCTCCATAAGGATTTCTGCTTCCACAACAGAGCTTTCCCCCTTTCCCAAGCATCCTGTCCCCCTGAAATTGGCTCGGAGTGGGAGATCAGGAACATCTTTAAAACAGCATGCAGGGTGAGGATAAGGGATATCATTCAATCTGGCAAGCTGGAAGGCTTATGCAGCCAAAATGATTGGAAGAGCATAAAACTGAGCAGACTTAGCTATGAAGCATGGTGGCACAGAAAAAAAGGAATTGTATCAGAGAGGCAGAGTTGAGGGGAAATTGGTGCTGGGAATTAAATGAAAGTACCAGTGGAAGGACATGGGGTCGTGAAATGCTACAGAGTTTAGCTGAGGGCCATTTTCTTATGTTCATGTAATTCTTAGCATGATTTTCATATAAAAAAAGGTGTCAGACAAATTGGCTCCTAATGGGAAATAGAGTGCTTTAACAGTGTTAAAGTCACTTTTAGGACTTTGCCACCTTGGAGAGACGTTTATTAACCCAAACTAAGAACTGAATCGGAAATGCCAGATGGTTGTACCATTTCAGAAAGCAAATGGGAAATCATATATATGAAGACATATCAAAAACTATTTGCATTTGGAAAGCAAACACACCAGAGTGAAAAGAACTAGCCTACTTTTTTCCAGATGTGCTAGCTTTCCACATTCAGTGAGGGAGTTTTTGCCATGATGCGGTAATTAAACACCTAATTCAACACAATTGTTTTGATTTCGTATAGTACCAGGTGGACTACTCCGTAAGTTTTTCTGTAATGTTTTTCTAAATGGATGAAGAAAGGCATAGGATGAAAGCAGGAACTTGAGAATGGAAGAGTTATTTTGAGAATTAGGGTGCATCATATGGCATCTTAGAAGTCAAACCAAATGGATGTCTTCACAATTTTGGCCCATAATAATCGGCTTTCTATATTATATTTGCACTAGTCTGTCAACATGCTATTTTCACACATTTGCTAGAAATTTCTTCTAATATAATGTATTTTTGTGTGTTATTCTCAGTAAATGTTGTTTGCAGATGATACATCCTTGACAGTGCATTCCGAGGAAGCTCTACAGAGACTCATCAACCATTTTGCCCAAGCCTGCAGGGAGCTCAGCCGTACCATTAGCCTGACAAAGACTAACACCCTGGGTCAGGACGTCACTTCTCCAAAAGGGTATGGGAGAATGTGATGCTAGTGTCCAATACGAGGCTTGCATGTTGAGCACACCAGGAGCGACACCTCAACGTCTTCTACAAGCACTGCGTCAGGAAGATTTGGGGCATCACATGGCAGGACAGAATCCCAAACAAAGATGTGCTCCCCTAAGCCCTCATTCCTAGCACCTTTGTATTCCTATCTCAACAGCATCTATGCCAGCCTGGTCATGTCCACAGAATGCAAAGTGGCAGGATCCCTAAGGATCCTGGCTTCAGGCACCAGGCCTGCTGGCAGACCAACTCTGTGCTACAAACCTGTTTGCAAATGTGACCTGACCCCAGAAGCATTGTTTCCACTACCTGCTACTTGGCCGATCCTGCCAATGTACATACTCACAATAGTAGATGAGTGCACTAATTTATATGTCAGATGCCCCGAGTGATTTGTTTTTTAAAGGGCATTGATGAAATGCAATGAACTAAACATTGCAAGGCTCAGTGATGGAAGTGGGTTGTGTACAGATGTCATCAGCTATATTTTCTTTTAAAGCTCAGCCCAAAATCCTGGGATATTTTTTAAAAAGCACACACAAAATGCATGACTTTTGGAATACCGTTCTGGCAAAAACTTGAAGTGTTACTAGGTTACAGACAGAAACATAAAACCAATTCGTTGCTTTCAAATAAATGCTTGAAATCAGCTCCAGTATTTTTGCATCTAATAATTTCTGACATTTGGCAGATTGCAGTATACAGATTGTGTAGGGTGGTAGCAGCAGCAGCAGCAGCAGATTGCTCCAGCCCCAGAAAAAAACACTGATGCTCTGGTGCCATCTGGTGACCAGAAATGAAAGGAAGCAGCCAGGAGGAAATGGTTGTTTTGTGTGACGCTTATGTGATGGGTCACAGAAATGTAGATAAGGGTGGTGGGCAATGATCTCTGAGAAGGGAAGAAATCATCTTAAAACAGCTCAGCAGAACCATTCCTTCATGTAAAGTCTCATTCAGTGTGATCTCCTGGAGGAGAACGTTGTTGCATCCTCCGATGGCAAAGCTCATATACGGTTCCATTGCAATTCTCCGTGTCTTCTTTCACGAGTGTAGATTCATCATCCTCAGGGACTGATAATGTTTACTTCCGCCTTCTCACTGCTGCCCTTCAATATTCAGGACTGAGGTGGGATATCAGTAGAAACAAGTCGCTGTGCCAAGAGAGTCAAAATATGACATAGCTCACACAGAGAGGTAACAAATGAACTTGCCTGTTCAGTGTGTGGCAGACTCATGTCTTTCCCTTGATTCTGATCCTACACAAAGTATTTGGCAATTTTTCTTTTGTCCTGGTGCTTTACGGATGAGCAATCTATGGCCTATGTGGCCCTCAGCCTAATTTCTTGTGAGCTGTGCCCTGATTTCATTCAGGTCACAAAAGGGGGAGAAAGGAGGTAACAGAAAGGACTGGCAAAGACGGGGAGAAAAGGCTCTGGCCCCACAAGCATGTTGGTCTGACAGATTATGCTGTGTGGAATGTGGCCCTCAAAGAAGCCTCATTTGGGCCTATCAGGGCAGAGAAGCTACTCCTTTAGGCTCCTCAGATACAAGCAGGAGTAGCTAGGGTGGCAGTACCACACTTTTGTTCTCTCAACAGTGAGACAGTGCGAAGTGAGACAGGGGTGTGGTTAAGGCAGTGGAGGCACACTGCTGTTGTGAGGCCTCTGAATTGTTCCTGGGTGGCAATGAACAAGCACTCAGTTTGCCCCAAATTTGTACATGACGACATATGGCAGTTCAGGCCAAGAAGCAAACGCTGGTAACATATCTACGATACAGGAGACAGGCGGCATTTTCATTTCTGTCTCTTAAACTATTTTCTTCATTTTCCTTATTTCCGTAAACGGCAATGAATTTTAAAAAATCACACTGAGCAGCAGGCACATTCAAATTAAAATGAATGGGTTGCATTCAATGTCATAAGGCTAACACTCTGTCAGTGCAATGATTTTTCCTTGCACAATGAAACATTCTCCCCTTCTCCTCCCCGTATGAAACTCCTAATATGTTCTGGAGTTTCCCCCGTCCATCCAGAGCAGATTTGGGGAGAGCATGGGGGTGATCCCATTGTGCCAGCACTAATCCTTGCATTAGTGCAAAAGGTTAGTCAAATACCACCCGGCGTCTGCTGTTTTCTCTCTTACATTGACAATATTCACAAGAGGAACATTCTGGACTGAAATAGCATTCAGTGTGCCAGTTTGTAAAAATGCCCAGGATCCTGCTGAGTAGAAAAAGGAACTGATGGGATTTCTGATTTCTGAATACTGCTTAATATCAAAGCCTGTGGAGGTGAAAAGGAATGCTTGCTGTGAGGAATCACAGAGGCGGCTTTTGGCTCTGCCACATGTGGCCTTCAGTCTAATATCACGTGGCCCTCAGAACAGTGACTAGGGGAAAGAGAAACCTATGCAACCCTCCAAATTCCACCCATGTTTGGCTCTGACCCCATCCACTTTTGGCTCTGCCCACCACAAAATACAGATTACCCGCAAGAGAATGCAGCCCTTGAGAGAGGGGGGGAAAGGTTCCCCAATCCTGCTTTAGAACTTTCACTAGCCTTTTACTCCACTGTCAAATCTTTCAGGAACAGTTTGTAAGTTGAAAACACCCCTTGTGATGGTTCAGTCCAACCTGACTGGGTAGCTTCCGAGGGCAGTAGCGAACTTCATTTTGGAATGCTGTGTCACCCATACATAGGTAATGGGATGCTGGAGGGAGTCAACTGCAGAATGTATCACTGAGTAAAAAGTATTTTGCAGGATATTTTTAAATTATTAATTTATTGCTATCACGATTGCCATCGTCATCCTAAATGAACATTTCCCCCCAAGACTGATAACAACTGTATTGTAGGGTGAAAGACCATAAAAGGAGTAAAAGGCATTTAACAGGAGGCATGGTCAGTGTTCCCTACAGAGCCATCCTAGTTGCAGGTTCTGTCCTCTATAAAGCTTCTGTTTTTGAAAAGACGCAGCAGCAGCAGCAGCTTTATCTCCAAGCGGGAGATTCCTTCTAGGAACCACGGAGCTGAGTGTGTGAATAAGGCATTGCTCCAGAGCAGGGATACCAAGAGGGAGTTTTGTAGGAGGCCTTGAACAGGAAACACTGAAACAAGAGATATGTGCAGACTCAATGTCTGGAGTGGATACTGGACACCCAGAACAGAAACCATCTAATTTAGTTCAGCGTTCATTCACTCCTAATACCTATGAAGCAGTCAGTTTTTCCTTCTCCTTGCCACCATGCACCCCTTAAGCTCGTTCTGCTCTTCAGTGCCATGGAGGACGGTGTTCTGTTGCCAGCATTGAAGTAAGACTGAGCCGCAAGTCTTTTGTAGAAGACAGAAGTGAGAGAGACCTTGCTCTTCACTCCAGGCCACAAAATGTTTTCGGCCAGCCCTAGCCCAAGCTCTGATATGGCTCCTGAACCAAATGCATTCTGGATGATCATCTTTAATTCTTCCAGTGACATCTTACCTCAAACTCACTTTGTTCTTCATCTGGACTCACCATGTCATCCTCATTCTGGGACTGTAGAAACATAAGAAACTTGCAAGATTACTTTCTAGGCATCTATTCACGCAATGTGTCTTTTTTTGCTTGTTTGTTTATTTTGTCCTGCTGGTGACATTAATGGTAGCACAAGCTTTTGCCATAGAAATAGACCAGAGAAACACAGTGATTGGTTGCAGTGCAGTAAGCAAAAGCTACTCCTTTGCAAACACACAAAAAACCCCAACAACTCCAGGCTTATAAAAATGCTTTTTTATATACTCTGCGATGTTAAAATGCAAAGCACAGATAGTTGCTTAGCTGACTCAAGTCTGCTGGGAGATGTTTAGAGGCAGTGCACTATATTTGAAACACTATATGCTTAAAGGGCTCTTTTTTTCTTAGTCTCTCTCTCATCTCCATCCCAAATTGGTTATGTTCTGTTTCACTCCTGCAGTGGGAATGTCAATTGCTTTTTGCGTTGGATATTTCCTCTCCTAGTAAATACAGCTCTAGAATCGCCTTCTGGCTTTGTTTCTGGTGTTCATTCATAAAAGATTTGCTGCATGGCTGTTCTGGGGAAGGGAAGTGATTTTTGTTTTGCTTGCTTAGCCTTGATAACAGAATCCAGAGAAGTAAGAATTTTACTGTACAGCAAAAAGGCTTCATAAAATATTTTAAAATAGGCATGACAGGACACAATGCAAGCTGAGTGTGAAATATCAAATGCTTCCCAAGCCCTTGGGACTTTGCCATACAAAACGTGAGCCAGGTATCTTGCAGGCTTGGGCCTGCATTGAATGTGCTGCTTGGGTTAGATCTCTGCAAGTGAGAGCACCAAATCTTTCTGGGTGGTTAAGTGTTGCATTTGTTTTCTTGTCTTCTCAGATTTGGGGGTTGAAGTGGAGGGGGGTGGAAGAGAGCTGGGGAGGTGTTTGCTGAAGCAAGGAAATGTGATCAGGAAGCCTTGTGTGGGCAATAAATTACAGCCATTCAGCTGGGCTGCAGCCACTGCAGATGGAGAACACCAGTTACCGACTTACAGGAGGTTCTCTGCCATTAATAGAGTGGAGAGGAATTAATATCTCAGTTACATAGTTAAGGCTAAATGGATCCTATTAGAGAAATATTACAAGGCTGCAGGATTCCAGAGCCAGGAAACATGATCAGGTGCAACATATGGTATTTCATCATCTTGACTGCCAGGTTTGCCAATGGGAAGACTTGCACACACTCTCTTACCTAGTTTTTGTTTTGTTTCTTTCTGTTTTAACAGAATTGCAGATTTGGGATTCTATGGTGGAAAGGCCACCCTCTTCTTGAAAACTTATAAATAATTTATTCCACCTTCTTACAACCAGCCCACTTGACTGCTCTTACTTCATACAGACAGTATTTCCCAATATTCAATCAAAATCTACTTTATTGTAGTTTTAAAAACCACAGGCCAGGCTGACTGAGTGTGCCTCGGGTTTAGTTGTACTTCTGCCAAGTTGTTCTTAAACAATTCACAACCCCTGGGCCCTCTTCCTGCAAAAGATTATAATACTGACCCACCTTAAAGGGCTGGTATAAGGGACAACATGTAAAGGAAGCAATTTGAAAGAATATTCTGAAGAACAACATAAATGCTAAATATTGTAATTAAGCTAGCTTGTGGTCACCTCTTCTGCTCTTCACAAGTGTTGCTATAACTGCACCATCCAATCACCTCTGGACTGAAGCACTTTCTTAATGAATTTTAATAAGCTGAAGTAGAATGTGCAGCATTTGGCAAACCTTCTAAGTCACTACCTGCTGCTGCACAGTGTTTCCTTGGGAAATCAATAAAGAAGGGCCATCAATCCTGGGAACCAGCATTAACAATGTATGAAAGTGATTCTGGGAATGTCCCAGATGGAAACCCTTGCCAGCAATCCAAGCAAAGGGATGGCAGTGCACCAGCCTTCAGCTGCATCTAGCAAACACACCCTGCCTGTCAATCACATCTCTCCAGGAGGCTGAAATAATTCGTTACATGACTATGATTGGAATTCCCATAAGGGACAAAGGATTCCAAGCCACAGTAGAATTCACCCAGAATGGTTGCAATTCCCTTTGGAAATCTTAGCAATTGCATCAAAATAGGCAGTCCTAAAGCAAACAACTCAGATATTAAATACATACCTGTTACATTCAGCTTGCAGTTTACAGAGGCTTCCCCCAAAGGGTTCACGGCCTTGCAGGTATAGACACCACCATCGAAGGGGCTGGGCTTGCGGATTTCTAGAGAGCAAATACCTTGGTTCATGAGGGCTAAATACCTGGGGTCTTCTCCAATTTCCATCTGGTTTTTCATCCAGATCACTTTGGGCTGAAATACAGATAAAGCACCAAAATGGCAGAAATTAACATCTCTCTCCAAAAAAGTGGGAAGGGGCTGATCACTGGTCCCAGGTGAGCAGCAGCTTCCCATTACTTAGTGATAAGTTTCTAGAGTCTCTAGACAATGTCTCATTACTTTTTCACCCTTAACCCTCCTGCCTACTCATTGGGACTGTTTTATGGTGGATGTCACTGACAATCTCCCAGTGCTGTCATAGACTGCAGCACCCATCGCATGTTTGCTGAAACAGGAAGGCACTGCAAAGCCACTTCCCCATAAGACTGGACATTTATCTGGAAAGTGATGGGGAAATGCACTGGAAAGTGTGGCATAACACTTGCTTTGATGCAATGCCATCCAATCTCCACCCCCCAGAATGACTGCTCATTAAACAGCCCAAGTCATCTAATCTCCCTGCAAACAAATCAGGATGAATGCTCAATAAACAGGTCTCCTGGAAGCCCCATAAACTCTAGAGATGCTTGAAGAATTTGATGCAAATTGGTGCAAATTGGCCTGATCTGCATCTCCTGGACTAAAGTGCAGATCAGAATGTAGCTCTTATCTGTTAGATTCATGGTTCTCTGAATGTTGCGATGTGGACCTCAGCTCAAAAAAGGTATGCATCTAAATGCGTGTTGTGAAATAAATTACAATTAGAAATTCATATTTTGAAAGGAAAACATTCAAATGCAGCTTTAAAAAAAAGTTTGCAGATTACTGTGGAAGCAGCACAGAACAGCCTGAGGAGTAAACACATGCAACAGGGACACTCAACCTGAAATAAATGGATCCACCTGTCTGTAACTTATCCCCATTAACAAAAGAAGTCAACTCATGTTCCTCTACCAAAGGAAACACCTCAAGCCTCTCATCCTATACCCAATGTCAGATTCAGTCTTGCTAAAGACGGTCACTTAGCTTCCAAGAATGACCAGCACTCACCTTTGGGAAGCCCCGGACACAACAGACAAGCTGGGTACTGTAGCCCCGGGTGGTAGTTCTGTCGGTGAGAGGTTGGGTGAATTTTGGAGGTTCAGAAAGATCCTTGCTGTTGTACTTCTCTGCTTTGTATGTGATTGCTGGGGGAGTGGGGGAGAAGGCAGATCAATATAACTCTACATAAGATGGGGAGCATATTGTGAGACTTTCTGGAACAATACAAAATGACAGCTCTGTATATTGAAATTGGAAAAGGTAAAGCACCCCTGGATGGTTAAGTCAAAGATGACTGTGGGGTGTGGCGCTCATCTCCACAGGCAGCTTTCTGGGCCATGTGGCCAGCATGACTAAACCGCTTCTGGTGCAATGGAACACCATGACGGAAGCCATAGTGCATGGGAAACGCCTTTCACCTTCCTGCCGCAGCGGTACCTATTTATCTACTTGCACTGGTGTGCTTTCAAACTGCTAGGTTGGCAGAAGCTGGGACAGAGCAAGGGGAGCTCACCACCATCGAGCAGATTCAAACCGCCGACCTTCTAATCTTTAGCTCCCTGAGAAAACTATCAGCAGCCTCCAGCCATGTATTCATTTGTATCTGATATATTTATGAAAGGCAGAAAGAAAATGTTCCTTTTTTCACCCCAACTACCATGTCTGCCATGGCTTATCTGGCTTTAAATGAGAGTGAGGGACGTCCAGCCTCTGGGTTAAAAACTGCCCCCTCCAGGCTTCCCAATCCTGCATTCAGGTCTTTCCTCAGGTTGTGATCTCTCTTCCAATGCGTCCCTCTCTCCAGACCATCCCCTTCACTAGCCCTGCTTCACACCCTCCCCTCCAGCTCTTTGGTGTGGCTGGAATGTGGCCTACTGAACAAGAGTCACATGTGTGGTCCTACCAACTTTTCTTGCTGTCCCCACCCACTTTTCCACTGATACTCCCCTCCCCTGCCACCTCAGCATACAGCTGCTGGAACGCTGCCCATCAAAGAAGATGCTTTAGACAATCTGGCTGGAATGGTTTGAGCTGTCATGGCTGCCTTCTATTTTCAATGTTCCAGGCGCATAACCAACCAGCCCTACAAGGGAAGGGGTGGGTTTCCACAACCTTGTCTTTCCTACTGTGCTTCTACAGCCCCTACCTGATTTTTTGATGTGAGCCACGTCCTTGGAGACAGCAGGCTTCTCGCTGAGGCCGCAGGGGTTCTCCGAGAAGACTCGGAAGGAGTAACTGTTGCCAATTATGAGATCGGAGACGGTGCAGTTGGTGCGGTTGTAGTGCTCCATAACTGTGAACCATTGCTGGAAAGCAGTAAAGGTCAGCCTCTTAAACACGAAAAAGGTTCAGGTTCAGGGCACAGGGCTGCCCTCCCAGCAGAAGGAGCAAGAGCTTCCCAAGCAAAAAAAAACTATGGAAGCCACCCTGGGGTGCTATTTTGTTTCGGTGTTAGGGCAAACGAAAGTGGGTGACGGTGGCACCATTAGGGCCTCCTATTCATACTGAATAGCAATGCCCAGGGCAGGGGTTGTTGGAACTGCAGGACAGGAGGAAGCATTTAACCCGATCTGTAGTGGGGTTTTTTGTTTTGTTGAATTGTACAATTGTTGATAGCTACGTAACAGGTTCTCTGGTCCCATGGTTTTCACTCTACCACTTCTCCAGCAGCATTGCAAGAGGTGGGAAACAGCCCACAATACAATTTGACAATTTGAGAAGGAAGAGAGTCCCCACTTGACAAACATTCCATTGCTGTCGTGGGGTGGGGAATAATGGCAGGAATTCTCCTTTCCAAAGGAAACTGCCCCCACCAGTAAAGCAGAGAAAACTCACCCTCTATCCAGCCACGTAGCACATTCTCCCACCAAGCCCTTTCTTAATTGCCAGCATATATAAATGTAGCATACAATGAAATGCTAACTTGCTGCACTGAACAAGCCAAGACTCTCTTATACGTTTGCATAAAAGGGTGCTTTTGCACCTTATAGAAAAGGCATTTGATACTATTTGATAAGAAGAAGAATTGCACATTTATTAATATTATAATATGTTGCCCTCTCTCACCCCAAGATCCCAGAGAAGGTTACAACATCAAGAGGCAATATTAAAAACAGTTCAAAACAGCTGGCACTCACAGAAACAAGGTGGGTCCCAAAAATATTTGGCAGCAATGTTGTTTTATGACAATCTGTATTTTTTAATTTTTTTATTGATTTTAATGACCCTTATGTATATTTTGAACCAAAATTTTAAATGAAAGTTTGTGTATTTGTTTGTTTTAAAACCTTAGACAGTATCAATGCTTCCACAGAGCAACTGAAGCAAGGCATAGGTCACAGCACCAGGTATATAAAAATAGCTGAGTGAATCAACTCTTCCAGGGGGCTTGTGATTGGACCCCAGGAATAAAGCTCTATTACAAAGGCAAACTGTGTTGACCTACTGCCATTTCTGAAATAAATGCTGCCGATGGAGGATTAGAGAGGGAAAGGTTCTCAAGGGAAAGATTTGTTGGACTAAATATGGATACATTTAGAGGGTTGTTTACATTTGCTAGTTAAAAAGAAAAAAGTTCATACATGAGCTTTTTTTTAACCTTGATTTACATTCTTATTCAAGATGTTATTGATTCCGTTTATTGTACTATAAAAAACATAAAAGAATAAAAAGCATAAGGGTTCTAAGTAATGTTCTCTTCCCATTCTCATTTTCACTGTTTAAACCACCTGTGACCAAATTCTGTATTGTCACGGAATTTGTGGGCTGCGTTTTTGTGGAATATGCATTGCATTTCTTATATTGACTCCTATTTGTTGGGATTTGTAAACAGCTGTGAAGTGATGGTGGCTTCAGGACCCACCACTAATCCTTGCACAAAGTACAATGCCCCCCCCCCCAGGCTGTATCTTTCCCAGCCCCAAGTCCTTACCCCAGTCTTCTTGTCTGCTTTTTGGACTGTGTACCCTTTGAGATCAGCATTGCCATTATCTTTGGGTGGGCTCCACTCCAATGCCACGTTAAAGCCCCATACATCCACCAGCTTCAGGTTCTCAGGAGGGCCTGGTCTCTCTGAAAAGATGAGCCACACATTACTTCTGAAATATCAAGATAGTGCTACTTGCCATGGTACATCACAGAGAAGTTCAGCAGCAGGCACCAGATAAAACAGAGAGCAGCCATTAAGCTATCCGGAAGAAGAGGGAAATATATAACCATACTAGAATATATTATTATTATTATTATTATTATTATTATTCATTCATTCATAACTCTTATGCAGCTGTAGTTTCAGTATCAGAAACAATGGCTCCTAATCTTCAATGTCTTTCTATCTTACCCTGTTACATGAGGGATTCAAGACTGAAACAGAACAGTCATCTCACTACACATTTCCCATGGCATAAGCACACCACATGCTCCGATGCTTAATAATGCCAGGCCCAGCAAGCTGCCATATGCCACAGTACACAGTGACTCTTGAATTAGAGAATTTTGTTTCAAGGGAAGAGGTATCTGAGCTAGCCACCCTTTAGATACCAAATCAAACCATATGGTTTCATCGCCCTTACCAATCACCTGGAGATTAATGGTGGCCTTGTCTTCTAGTTCATCTAAGATCTTAACACTTATTTCATATTTTCCAGAATCACTGCGCTGTAGTTGGCGGATGAATAGGACGGAGTCCCTCTCACTGTTGCGCAAATGCATTCGCTTGGGATCCAGAGGCTGGCCATCTTTAGTCCAGGTCACCTGTGGCTTTGGCTTTCCCTAAGGAAAGGCATATGTAGAACAGTTGGTATATCACGGTTTTCTTCTATTTGTCTGGCTACTAACTCTTATAAACATACAGTGAATCTTCGGCATGATTTTCATGATTCCTGGTGTTGCTCTTATAACTACGTTGTCTGCTTTTTGTTTCATTTTATTAATTTGATTTCACTGACTAGAGTTTGCTTTATGTTATATTGTGGTTCTATTATGTGAACTGTGTTGATTGTTCTTCATGGAAGTGAAAAGTGGGAATAAAGTTTCAAAGAAAGAAAGTGCTCATTTGCTTCCATTTTCTAGCCATATGTGATTAAACGGTGATGCAAAAAGCCAACACAATTTTTGGATTCTTATTCAAAGGCAGGACAGTTGCCGACACACATTTATGTATGTGAGTGCCCATGCACAAGAGAGGCAAACATTTTCATATTGATGTTTCTACCCAAAACCTGAGCTCTGAAGTCCCCTCCAACAAAAAACTTAGGGGCAGTTGAAGCTAGTATGAATGTGTGTCAAATACAGTTGCTTCTGACAGCTGGCCCTTTAAGGGAGTGGCCTAGATCCACAGCATGTCTACAGATACCCAAGAACCAAGGAAATGCATGGAGTGCTATACCCTATTATAAGTCTCTCTATGCCACTCCATATGGCTTGCACTTGCTATTTTTAGTAGAGAGCTATTTTAGGCTCTGGGCTACAACCCCCCACCCAGTGCCTGACTGGAACATACCGCCTCTGCCTTCCAAACACACATAACAAACTTGATCACAATGTATTCTCTTGATAAGAGCTCTTTAAATCAGAATAACATAAAAAGAGATCCAGTGTCAGAATTTAGTGCTAGGAAAAGATCAAGTATGACATAAGACACTTTTTTCCGTCTGTGTTTAGAGATTAGGAGGCTGCCAAGAGCTGGTGAGTTTTATATGACTTGCAATATACAGATGTAATGCATATGTCAGCCAAACAAAGCTTAAGCTTGTTTACACATTACTGTTTAGGATTCAATGGTTTGTGTAGAGTACCTTGTTTCTAGTCCTACCTTGTCCTGAGACAGCTCTCTTCTCAAGCTCCAATGTTTCCTTTTCCCCAAGCCTGTCAGTCCTTTATTTTTCTCAGTGACCAGGCCACATTCAAGCGAAGCTGGAATTCTTTCCAAAACATCAATAGTTTCTGCTTTGGAGGCTGCCCACTGTAGCCAACCTGAGAACTAGTTCACCTTTGCAAGCTTTCTGCAACTATTCCTAGCTTCTTGACCAATTATGCAAAGGCTTTTATCCCCACCCAAAGCCAAAATGTCAAAATAAGAATAAGGATCCACATACCCGAAAAGGAATCATCAGGTTCAACACATCGCCCACAGTCTTCATGTACAAGTCCCTCAAATAGCGTGGCAGTCGGATCTTGGGCTGCTCTAGAGAAAACAAAATTATAGCGGTTTGTCACTGGTACTGCAGAACTTTGCTGTGGAATCACTGATGAATCTCCTTTGCTTGGATCATTTGGCTTGCCTGGAATGCTTAGAAGCACTAATGATTAGGCAGTATATAAATGTCTTAAATAAATAAGAATGTTAGGGGGGCAGCACTGAGATGCTCATATGACCAGAGAGATTCCACAGCAGTTTGGAAGCAGAATAACCCAAATATCTCATATTTCATTGTTAAACCTTGTAGGATCAAGGGTACTTTCTGTTAGAATTCCTGCTCCAGGATTGCAGTCATGGGATTTTTGTCTTTCACATGACGGTGTATGTTTTGACTCCACAGAGAGGGAAGTGACGGAGACAGGATGTTTGTGTTACTATGTTCCGTGAAGTGGGACTATTGTCCTTTGTTCTTTTCTCTCTTTGCTGTCTCTAGAGAGGGAGCCATGTTGCAGTGCTCCGTGTGTGTTTATATGTAAATAAAGTAGATTAGCCAAAATGCTGAGTCGCTGAGGTATGTTACGCAAGCTGCAAAGACTCTGCAGATCCCTAAAGTGTGCCGGTGTCTGTTGGCATCGGTCGCTGTGATGTTTGGGCTGAAGAAAGCTCCCGAAGCTCCCAAACGATCGACCAGGAGGGAGAGAACATTCCAGCCGGGCATGTGTCTCTGCCAGGGTCCTACTCGAGTGTAGGACGAGCTCTTGACACTTTCCCCTCAGCACAACAATGCAACTTCCTTGGACCATAAATACAACTCAGGCCAAGGAGAAGATGCCACCAGCTCTTGAAGCGACCAGCAGTGGCGTGAGAGAACTGTTGGCTCAGTCCTTCCCACATTCCCTGACTCTTCTTAAGAAATACCTGTGAGGAGAGAAGCCCAAGCCAGGGAGCCCAAACCATCAGCTCCTGAAGTGATTATCCATGGCCTGAGAAAACGTTGAGTCAGCAGTGCCCACACCTGCTCTAGTCTTCTTAAGAAAAACTTGTGTATCCCTCAGGAGAAATCCAGGCTAGGAAGTTTGTGTCATCAGCTCCGAAATTCCGCTTGAGAAAGCTCTGTTCTGTATTCTGTAACGCAGAGCTTTCCAAACTGTGCGTCATGACACATTAGTGTGCCGGCTGCAGTGCGTAGGTGTGTCGCGCAAACACTCCCTGTGCTCCTCCCGGGGCTGGAAAGGGGTTAGTTTAAGCTCCGGTTTGCTAGTAAAACTGAATTACTGTGTCATGAAATGAGGCATGTCTTAAAAAGTGTGTCACTAACATGAAAAGTTTGGAAAGCTCTGTGTAACATTTGTTTTAATATTTAAAATGGTAAACTACAATGAGTGCCTTGGCAGAAAGGTGCCATATAAAAACAGTAAATCAGTAAACCCAGGGAGGTAAGGCAAACTGATTAGCTCTTCCATCACAGTCCAGAGAATCAAAGTGGAAATGAATTCTGGCCAAGGCTGCACTGGCAAGAACCCTGCGGTTTGTTTGTTATTAAATGGCATATTCGTAACCTGACCCAACCATGGAGCCGCAGATCAGGTAACTGTGCTTTATAAATTATCAGAGGTGAGAGTTTCTATTAACTCTGGCAATTCTTTGAGCTGAGTTGGTTAGCTCCATGAATGGAGAGCTGGGATCAGGACTCATAAATAGTACTAGGCATGCATTTCATAATTTAATTTAATCCACTCAGCAAGAAGAATCAATATCAAGTGCCTCGTAGCAACAGCATACCTTCTTGCAGCTTCCAACAAAATATTAAAAACACGATAAAACATCAGACATAAAAAACTTCCCTAAACAGGGCTGCCTTCAGTTGTCTTCTAAAAGTTAAATAGTTTTTTTTATTTCCTGCACATTTTTGCAGGCATTATAACTTCAAATTCCAATTTTCACCCACCTCCAGAGGTGATCAGTCACAGAATCATAACACTGTAGAGTTTGAAGGGATCCCGAGGGTCATTCTAGCCCAACCCCCTGCAATGCAGGAATCTCAAATTGGTGGGGTTAGTGTCCTTTTGGGGGGTCCTAAAAAAGGTAGATTTTGTAATTCATTCTAAGACAGTAATTTTCAATATACAGCTACAAAATTGGTTTTGTACCAAATCAATGTCAGATTTTCTTTCAGCTCTAAAACTATGTTCCTACAATTTCTGGCTTTTACTTCGTGTCCCTCTGTTGTATACTAAGCCAAAAAGATGTGCGTGTATGTGCTATGCAATGAACAGCACATACTTGAAGCAGAGCTTTATACTTCCCTTGGGAAAACAACCTGGTGAGAGTCAAAAGAAGCCAGTATGCATTTAATCACTTGCCGCTGTCTTCACTAGCATCAAAATAGCAATGGTGTAACTCTAGCATGCTATATTTGTCAATGGTAGCCTGGATGGTAAAATAATTATGTTGGGGTTTAATAAAAGAGCTATGCATGCCTGTGAGGCTTAAACGTGCAGTAGCCTACGTTCCAGAAGTGATCGTGTAAAGGAGGACCCAGGATTAAAAAGCTGAAAGATACTTTAGCAACGCTGTTCATAGAACACCAGCAATGCAGTAGGATATACCAGAGGAGAGCCCTGCCAACAACTGTAACAGCATCTTCACTCACCCATCTCTTTCCCTCTGAAATCCCTTGCTGGCATTTATTCTTATCAACAGGGCCAGCGCAGCCATTAGGCAGGATGAGGCCACTCTCTCAGGCAGCGGAAGCCCCCAAGGTGGCACTCCCACAGGCCCTGACACCCCTGCTTATCAGTCAAGGGAAATCCAACACTCCAAGGAACTAAGTTAATTTCTATATCCCTACATACGAAGGAAAGCATAGCTTGTCTGTTATCTTGCTAATTGCTTAAAATTGCGCAAAGGTTGTTTTTGTTGTTGTTCAAGTGTTAGAATCAAACAGCAACAGGGGCAAACAGCAGGGTGACATTTTCAAACACAGAAACCTATGTAGAGGACACTGATGCTAATCTTTCAAAATAAAAGTGACAGCATTAAGCACACTTTAAAAAAAGAGCCAGTCCTTTCAACACACAATAAAGTAGGCTAGTAATATTATATCAATATTGTGCAATGAGAGAGATTGTGAGTTTCCTGAGCTGAGACCTGGTGCTGCTATGCTGTACCAATTGGCTAGAAAACTAATTGAAGATTAAGTGTGTAAATAGACCATCAATCTCAAAATGCCATAGCATTATTTTTTTTGGTCTACCTGCGGCTACACAGGCACTCAACTGGAATTTGCTCCCAGCAATGTACATAAAGTAGACTCGCTAACTAAACAGCTGGAATTGCAAGAACAATTTAAATATAACATGCTGGTCAAGATTTTATATTTGCATAATCTGAGACACTCAGACTATAGAACCTACCCCAGCACAAAGAAAACATTCATCTGCCAGTACAGTACTGCCGATATCTGAAAATACAACCCGCTTTGACTCATTCAGTCAGGTTAAAAAGCACTGTGTACAAATTTCATAAGACAGTGGCAGATGCATTTATGCCCCTACTCCTTCCACACCTTATGCTAGTGGTGCACAAGTAGTGAAAGGTAGTTCTGTAAGTCCAGTGGCAATCTGTGCTGGCAGGCAGCACAATTACATGCTGCATTAGAGAACTCACTTACCAACTAGCTGGCAGAGAAATATGTTCATCACCGGCATTCATCGTTTCCCATCAAAACATTTGTCTAAAAATAATTCCTCTTCACAGTAGAAACAGAATTTAGGTTAGTCTGGAGTGTGACCCTTCTGTCCAAGCTACACAAGGAGCTTTCGAACTCCTAAGCAGCACTGAAGGTCTTGCTGCAATCTGAAGTGAAGGAGCCAGGGGTAAAGTGACCAGATGCAAAGAAGGACATGATCCCTGAATCTTTAATAGTTGGGGGGTGCACTCTACCAGCATTTTATGCAGTAGTTTAAAAAGCGGTACTTGGTAGATTCTCCTCAGCTGGTTTCTAGCTGCAGAAAAATGTATACATGGGTTCCAAATTACAGCACTCAGATCCATGACCACTGCTGCTAAGTGAGATGCAATTAACAGTGCAATGTATGTTTCATTACATTGTGGTGCCACATTAATGTTATCAGCAGCTGACACCATGGAAGTCAGAGCTGTGTCATACCTAGGACTTGCAGATCAGACTGTTCTTGCAATCTGTAGATATATCTGCACATGATTTATTTTGAGAACTAAATGTGGTTGGGAGGTATACTTCTTCATCACTGACTTCAGCTTCTTCTGGTCTCCTGTTACCCAGAGTTCTGTTGATGACTGAAGGATGAGGGCAAGGTAATGTCATAGCGACAAGGGCATCCCAGGTTAAAAGGAACCTGCCTTGCCATGGATGTTATCTAGTGCTTCCAGTTGAGTGCTAAAATGCTGAAGAAAGAACATGGGAAGCTACCATGCCCTCAGCAGAACTACTGAAGTAAGCCAATTGAAAATAAGGAAATTTAGTTCTGAATAAACATGTATAGGATTGCGCTATTATTCCTGTATTCAGAAGAACAATCAACATTGGATGAAACATAATTGTACTTCCCAATGGTGCACCAAGAAGGCCTATCAGATGCATGTTTAAGGTCCATGTGCAATGCCTGCTGCTCACTGCAATGAACACTGTCATAGGAGATATCCACTTGCCCTACATATTCATGGAACTGTCCAAAAATAGGTGCATCAATGGCACCTTTTTAATTTATTAAAGCGGATTTCACATAACATCAACTGCATCTTGTTCTCACCTTTAAGTAGGTAAAGTATGCTCCATTTTTACACAAGCAGGTCTGATTGCTCTATTCTGGGATGTCTGCTTCATTTTCATTTCAAGAAATTGCAAAAAATGAGTCAAAGCTGTTCATAATTTTTAAAGCAATGAAGAAAGGACAACAGAAGGAAAAGTACAACAATCTTTGCAAGGGCAAAATGGAAACAGCCAAAACCAGAAAGTCATCTGAAATTAATTCTCCATTGCATACCACAGGGCAACCAGCTACAACAAATCATGACACCAAATGCTAGCAGGCTTTAGTTGTGGTGAAGAAAAAACTCCAAGGGTACACTAATGTGAGCCAAAGTCTCTCTTATGGAGATTACAGGAGTTAAGCCATTAAGCAAATTTGATCTGCTTGTGTATAAGGGAAGGAGTGTTGTTTAACCTTAGCATACCACATCACTTTGCTGATAGAAATCATGGTCCCACAAAGCTCCTGGGGGTGGGGGAATAACTCCCAACAAGGTAAACAGCAGCTAGAGGGAGTATTTTGACCAGGAAGATGATATGAAGGACGTCTTTGAATAATCCATGTCAATGAACATGTTCTGTTACGCTAAATGCATTCAAGATACATACCAAGAACCTCTCTGATGAGGAGTGGCTGGTCCAGGACGGCTGGCTCACTAACTCCATCACCTTTCACAGCCTTCACACGAATGAGAAGTTTATCTCCAGATGTTAGATCGCGAATTACATAACGGGTGGAAAGGAAGGGCTTTGTGTTGGCGGCCACCCAGTCTGTAGCTAAAACAAAAATATGCAACAGGTGAGTCATATGATTAGAAGCAAGGATGGCACGGTTGGGTTATGGCACTCGTTTGACCTTACAGCAGAGTCACTGCTACTTACCAGGAAGGAGGGGTCAACACAATGTAAACACACCGGTTGGAATGCCAGATTGGCTCTGCCAGTATACCTGCACCATGTCAACCTCCCTGCCCCCACTTCCAGGTAAACAGCAGCAGGTAAGCTGCCAGGAGGTCTAATGTTTATTGCTGCCCCACTACGTCATCTGCAACAGAATTATTGTAAAAAGTCGATTCAGTGGACAATGCAGCCTCTACTCTGATACATTTAAAATGTATCTGTCTACAGAGTCCACTCAGTTCTTTCTTGAGAATGAGATGAAAGATCCAATGCTCAGAACACTTACTTCAGAAAACAGTAGCACTTACTTCCAATTCAACACTCTTAAGACTGTGTTGTTCAAAAGCAAACCTATGCTTTGCTAACCTATGTCTACTGGTTTGTCTGTCTGTCTGTCTTTTTTTTAAAAAAAAATTAAGGTTGCAATATATCAATTCTAGCCTCCCAACTCTAGAAAGACCATGTATAAGGTCATTCTTACATTCAAATTATCTAAGGGTGCCATACATCCTGGACATAGCCAGGATTTGTCCGTCGAAAATGGCGTCTGGGCCGAAAAGTGGCTAAAATGTCTGGGAAAGAAAGGTCAACAGCTTTGCCTCCACCCCCCAAAAAGCCTTTCACTTTTTGAAATATGGCAACCTTAAATTATCCCCATTGGGATATAACATTTGGATACATTTGTGCAACAATTTTGCTCAAGCCATCTTTTGTGAACAGTTCTGCTATGTTTCAAGGACATCCTCTTCTAATCACAACAAAAGCATGCTTTTATTGGATTCAATTAACAAAAGAGGTTACAAAGGTTGAGGCAATCTAATCAGTGAGTGGAAATGCTACCCTATGGCAATAGCTCTCCAAATACACCATACAGATATGGAGTGACAAATATGTGATAATGCACTCATGCAGGTCGAAAAACTGGCTTGAATAAAATATTCAGCAAACAATTTGGAATGCAGGAAGTAATTTGCAAGCAAGGAAAATAGCTAAACTCAAAATAATTTATTTATGAGAAATGATTCACCCAGCTATCGCTCACAAGAAACCCCAGCTAAACAACCCATGAAAATGGGCAACATAAATTGTTTGTAGTGATCAATAGGGATGTCATCAATTGCTGAAGACTTTAGTAGACGTCACCCACTATTTATTACCATTATAGCATACTCAGTGTGTATAATAAACCTTGTTTAATACACATATTCTACTCAGGCTGTGACATGATTAATCCATCACTGGTGGTTTACAAACCAAATTGCTCACAAATGTAATCTTGTTTCCTAATATTATTCAGCTTTTTAAAAGCAGACATCATAGACTGCAACCCTTTTTCGTAATATAAAGTGCTACTATACCGTACCTTTCTATGCTATAGAGAAGCCTTGCCCAGGAGGTGCATATTTGGCAGCTTCTATGGTATGGCATCTATACTTGCTACATAATGGATTCAATTTGCAAAAGTGGTTGAAAGAGGGGAGAAATAACTACTTTCTCCATTTCCACGTTTGGAAAGCCACTACCACCATTGCCATATACAGTATAAGAGGCTGAAAGGCAAGGTCGTCATTTCTCGACTTTAAGTAGATTTCTTTCCTTCCTTCAGAAGAAGCTACATCTGTGGAATCTCTTCGTGCCTGAGAACTCCTAGAAGAGATGGACCAACCTCAAGGTTCTAGAATTTGCAATCCCATGACTTGCTGCTTCTAGTATTCGAAGCCTTTCTCAACTTGAGCTCACAGAGCATGTCCATTGCACGTCAACATGGCATGTGAGCAACTGATCGGGTGTGTGGAGAAGATGTCAGGCTAAGAAGAGAACACATATCATTTTCTTTACACACCTGTTCAGCGGTTTAAGGGTTCAAACATTTCATGAGAACTAGTATGTGGTTCTCTCCTCACCTCCAACTGTGGCTGTAGATACGTCAAGAGAGGGACAAGCAATTTATCCTGACCATGTTATCCTATTTTCCACATTAATGCATGCAGCTCTTCATGCTCACGAGAGATAAAGCTCAAGCCTACTTCCGTATTTGCAGTGCTCCACCACATATCCATCCAGGCCAGAATGGCCCACAACCTCTGGGGCATCCCACGTCAGAGTCACAGAATTGTCGTTCACATCGTCCACTGTTAGATTTAACGGTGAGCTGGGACTGCCTGGTATCACAAATATAAAAGCGTTAGTAAGGCATTTTCCATCCCCACCAGTTCAGTACTTAATGCAGTGTAAATTCATTAATGCTCTTTTCTTGGACTAAGGGCTTAGTCAGAGAATGCATAGCCCAACCTTATTTTAGCCTTTGCATGATAGCTATGCAAATTCCCATTTCTCACACACTCAGTAAATGTGAGAGAAGGGAGCGGGGTTGTGTCCCGCTCCCCAACACTGGTGCATACCTCTGGCTATATGTCCCAACGTCCAGCATTAAGCTGAGCACATCTCCATACATACAGTTGTATAGGCGTAGGGATTTTCATCAGGAACATCAATTGCACTGGATTTATGACTGCATGGAAGCTCCGACACATGTACAGTTGTATGCATATAGGGCTCGCTTCCACTTGTTCAGTTGAACAAGAGAATGTAGTGGGGGGTTGTGACCAGAGGGGTACACCAACATAAATATTGCTGATGCAGTATATTCCCTGGGGAACCAGGTCTCCTTCCTACGACCTTCAAATTTCTGGGGCTGGAGTAAGAGAACACTATCCTCCTTCTCCAGCTCCAGCTGCTTCTATGATGCTCTCAATAGTAGTCAGTGAGAACAAATAGCTGAAGGTGATTTCATGATGGATTGTTGCTGGTGGTTTTCTCATTCATTCCATTTCTGACGCTGATAGAGGTTTTGTTGTAAAAAGCTACAAGACCTCTTTTGGTGCTTCCGGACCATATACGGCTCATCCAGGTAATTGCAAATGAGACGTCGGTGGCAATGGGGCTTTTAAGGCTGCAGTCCCAACCCTATTTAGTTCAACAGGACTTGCTTCTAGGTGGCCATGGTTAGGATTGCATTGCAATTTATCAGAGAAGTGAAATCCGTCTTAAATGGAGGAGGCAGAACATGGCCTGCAGTTAGGATACCAATGGTGTAGCGTGAGCACCGCAATTATATATTGTTATATATTATTATTATTATTATTATTTAAAAATGGAGCCAGCACTATACCACAATAAACACCCTTCTGGAAATATCACCGGAAACCAGCGTGGCGCAGGCCGTGGCGCTTCACTCGCGACCACTTTTTTGCCGTCTTTTAAATATGAGAGAAGCCCCACAGGTGCTTTTTGGTGCCCAGGATCAAAGCGCCTCGTTTCCGCGCGTGGCCTCGGAAATGGCCTCCCGCGTGCCGCGCGCGCCACGGCTTTGCGCCGGGAGCAAAGAGGCGCACGCGCTGCCGCCGCCCTCCCGCCTCCACTGCTCGAGACCCTTTCCAGCCACCTCGTCGGCCGCCGCCCTCACCTTCTTTGGGCTTCTTTTTAGCTGGAGCTGCCGGCGGGGCGCTTTGGGCCGGCGGGGGAGCCGGAGCCTCGACGGCTGCTGGTGCTGCTGCTGTTGTTACGTCCGGTCCGGGAGCTGCTGGAGTCGGTTCTGCTGGAGCCGAGGCCGGCTCTTCGGAGGGAGCGACCTCCGGTGGGGCCGCCGGGGCCGCCTCTTGCTCGGACATCTGCGGTAGGCTTCGAGGACTCCGCTCTGTGCCCCGGGGTGGCGGTCGGTGGAGCTGCCGCGTGCGGTTAGAGGGTCAACGGTGGCCAAAGTCCCGCCCGGCTCGCCCTTTTCTGTCTGTCTCTTCTTCGGCGGCGATTTTCCCTCTGTGGTCTCCGCCGGGTCTGGGGGGTTTTATAGGTCACTCCAGGCCGCCCCCTCCTCTCTCTCCGCCGCTTGGGCCCACCTGCTTGGGCGGGCGGGGGAGCCAGGAATAGCCGCCCAGCAGCTGCGAGGTGCAAATTCAGCATCTCCTCTGGAGTAGCTGCGCTCCGCGGGACTGGCCCGCAGAATGATCTGTCCCTTGAAGCAAGGCTTCCCCTGAGACAGGGTTTCGCAAGGCTCTGTTTCGCTGCGTTCCGTTAGAAGGGACGGAACTGGGCCCTCAAGCCAGCACTCAATGCAGAGCATTGCCCCTGAGCATGTGCAAAGTGACATGCCTTCAGCCTTGCCATCTCCCTCCTCCATACCTCCTTTTTAAAGTAAACCAAGCCCTGTAGAGAAGTGGTGCCAAACCTTCACAAGCTGCCAGTTCAGCATGAAACTGGAAATTAAGGAATCAATGCCGACCTCAAATCCTGTGTGGAGTAGGAATTTGGGAGTCCTTTCTCCAGCCTTGCATTCCAAGAGTGGCTGGGGAAATCCACACAGATGGGTGGGGTATAAATAGTAAATTATCATTATATTATTATCGTCCTTCTGATTCCTCCGTTTTCCAAATAGTCCTAAGACCCTCATCTGTCATTGCTGCTTGCAGGGTCTGGACTGCACTAACAAAACTGCTTGATTATGGATCAAGCTTCTATGGGAAACAGCTGATGAAGACAAAACTGTGCCAAAAGGCAAAGTTCTCTAGACGAACTATAAATTCCAGAGGAATAGTTGTGTTAGTCTGCTGCAAGAAAAATAGTAATCTTGTGATTTGCTGCAGCATAATATCTTGTGGAATAAAAGAATCCTGAAAGTTCTGCTTAATAGTAAACAATAAATACAACATGTAAATAGCAAATATAACATGTAATGACATTTCATTTAATAAAATGCCTATTAATCTTTTTTTGCTAATTTGAGGGGGTTTGGGAGAAACGTGAGTGTACAGAAGCTGGAAACAGGAGTCGTTTTAAGATATGTTTCCTAAATTGTATGATATATCTGAAAGTTTGCATAGGGAAGTAGATGATCTTAATTTATTTATTTTGGAAGTGCTACAGAATTAGAGGAGGCTAGTGGTATTCATGGGACTCGGGTGGCGCTGTGGGTAAAACCTCAGTGCCTAGGACTGGCCGATCGCATGGTCGGCGGTTCGAATCCCCGCGGCGGGGTGAGCTCCCGTCATTCGGTCCCAGCTCCTGCCCACCTAGCAGTTCGAAAGCACAATTAAGTGCAAGTAGATAAATAGGTACCACTTTCTAGCGGGAAGGTAAACGGCGTTCCATGTGCTGCTCTGGTGCCGGTTCGCCGGAGCAGCTTCGTCACGCTGGCCACGTGACCCAGAAGTGTCTGCGGACAGCGCTGGCTCCCGGCCTCTAGAGTGAGATGAACGCACAACCCTAGAGTCTGTCAAGACTGGCCCGTATGGGTAGGGGTACCTTAAACTTTACCTTTTAGTGGTATTCATAAATGAGCATTCAGTACTGAGCTGCTTGTGGTGGTAGCAGCATACTGGTATAGTCCCAGAATGGTCAGTTCTTTTAGGATGCTGCTTGCCTTGTCAGATCTGAGTGTGGGAAAATATTTAGCAAATAGCTCACTGTTGGGGCATGTCTGCACTACTGATTTTGCACAATTGGCTTTGGTATGTTCCTGATTTCTATACCTATTGCCAAGCATTGTTCCTGGAAAAACCCGTTCCTGAATTGATTGTCAGAGTGAGGAAAAAGGAACCATTTTTGCTAAGCTGGATGCTGATTGTCCAAAGAAGCCATCAGGCAACAGAGTTCATGGGCACTTAAACTTCCTAGGCTTATGTCTTAATTCTGTTCTAACACCCTAACAGGTGTTTGGTTTGATATACTGGTTCATCTCCAGTGACTGAGTTAAGAAGCAGCCAGCAACTTTCTGTAGCTTGAGAAAGCAGTTGATAGAGATTTTAAAGGTCAAAGGGTTCAAGGCTGGATTTTCTGAAAGAATAAATCTTCATGTTGCTAAGTTTTTTCTTAAATGCATTTCGGACCTGCCTCAGTGCTTGGCAATTGTCTGTGGTTAAATTTAACATGGATTTATTTGCTTAATGTATGCAGATAGTAGTTTAGATGGTCAAGGTGGTAATTTTGGTATGTCCTGGGGGGGCAGATATTAAATATCTTAAGGTGTCGGCGCAAATAGCTCACCGTGGATAAACATGAGAGCCCTGTGAGACATGTAGCACATCTCTTTGCCCTGAGCAGAACAAAAATAAGGCAAAAGAATTGTGATAATGGTGTCAGAACATGGCAGCCAGGCATCATCGTATCATAGGTCAAACTATTAAACCCCAAATATTAAGATACTTCATTTCAGAAGATGTGAGAACGTGCTACTGTGCTTCACTTCAGAGAAAATAAAAGGAAGCACAGCTCAGCTTTCAAGAAATTTGGGATGGAGCTAGATAGCTCAGTTGGTTAGAGCATGGTGCTGATAATGCCAAGGTTGCAGGTTCAATTCCCGTGGGATAACTGCATATTCCTGTTTTGCAAGGGGTTGAACTAGAACTAGATGATACTCAGGATCCCTTCCAACTCTACAATTCTTTGACTCCATGATTCTATGAATTCACCTACGTCATACCCAAGATAGACATACTGAACTCAATGGACTCATAACCAACTTTAGCAGTGCCTTTTTTCTAGAAAAATGGTCTAGTGCGCATAGTGAAGTACCCTTCTTTGCCAACTGGCTGCAGCTGATGCTGGGTGGGCCGCGCTTCCAGCTGGGCTCAGTGTGGAGTGAGCGCCCTCTGAGTGCCCAAAACTGGGCTGGCCACTGCTGGAAAACATCACCTTCCACCTCTGTGCCATCCATGATGGCTTCAAGGAAGCCAGAGTCCTCTTGTTGGTGCCTGGCTGCCACGGACCTGGCCCATCTCCTGCCTGCTGATCTCTCTCACCTGGCTGAGTGGCATCCGCAGGCACAGTGGCAGCCTGGCAGCTTCCTGCAGCTATGCCACCACAGGACAAGGAAGAGGAGGAAGTGACGTGCCAAGGGGCCCGCTTCCATGGGCGCAGGAGAAAAGGCACACCCTCTTCACATACTTTAGTAGCCAAGATTTGGTGAGTACCACCAGGAAAAAAAGGACAGAACTTAAGTAAATTTATTTCAGTGGGTCTGCTCTTGAGTATGACCAGACACAGACCTTAATATTCAGTCTGCAAATGTGAAAAGTCACCCATACTCTTATCAGACCGCCCTCTTTTTAGTTATCCGATTTCCACAGGCCATGTCACCTGCAAAGAATCAAAGGGCATTTTTTGCTTCAGGCCTCCCCCTTGACCATTTAACCCTTGCCATCTCGTTCTCCCATTAATGACAAAAAGAACTATACACAATCTGAAAAGATCAGGAGGAAAGTTCACGAATGCTGCCTGCAAATGCTACCGAGGGGAAGGCAAAAGCCAATGCTGTTTCATATGTCTCTAGGCTTGGAGAATTAGCATTTCCAGACTTGCTGTCATCATGACATTCAGAGCAGGCTTAGTCACATTCTCTCGGATACCCAGCAGGTGGACCAATAAACAGAGAAGCTTCTCATTATATGTATGGCACACAATTGCATACTTACCTCACTCGTGAACAATGATGGCAGGTGTGAGGCTGGGCAGTGTGACAGGGCCCATCATTCAGGAAATTGTCATTGCAGGAAGACAGCACATTCTGGTCTGTTCTTAGCATTAGTTTGTTTGGGGGATGGTTGTTTATTATTATTCATTTTATTAAGAACATAATTAATACTGTAGTTCAGCTGAGAGGGTAACATCTTAAGCAAATTTATTTTCATTGAGTTCAATGGGATTATATTTCTAAATCTTACTGGATTGTGGAAATGAGGGTATTCCTTGAGACAAAAATAATTACATTGACCAATGTTCATGTAACTGGCTCTCCCAATAACAGTTTAGTTTATTATTATTATTTTTAATAATTTTATTGAGTTTTTTTGAATAATAGACCAAGGTGAGTTTATGCACTGTTGCACACAACATGTACCTATTACAAAAGACAAAATGTAACATAAAATGGAATGCCAGCAATTCATAATAATAGTTAAGTTTATTACATTTTTATATTACTTCAGGGTCCTGAATTATAAAAAAAAATAAAATACACAGTAAATTCAATAAAAGCAAATGTCAAATACTAAAAGAGTTCATCCGAAGTAAAAGTAATCTAAAAGTACAAAATATCCATACCCCCACTTCCACACAGAATGCACACCAGTAGCAACCAAAAGCCCAACTAAGAGTGCTGTTCAAATGCCCAGGGGAATAAAAAATATTTGCCTGGGGATGAGAGCATTCCATAGTCAGGGACATTAATTTTTCGCCTGTGCCAACACCTGCCTCGAAATACAGGGACAGTTTAACTAGAAAGTATTCCCACGGAAATAAGTTTGCAAAACTGAGAAACCAGTTCCATTATATAGTGATAAAGATAACTGAGCAGTCATTAAAGACTTCTTCATTTTATCTGTATGCCACTTTTCCATAGTTAAAAAAACCATGCTCAAGGTGGCTTACAACATGAACAACTTACGTAATTACGAACATAATGAAAGTAGTCATAAAGAATGAATAAAACGTCAAAAAGTACACAACCAAATTGAACAATTTTCATATGAATCATTGTAGCCTTATGAGGCTTTGCCCTCGGGTGGGAAAAATATTGCGCCTGGGAAAGGGAAGTGGGAGTCAACAGACACTCAAGGAATAGTTTCGGAGAAAAGGCTTTTATTTCTACCATCCATGAACTGGTAAAAGGAGCAAGTGTGATAGTCCACAAAAAGCATGCACGAAGTTCACAATCATGTGCACAAGCATATATACCCCTTTCCAGTTCCCTCCTCCTTTCTCCTCCTTCCAGAGTCCTGCCCCATGAGTTCCTCTGAGCATGAACAGAAAGCTGTCTTGGGACTATTGGACTCTTCCCAGGAAAGGGGGAATGAGAAGCCGAGGGGGGGGGGTCGAGGAGCCCTGGTGGTTCAGCATGTCCAAGATGTTGCAACCGAATGAGATAAGATTCGTTTCTCAGGCCTGAGTATTCTTGGCAATGACAGAGCCTATTCATTAGCCTTTAAAAGTAACATTTTGCCTTTTGCCACAGCATCTTGTGAGAAAAGCAGAGAAGAGCAGAGAAAAGCTGTTTTGGATTTTTTAGAAGACAAAAGGAGTTTTGGACAGTTTTGAGGCCTGGTGTGATTATGGAAGCCTGGGGTGATTTCAGACAGGATTTGGGTATTCTGTCCCTTCATCATAATATCTAAAATAAAGATACAAAATACCAGCAACAGCAAAAAAAAACCACCCAACAAAAAACCCTAAACAATCCCTCAGCTTGGATTTCCTCCCTTAGTTATAGCACAGCATATTCTTTTGTAGATAGAAACCACTTTATTCAGCACATGCTGCTGCTAAAGTTTATTTTATCTGATTGATTCCTTCACTGAAGTTCAAATATAGCAGTTGTGAATTGCAATGCAAACATTTTATATTTGGTCTGTTATGCTGAGTAGGTAGATAGGAGCTATCACCTTAAATACCCAGAGGTGGTGAAGAAAGATGCAGGTATTACATGTTCTACACCAGAGGTAAGCAGACATCAGGTTTCCAATATTTACTTTGCTTCCCCCCCCCCCTTTACTATATTCCCAAAGTCCACCAACTGCAGCCAGGATCACAATCGTGGTTTGGGTAATGCCCATGGAATTAAACAAGCAGGATGCCTTTGAGCATATGTTCAGCACAGGAATTTGCGTTCAATACCAGAATAGAGCACACAGTAATTCCATACATGAAACTACTCTGGCTTTTTCCTTGCGCTTTCTTCATTAGAAAGGCCTAATTTAGAAAGAAAATGCCTTTTGCTGTGGCTTAAAAAACAAACAATCGGTATGTGTGTGTCCCAAATCCTTGATGATCTACTACAAGTCGTCTAGAAATTAGCAAACCCTGATCTATCTTCTGCCTACCCCTGCCATGTCCGGTCTTTTCCTTGACCACCTCAGTTGCTTTGAGTGGGTTTGAAATTTCACGTGTATTGAAAATTCAGAATGTGCCTACTGAAATAGAAAAATATGCTGAACTCTTATGAGCCACACCTAAGAATTAGGGCTGATTCCTTTCCCTGTACATGCAAGTATATTCTGAGTAAGGTAATGCATGGAATCATGTTCTAGGGAAGAGCTGGATGTACCACATGCAAATATGTTTTTCTTCTTAGGGAATGGGTAAGTGAAATGTCTCTTGGGATCCTGTTTCTACTATACATGCTTTGAAAATGGCACCTAAGTGTTTTCTTAGCATGGAAGTCATCTTTGGAGATTTCCATGTATTGGGTGTTGATAGCAACCATCCATCCTTGCTTCTCTGTTGCAGAGGCTGCCTCACTCCTATGAACCGCACAATCCGAGACAGCAGCTGGGAACTGTAATAAGGGTCTGACGCATGGAAGTGCTGCCAAGCAACCAAATTTTGTTTTTTTGGATTCACATCCAGACATACAACCTGAGTAACAGGTCAAATTTGTATTCCTGTGCTCTGTGTCAGATGTACTATTAAATTGATTGACGGACTGAAGGCATCACTTTCTGTTTATATAAAGAAGTTAATGCAAATCCTTGGCTTGTTTCTGATCTCTGTTTCAGGGTGTAGGTGAATGAAAATGATACTTGCTGACATCTGAGGACACTCAACAAGACACCCAGGTATCAGTACTAACATGTGAGAGGCAGTGTATTCAAAAATAGTCTTTTTATAAGGTAGAGAGAGAGACCACAGCTCTGGTCACTTGCCGAACTCATTGGTGAAACGCAACTCTAAAGGGTATTGAAAGAGCATATTCTTGCTCTGCTGAGACCAGACACTCCTTTTAAAGCATGTGGGAGAGGAAGGCTCTGCGGTTGTTAAAGCAGGGAATTGCTTTAGCAGTACCCATCAGAGCAGGGCAGGCAAATCTGCGACCCTCCAGATGTTGTTGGACTACAGTTCCCATCATCCCTGGCCATCAGCCATGCTGACTGGGACTGATGGGAGTTGAACAACTTCTGGAGGTCCGCATTAGGTAAAAGGTAAAGAGACCCCTGACCATTAGGTCCAGTTGCGGACAACTCTGGGGTTGCAGAGTTCATCTCGCTTTATTGGCTGAGGGAGCCGGCATGCAGCTTCCGGGTCATGTGGCCAGCATGACTAAGCTGCTTCTGGTGAACCAGAGCAGCGCACGGAAACACCGTTTACCTTCCCACCGGAGCGGTACCTACCAAAATACGGTATTTATCTACTTGCACTTTGATGTGCTTTCGAACTGCTAGGTTGGCAGGAGCAGGGACCGAGCAACGGGAGCTCACCCCGTCGCGGCGATTCAAACCGCCGACCTTCTGATCAGCAAGCCCTAGGCTCTGTGGTTTAACCCACAGCGCCACCCGCGTCCCTCTACTTCTGCATTACTCTTGTCTTTTTGCTGAAGAGGAAGGCTGGGACAGGTGTTGTGTGCATGTATGGAGTGTGGGTGAGAGAGACAGAATGGTTTGGGGACTGTTTCTGTGACTACAGTGCCTGAGGCCTTTCTGTGTTCACTTTAGGAGGAAGTTTCTCCATTCTGGGATTTCAGATATTTCCATTGTGCTTGTAGATTAACTAATCCTGAATTTCATCTTTCCATCTTCAAATATCTCCATGTTGTTAATGAGAAAATGTCCCACTTTCAGTAGTGACAGTAGAAGTGAACAATGACTGCTTCAGCAGAGCATTCATTTGTAAGGGAAACGGCTGCCTTTGTATGGACCCATCATATCCATATCTTGCGCGATAACCAGCTTCATATAACCACAGTGGCGTAGCGTGGGTTGTTAGCACCCGGGGCAAGGCAAGTAATTTGCGCCCCCTAACCCGTGGAGCGCGGCCCCCCAGATGTTGCGCCCGGTGTGGCCGGCCCAGCCTGCACCCCCCACGCTACGCCACTGTAGCACAGAACACCATCCCTAATCCTGCAACTGCAAAAAGTTCTGCAACACAGCACAACAGACCGTGCAAAAGGATTGTTGTTGATGCTTTTATTAAAAAAATGTAAACAACAGCCATCTTTATTTACACTATGAGCTGTCTGAGATGGGTAAAACCAATCCCAAAGGGCCCTTACAAACAGTAGATTATGCTACATTTTCCTTGTTTAAATCCACAATGTTTTGGTTTTTTTAAATGCACTCTACCTCCCCACCCTTATACCCTTTCCACCCAAGACGTACACCTGATGCCTTTGTCACACATTACATGCACCCAACCCCTTCCCTGCAGTCAGCTAGATTTCCCTCGCAATAAACGTGGGTGGGTAGGTACCGGAGAAGGGAAACCTGAAAAGAGGAAGTGGCTGCTTTCCTGCATTCTGCCTCAGGGTCTTACTGCCCACCCTGCTCTGTTTCGTTGCTGTGTTTGCTCAAACGGAACAAAGAGCAGGGAAAGCCCCTCCCCTCCAGGCAGAGAGAGAGAGAGAGAGAGAGAGAGAGAGAGAGAGAGAGAGAGAGAGAGGCGCCCTCCACGAGTTGTCGAGCTTGGGCAACGGCTGCGCGGCCGACGGTAAGGCGCCGGCTCCCCAAGCTGCAGCGCTTGGCCAGGCGCTGCGCTTGCATGCCTGGCCGCGCCCAGCTTGCCTCAGTGCAGCGGAAAACAGAAGCAGTGGCGGAGACGACAACCCCCCACCCCAACCAAGCCTCGATTGCTTGTCCCTTCCCTCTGGACTCGCGCCCCCCCAGGTGTTGCGCCCGGTGCGGCTGGCACCCCTGGCACCCCCCACGCTACGCCACTGTATAACCAGTATGCCTGAGTTAATTAATGCATGAAGGGGTTAATGCTATAGAGTAAGCTGCCCTGCCAGGCTTAGCTAGGTCACATAAGGAGTACTTAACATGACAAAGGGAAAACTAAATAGGGGTGTGCATTCTTGTAATATGATGCCATCTGGGCTTCATTCTGAAAACATCCAAGCATGCTTCTGTGTGAATCACTAAGCCCTAAAACATTAAAATACTCTCAAACATGAAGCTGACATTGCTGGATCAGAATTGATAGTATGACTAAGGCTTGCATGTATATAAAAAGGCACAGACCGATGTTCTTCCTATTTCTTGGCATGACATATAAGACAGAATTGATCTTATGCATACAACCTTTAGTTCATGTAATGTGAAAAACAGAAGAAAAGTCAAGCACTAAAATACATTTTAAAAGAAAAAACCTATTCACTTATACATGACCTTCAAAAAGCCAGCACAAAGAAATACATTACAATGTTTCCAAAATACATAATTTCTTCAAGCGCGCATCCTCTCCATTTTGTCCTTCATTTAGGCAACTCTCAGTGTGTGCATATTGGAGTTATCTAGAAGAATCACTTGCTGACAGACCTAAAAGGAAGGGGAGCATTTCTAAATTGAGATCTCTATCCCTGTCATGTACGCAAAACAATGCTGAACCAAAAACAAAATCAGTGACTTTTTCTTGGCTGGGAATTTTCAAGATAACGGACTAGGCAGCGAATTTCAAGAAACTTCAAGAACCAACACTTAGTCTTGACACATTTGCTGAGGAGAATAGGAGAGGTACACTTAGATTTCAGAACAGGGCTAAGTTGTAGAGAAGTCTTCTGAATGAAACTATTTATTTATTTTGTATAACACAACTGTTCTCTGACAACTTCACAATTTAAAGAAAATAAAAATAGAATCAACAGTGCTAAAATAGAATCAAATACTGTATGTAAAAGCAACATTAGGACAAACTTAATTTTACAAGCGGAATAAAACCACACAACAGCATAAAACCAAGGTGCAGAAGTTAGGAAGCCCTAAGAAAAGCCCGAGAGAAGAGAAGAATCTTCAGTTGCTGTTGGAGATTCTAGGCAAGGGTCTCCGAGGGGAGCATTTCATCACCATAGTACCGCCCCCAGAAAGGCCCTCTCTACTTCTTCTATATTATAAACCACTGCGATGATGTGGGGTTCGCAAGACATGTCAACCAGATGTGAAGGATCACCCATGTTTCAAAAAACCAAGTTCTGTAATGATCTGTGCATTTTTCCTCCTGGTCTTGCAGATCCAGAACTCTTCTGTGCCCAGGACTAATATTAAAAGTAATATATCCACTGTGGCAGCTTTCTTTGCATTGAAAAGCAAGGTGTTTTCCCCCTCCATTTGGGGAGATAGACCTTGAGCGACCTTGAACTGCTGACCCTCCAAGTGAAACCCAACCTACCACAGGTCATAGTGCTCTCATGCAAGAGCACTATATGCTCCCCGTGTTTATTGGTGACGGTGATGGGTGCCATTGGAATTTCCACCTTGGGCTCCCAAGCTCCTTGCACCAGCATTAGAGTGGAAACCTCCAGCTTAACCCATAACAGATGGGCAGGAGATATTGAAGGATGCAGTTCCTTTTACTCATTAACAGCCCAGCTAAGGAGGAAGAAAGGTTGCTAGGGGGTGCAGATCTCACAGAGTCTATAAATGATCTAGGACTCTGCCAAGGAGAATCTTGGCAGGAATGTGAGGGATGAGTTTCACTTCATGGCCTATAAAGCCCTTTGAGATCCTCTGGGGTGAGAACTGCTGGAATGCACAGGATTCAAGTTATCACCCAGCCTGTAAATCTTTGGGATCCCAAGGGAAATGGGGTGCTATATAGCTTGGGAGGTTAGTCCATAAACCCTTTTAAGTATCTGGCTGGGAGTGGAAGTGCCTTGCTGCGTGAGGTTTACTTTAAATTTTCACAGCTTGTGAGGCCCCGAAGGATCTAGCAAAAGGGCACTTGACTTCCCAGACAGACAGTGGGTGTCTCATGGGGAAATTTAAGGCTAAGCTTTCCAGTTAATATTTTCATGCTGGTCATTATTTGCCTGCATATTAGCAGTTCAGTTTGTTATTTCTCCTTGGTATAGGCAGTGAATCTCTAACTCTCCCAGACTTTCCAGTTGCTGATATATATGTGGAATACTTCACAGACTCATAAAACATGAAAGCACAAAACTGAGTTTATTGGAAACTGTCTTTAGTATTTATTTTGTTATTATTGATTATAATAATTTATTAACTCGTTAGAAAGATGTATAAACTGCTGAAATCACAAACAAAAACGAGTAAGATAGTTCTAAGAAAAAGAAGGAAACATTCAATATTGCTCACAAGTGAACACGTTTTGAAAAAGCCTTTTAACAACAAAAGGTTTTAGCATCTCACCAAATGTATACGACGCTGTCATCTAAATATACTGTAAAAACATATTAAGCAGTTATAACCAGACGTCAAGTAACCACTGTGGAAGGATGTATTCTTAATTGCCTGCATAGGCCTGGTGGAATAAACAAGTTTCCAGCAGCTATTTAAAAGTTGGCACAGAGCGTGTCCGCTGAATCTCTCATTGACAAAGCACTCCACAGGACTGAGCTGATGTTTCTTGTTGTCAAATGAGCCTCACCAACTCATAGAATAACCGACACTCCTACAGATGACCTTAATGATCGAGCGGGGCTTTAAGGGTTCTTAGCATCCTGTTTGGAGGCCAGGGCTGGCCCACCCATGAGGCAAGCTGAGGCAGCCACCTCAGGTGGCAGGATCCACAGGGCTGCAGATCCAGCCTCCACAGAATGCATCATGCCCCACCATTGTGTTCCTACGGTGGCCGGTCAGATTCTTATGGGAAGCTACAAGCAATAGTACTCAAAAGCTTCTGATACTGGAGATGACATATAGCCAGTCTGAATAGCCACAGATAGCCTTGTCCTCCCTGAATTTGTCTAATACTGATTTAAAGCCATATAAATTGGTGGCTATTACCTTTATGACTTAGTAGTTTTAATAATAATAATCTCTGGTGCTATCGCTACCCCATCCTCATCTGCTCTGTGGGTAGGGAGCTCAAAGAACTTGCAATGTACACATGTATCTTATCCCTGCACTGAAGGGTCTCTCTCACAGTATCCTCTCCAGCAGGGCTAATTTTGTCTGACGTGTGAGTTTGTAGGATGCTGTGTGGTTTTTGAACCTACCAGTGAAATGCACAAATTCGTCAATAATAATAATAATAATAAATTTTATTTATATCCCGCCCTCCCCAGCCAAAGCCGGGCTCAGGGCGGCTAACAACAATCAAATAATCAGTCAAATAATCACACGATCTAAAAATATTTCATTATAAAAATTAATTAAATCAAATTGATGGCAACCAATTAGGCAGAATTATGTGTAGGTTGCCAGAGGAGGGAGTCAGGCTGCGCCCTGACCAAAGGCCTGGCGGAACAACTCTGTCTTGCAGGCCCTGCGGAAAGATGTCAGGTCCCGCAGGGCCCTAGTCTCTTTTGACAGAGCATTCCACCAGTTTGGAGCTGCAGCCGAGAAGGCCCTGGCTCTAGTTGAGGCCAGCCTAACCTCTCTGAGGCCTGGGACCTTGAGGATGTTATTATTTGCAGACCGTAGGTTTCTCTGTGGGGCATACCAGGAGAGGCGGTCCCGTAGGTACGAGGGTCCTAGGCCGTATAGGGCTTTAAAGGTTAAAACCAGCACCTTAAACCTGATCCTGTACTCCACCGGGAGCCAGTGCAGCTGGTATAATACCGGATGAATGTGCTCTCGCAGCGAAGACCCCATAAGGAGTCTCGCCGCGGCATTCTGCACCCGCTGGAGTTTCTGGGTCAGTCTCAAGGGCAGCCCCACGTAGAGCGAGTTACAATAATCCAGTCTGGAGGTGACCGTCGCATGGATCACAGTGGCTAGGTCAGGACGAGAGAGATAAGGGGCCAACTGCTTAGCTTGGCGGAGATGAAAAAATGCCGCCTTTGTTATAGCTGTAATCTGCGACTCCATAGAGAGGGAGGTATCGAAGATTACACCCAAACTCTTAACGGCCGGTGCTGGCACTAATTGCACCCCCGCAAGAGATGGGAGTTGCCCCCTCGATCCCATATCGTCCCGCCCCAGCCAGAGGACCTCTGTCTTCGAAGGATTTAACTTCAACCGGCTCCCACGTAACCATCCAGCCACAGCTTCCAGACATCTGGTCAGTGTGTCTGGGGCCGAGTCAGGATGGCCATCCATCAACAGATAGAGTTGGGTGTCATCAGCATACTGATGGCAACCCAGCCCAAAACTCCGGACAAGCTGGGCGAGGGGGCGCATAAAGATGTTAAAAAGCATCGGGGAGAGAATTGCACCCTGAGGCACTCCACACACCAAGGAGTGGCGTGATGACAATTCCCCCCCAAGCGCCACCCTCTGTCCCCGACCAGAGAGAAACGAGCGCAGCCATTGAAGGACTGTGCCCTGGATCCCCACGTCGGCAAGGCGGTGGTCCAGGAGTTCGTGATCGACCATGTCAAAGGCTGCTGACAGATCTAGAAGAATCAGCAGCCCTGACCCGCCTCGATCCAGCTGCCTGCGGAGATCATCTGTTAGGGCGACCAGAGCCGTCTCGGTCCCATGACCAGCGCGGAAGCCGGACTGGAATGGGTCCAGAGCAGATGTTTCATCCAGAAACCTACCAAGCTGTTCAGCAACCGCTCTCTCAATCACCTTACCCAGGAATGGAAGATTCGAGACCGGGCGGTAATTGGATAGATCTGAGGGATCTAATGATGTTTTCTTTAAGAGCGGACGCACCACCGCCTCCTTCAGTTCCCCTGGGAATATCCCGGTGCCAAGGGACAAATTGATGATATCCCCCAGGGGGCCCCGCACCTCGTCTGGACACGCTCTAATCAGCCATGACGGGCACGGGTCAAGAGGACAGGTGGTGGGCTTTCCAGCTTGGAGGAATCTGTCCACATCGGCTGGAGATATCCGGTCAAAGTGGTCCAATACTGGACCCGAGGACAGTCGAGGGGCCTCCAGTTCCTTTATTGTATCCAAATTGGCAGGGAGGTCATGGCGGAGCAACAGGACCTTCTCCGCAAAAAAGCTCGCAAATGCCTCACAGCTGTGTGTCAGATTGTTATTTAAATTTGGCTGTCCTTCAAGGGACGTTAAAGACCGGATTATACTAAATAATTGCGCCGGGCGAGAGCTAGCGGATGCAATGGAGGCCGAGAAGTAAGACTTCTTAGCAGCCTTCACTGCCATCTCATAGGTTTTCATAAAAACCCTATAAGATGTTCTTGAGGCTCCGTCACGGGCACCCCGCCATACTCGCTCTAGCCGTCTGAGGTCCCGCTTCATTTTCCGAAGCTCCTCGGTAAACCAGGGAGCCCGGTTTCTGCGGGGTCGCAGAGGGCGCTTAGGTGCGATCTCATCGATGGCTGCCAGGAGCTGGGTATTCCAGCCCTCAACAAGCTCAGTCAATGAGTCGCCAGGGGGAGCAAGGTCCCGCAAGGCTTGACGGAATCTATCCGGGTCCATCAGCCTCCGCGGGCGAGCCCAAATCGGCTCGCCACCTAAGCAGGGTGGGGGTGGAAAGTCAATCCTGGCTTTCAGAGCGTAGTGATCAGACCATGGCACCTTCATCGAAGGAGACATGATCACATCTATACCGGCGCCAAAGATCAAATCCAGCGTGTGGCCTGCTTGATGTGTGGGGCCCGAAACAAACTGGGAGAGCCCTAGTGTCGCCATGGAAGACACCAGGTCCAGAGCCTGTGAGGAGGGAGTGGCATCAGCGTGGAAGTTGAAGTCTCCCAATACCAATAGGTTAGGGAACTCCAAGGCCCAGCCGGCCACCGCCTCCAGCAGGCCTGACAGGGTGGCTGCTGGTGCGCTAGGTGGCCGGTACACCAGCCAGACAGCCAAGCTCTCCTCGGAGCCCCACACTAGGCCAACACATTCAATGCCGGGGATCGATGGCGATGGTAGAGCCCTGAAAGAACAATCTTCCCGGATTAATACTGCCACCCCTCCCCCCCGGCCCACAGTCCGTGACTGGTGGAGGACGGAGAAACCCGGGGGCGCCATCTCTCGTAAGGTAACAGTTACCCCTTCGCGCACCCAGGTCTCCGTCACACAAGCCAGGTCAACTCCCTGCGAGATAAAGAAATCTCGCAGGGTAGCAGTTTTGTTGCCTATAGACCTGGCATTGCACAACACCAGTGAAGGAGGTGAGTAATCCTTGCTCACCCTACCCTCGTCTCTCGGGATGGGGCGCAGATTGGAAGGGGTACGAGCATATCCATATCTCGATCCCCTTCGCCTATAACATCTGCCCCCACCGCCATACCTCCCTCGCCCCTCCACGGTCGCAATCCCAAGCCTCATACTAACCTCCATTTACAAATAGAAAACAAAACAACCAAAACAATTATGCCCAAACAAAACCAATCCCCGCCCCACTCAGTGTCCACCCCCCAAAACAAAACAAAATGGAACAAACAAAAATACATAAATAAAAACCACCATTCACGGTGGTACAACAAAGTAAACAATAAAAGCACCTTTAAAACACCTTAAAATATATAAAAACATCTTTAACATTTGCAGCAGATAATGAAATAATATAATATTATAAAAAACAACAACCCCCATTTAAGGTGCTGCAAATTAAAAGCAATTAAAACATTTAAAACTATTTTGTCCATTGCTGCCGGTAGCTGCTCTGTCCTCTAAACTGTGATGGTAGTGCAGGCCCCGCCCCCTGGGCCGGATGGAGTTGGCAGGAGAGGGAGCGGTCTTCCCAGCACTCACGAAGCAGCACCAGCAGTCGTGTCCCGGAGGCCTCTCCCTGGCCTCTTATGCTGTGGCAATGAGTGCAGGCCCCGCTCCCTAGGCCAGATGGAGTTGGCAGAAAGGGAGCGGTCCTCCCAACACTCACGCAAGCAGCAGCACCAGCAGTCGTGTCCCGGAGGCCTCTCCCTGGCCTCTTATGCTGTGGCAATGAGTGCAGGCCCCGCTCCCTAGGCCAGATGGAGTTGGCAGAAAGGGAGCGGTCCTCCCAACACTCACGCAAGCAGCAGCACCAGCAGTCGTGTCCCGGAGGCCTCTCCCTGGCCTCTTATGCTGTGGCAATGAGTGCAGGCCCCGCCCCTTAGGCCAGATGGAGTTGGCAGAAAGGGAGCGGTCCTCCCAACACTCACGCAAGCAGCAGCACCAGCAGTCTTGTCCCGGAGGCCTCTCCCAGACCTCTTATGCTGTGGCGATGAGTGCAGGCCCCGCCCCTTAGGCCAGATGGAGTTGGCAGAAAGGGAGCGGTCCTCCCAACACTCACGCAAGCAGCAGCACCAGCAGTCGTGTCCCGGAGGCCTCTCCCAGGCCTCTTATGCTGTGGCGATGAGTGCAGGCCCCGCCCCCTAGGCCAGATGGAGTTGGCAGAAAGGGAGCGGTCCTCCCAACACTCACGCAAGCAGCAGCACCAGCAGTCGTGTCCCGGAGGCCTCTCCCAGGCCTCTTATGCTGTGGCGATGAGTGCAGGCCCCGCTCCCTAGGCCAGATGGAGTTGGCAGAAAGGGAGCGGTCCTCCCAACACTCACGCAAGCAGCAGCACCAGCAGTCGTGTCCCGGAGGCCTCTCTCTGGCCTCTTATGCTGTGGCAATGAGTGCAGGCCCCGCTCCCTAGGCCAGATGGAGTTGGCAGAAAGGGAGCGGTCCTCCCAACACTCACGCAAGCAGCAGCACCAGCAGTCGTGTCCCGGAGGCCTCTCCCAGGCCTCTTATGCTGTGGCGATGAGTGCAGGCCCCGCCCCCTAGGCCAGATGGAGTTGGCAGAAAGGGAGCGGTCCTCCCAACACTCACGCAAGCAGCAGCACCAGCAGTCGTGTCCCGGAGGCCTCTCCCTGGCCTCTTATGCTGTGGCAATGAGTGCAGGCCCCGCTCCCTAGGCCAGATGGAGTTGGCAGAAAGGGAGCGGTCCTCCCAACACTCACGCAAGCAGCAGCACCAGCAGTCGTGTCCCGGAGGCCTCTCCCTGGCCTCTTATGCTGTGGCAATGAGTGCAGGCCCCGCTCCCTAGGCCAGATGGAGTTGGCAGAAAGGGAGCGGTCCTCCCAACACTCACGCAAGCAGCAGCACCAGCAGTCGTGTCCCGGAGGCCTCTCCCTGGCCTCTTATGCTGTGGCAATGAGTGCAGGCCCCGCTCCCTAGGCCAGATGGAGTTGGCAGAAAGGGAGCGGTCCTCCCAACACTCACGCAAGCAGCAGCACCAGCAGTCGTGTCCCGGAGGCCTCTCTCTGGCCTCTTATGCTGTGGCAATGAGTGCAGGCCCCGCTCCCTAGGCCAGATGGAGTTGGCAGAAAGGGAGCGGTCCTCCCAACACTCACGCAAGCAGCAGCACCACCAGGTCTGCAAAGTGAGAGCACGAAAGGAGAGTACACCCCCACCAAGATACCTGATACTGCAAACTCCAGAGTAAACTTAGCATGGCCTTTTGGAAAGTACTCCATGTGGCGAGGCACATAGTAAATTACTGCTTCAAATGCCAACAAATACTTAGGGATTATCAGAACTTATTAAACAAGACTTCCAAACTGATTGAGCAAGAAAGCTTCCAGCCTTAATTATCTCCTGGCAAACCTAAGCAATGGCCGCCACAGCCCCCTTATATTCCACTGGGAAGAGAGATGATTTATTGTAATCATTCTTCCAATGTGGAAATAGCTACACGTGAAAGAGAATTTCACAAAGTCATTGAGAACGCTGCAAGGTATTGAGGGATACTAGGATTTGTCATCACTGGGACAGACACAGCAGTCATTCATAACAAGCTCTCCAACAATGCCTAATGAGAAAGTACAGCTTCTGTTTTAGTTGCTTCTGTGTAATTGTGTATGTGTGTCAAGCTTACCTGTCAACTGAAGGCATTCTAAGGCCACCGTAGCCATGAAGTTAATTGTACAGGTGCAGTTAACATGCACATTTCTTGTCTTGTAAATTGCAGCTTAGGGGAAGCCTAAACAGTCTCAGGACAGGGGTGGTGTGTAAATAGAGGCTTTGCTGAAGTGGTTTTTGTTGGGATCATACCAGGGAGAGAGGCTGCATACACACCTATCCATTTGCAGCATAAAAATCTAGTTTTTCTCAATATGGAATAGTTTGTTCTCATCCTTAGCATGCTGATTTCAATCTGTATTGATTCTGTATCCTGCTATCCAAAAGGATGTATACGGCTACTTGATATGTATTTCAAAATCCTTCCTGATTAGGATATCCATGTCTTTTCCTCCTGCAAATGCCCCAGGTGAGTGAAGAAGGAAGTGGCGGTTGTGATCTTGGTGCATGTGAACTTCTATTTTGTAAACTGCTATTGTAAACTGTTTATTTCTACAATCAAGCAGTATGTAAATTTTATGAAATTAAATAAATAAGCATGTCCCTTCACATGTGGAGTAATGCTGAATTGATTTGCAATCAGCTCTTATTTTCAGAATGGAACCAGCTTCTCAAGAAGTGTTTTTCAGGGGCAGAAAGTATGCAATAAATCAGGACTGCACTACATAGAAAAAACAAGTACTCAGTCTCTAATATTTTGGAATAAAATGTCACATGTAAAAAAATCAGACCAACTCCTCATTCTCCATGAACCTGAGGCTGCTCAGGTTTCCTTTTGCCTGCTATTTACATAACAAAAAGCAAGCAAGCAATTAGTATCATGCCTAGTTTGGCCCTGAGAAACTGAATAGCTACTAGTATATTTCAGCTGGAAAAATCTGCATTTTGGGGAGGGGTGAGATACTGTGTGATAATAATACAAGCAAACAGCTGTTATGACATCTTAAGAGGGAAATGGCCTAATAATAATTGTCTACTAACCCCTTGTTTCCATTACATAAGCACACCAGTTTCTCTTTGTCAAATGTCAGAGTGATGTTGCTGTTGCTACAGAAATCTCCATTTGAATTGTATTTCATGTGGGGTACAGAAATGCTACTCGTGGTGGCTTTAGGTAGAAGAGTTTCGATTTGATATCCCGCTTTATCACTACCTGAAGCAGTCTCAAAGCAGCTAACAATCTCCTTTCCCTTCCTCCCCCACAACAAACACTCTGTGAGGTGAGTGGGGCTGAGAGACTTCAGAGAAGTGTGACTAGCCCAAGGTCACCCAGCAGCTGCATGTGGAGGAGCGGGGAAGCGAACCCGGTTCACCAGATTATGAGACTACTGCTCTTAACCACACCACACTGGCTCTCTGGTAGGAGGAAGAAGGGCAGCTAACAGATTCCTCATCAAGGTGAGACAGGCACTGGGGAATTAAACTCTTACCTTTTGCATGCTACATTTCAACTACACAAAAGCTTGAGGGTTCAATACACAAATACACACCTCCATCCTCTATCCAGGCACATAAGAGGCATCATCAGACTTTAAGGGCATTTATAGCCAAGCAAAAGCACTCAAGGATGTGGAGCAGGAGGAGTTAGAGCGGGGCCTGGGGAGAGGGAGAATAGTCTCTAGGAAGAGTCTCAAGGGCATTCAGCCCTCAGACTTGAGGTTCCTTACCTGTGTTGTACAACCTCTGGCAAGAGGGCCTCCACAACCTGCTCCATCAGCACTGCTTTCCTTACATTGCCAGATAATAAAAGTGCACAGGCACCACCTCAGGTATGAAGCTCTTCCAAAGGCAGTGTTTTGCTTCAGGATGGTCTGACACAGCAAGGAATCCCTTTGTGCTGTTCCTGCCAGGAGGGCGCCTGTTGAGGTATATGGACATTGGCTGATATGAAGTTTCTTTGTTGTTATCCTGACACCTAGTGGTAGGGAAAAAAATCTGCAAGAAATCAATTCACTAAGTTAACTTTCAGATCATGCCTGCTTACTGGATGTTCATCCTTATTTGTTTGCACAAAGGCTGCAGGGAGACAGGTTAGATGACATTGAGGTTAGCTGAATTAAGCATTTGTTCTGGTTTCTTTGTGGGAAGTTTATAGAATGTCATACCCCATACTTTTTAATGCATTCCCTTATCTTTTGCGGGGAGTGAGGAGGATGCTGGTGTGTTGCACAAGAGCACCAAACCTACTTTAATCAGTTCTGGCTGGGGGGGGGGGAGCCCTAAGAATAAATAGGTGCTGGCATTTGAGTACCTCTTGAGTTTGCGAGGCTAAATCCAAGAGTATAAACCTTCTTATGAAAAGTAACAGAAATAATTGACCAGCAACAAGCAAGTGGCAGATGAGCCACTACTAAATGCAAAATAACGTTGAACTGCTAATGTAACTGCAGTTCTAATCACACAATTTACTTAGGAGTTGCTGTGAATATCCCCAGAAATACTGACGTGACATATTGGAGCCAATAAAAAAAGCTGGGGATTATTAGGAAAAGTACAGAGACTGCTGTAGAGTGTATAATTAACAGTGCACACAATGAGACTTTAATTTATTTTGGCATTTATACTCCACTCCAGAGAGTTCAAGGTGGCATTCACAGTTTTCCCTCTCCCCATTTTATCTTGATAAAAGATTCCTGCACTGCAGGGTGTTGGGCTGGATAACCCTTCCAACTCTATGATTCTGTGATTAACCTTGTGAGGTAGGTTAGGCTGAAAGATAGTGACTGTCATCCAGTAAGCTTTATAACCCAGGGGAAATTGGTACAGTCTTCTCTCAGGTCCTGCGGCAGCACTGTAACCATTACACTACAGTGGTACCTCGGGTTACATACGCTTCAGGTTACAGACTCAGCTAACCCAGAAATATTACCTTGGGTTAAGAACTTTGCTTCAGGATGAGAACAGAAATTGTGTGGCGGCGGCGCAGCAGCAGCAGGAGGCCCCATTAGGTAAAGTGGTGCTTCAGGTTAAGAACAGTTTCAGGTTAAGAACAGACCTCCAGAACGAATTAAGTTCTTAACCCGAGGTATCACTGTACACTGGCTCTCAAATACAGTATAGCAGTACCCAGTATAATACGATAAAATGTATAGTGCAGAATGTATAGGAACAACCCAGGAAAAGCCAAGCACTTCTGCTGATTCACTGGGAGACGGAGCGAAGCACATCAACCATTGTTTCACTTTGGCTTTACAGTCTACAGTTTTAGCACTTAATAATAAGCACCTTAAATACTTATTGCGAGGTAAGTATAAGGGCATAGCCGGGTCCGTTCTTTAGTAGGGACCACTTTCCCTACTTTCTCTTTGGGCATCGTAGAATAACTATGACTGAGTATAATCGCTTTCCATCACATAGAACATTCCTTAATGTTCCATAGAGCGGGTGCCAGGGTGAGACCATGCATGCACTTTATGGGTGTGAACTTAATGGATGTCAGTTGATAAATTATAGTTTCAAGGACTTTGAGTGACCCCAAAGCATTCCCAACCTGCCACCTGTTATCTATTTACATAGTCTGAGAGCAAGTCATTTCGTCAGGGAGAATACAATGTTGACAGAAAATAATTACCCGGCTTCTGCTGATGGGCTCTAGAGAAAATGTCTCCCTTCTGATTGTTTCTTCTGAGAATCAACGGGGAAAGTGACCTTGCTGTATGTTCCGTTGCTTCTTTGGCTACCAGCCCAGTCAGCACAAGAAGCGTCCTATGAGGGGACCATTCTTCCTTTCACACTGTGGGTGGCTGTTATTGTCTCCCCAGAAAGAGAATTCAGGCCAAGTCTTCAAACTGAAAACTTCAGCTGTACTGCCCATACAAAGGGGGTCCTTTTCCTAGGGTAGCAGAGCGTAAGAAACGTTAACTCTGTTCATGAGACCAGTCCTATCATTAGGCTTAGTGAGTCAGTGGAATCAGGCAGCAGATTCTGGGGAGCAGCTAGCAGTAGTGAGGTAGTGGAGAACAGATCTGTGTATTGGTTGCCTGGGATGGTGCACTAAACTAGCTTGCTGCCCTCAGGTGTGGTGGAAGATGCTCACCCATCACCTGGGCTGAAGTAAGATTCAACTACCAGTCCGGTTGGCTTAGGTACATGCAATGGAGAGGGGCTGCCATCTTTTCTCTCAATTCGGGCAGCAAAATTACTCTGATTGGTGTCCTTGGACCAAACAGAATTAATTCAGATGCTTTCAACCAATCACATTGCAGCTGCCACAGTTCTGTTCTGAGAGAGGAGCTTGGCCAGCAGATTAAGGTAAAAAGGTAAAGGACCCCTGGACGGTTAAGTCCAGTCAAAGGCGACTATGGGGTTGTGGCGCTCATCTCACTTTCAGGCTGAGGGAGCCGGCGTTCGTCCACAGACAGCTTCCGGGTCATGTGGCCAGCATGACTAAACCGCTTCTGGCGCACGGAAAGGCCGTTTACCTTTCCGCTGCAGCGGTACCTATTTATCTACTTGCACTGGCGTGCTTTTAAACTGCTAGGTTGGCAGGAGCTGGGACAGAGCAATGGGAGCTCACCCCATTACGCGGATATGAACCTCCGACCTTCTGATTGGCAAGTCCAAGAGGCTCAGTGGTTTAGACCACAGCGCCACCCACTGGGAAGCACCAGTTAGATTGTGTTAATTTACTGGTTAAAAAGCATGGGAGGCAACTATGACAACAAGATAGTTTGGTTGATTTGCTGTGCTGAGAGAAACAGATTTCCTTCCTTGCTGCAGAAATAAACCCACCTTTTCTCTCATATGCTAGCAAATAGCCTTTTTCTTTCTCCACACCACCCCTTAACCTATTCTTTCCCTTTTTCAGCCCACAGCCTTGCTCTCTTTCCCATATACCCCTATGTGCACATCTGTGTCAAGTCTTCTCTCCCTATTTTAACTTCTGCCTGTCCTGCCCTCTGCCCCACAAGCCTCAGTGGACAGTCACCCTTGAACATTACTAATGCAAAGTCCACACTGGCTGGAACAAACCATAAGAGCATTTATCCACATGGCAAATTCAGTCTGTCTAAACCCAGCATTGTAAAGTTTCTTCATTCATTCAGATATATATGTTACATATGTGGCTCCCAGAATGGGAGATCTCATCCAAGAAGCAAATAATTACAACCAGATTAAAGAGAGTTCATTATAAAACCACAGCACCAAAACAGACAGAATACGTGGATTAAATATTAGACACAGCCCTTCTTTAATGCACCAGAATGCAACAAAACATATTACTCTCATTATCAGTGCGTAATTGGGCATATGACATAAGGCCTTGGCTGGACAAACAGATTTGCAGACTAATCCTATCCCAAATACATGTTTAAAAGACTATCTTCTTGTAAGAGACTGGAATCCTTTGGGAGTTTGCTCTGCTTTATTCTCCCTTAATTTACCAGTTTAACTCTGAAAGCAGCACTTTCATCTTTGGAAAATTAAGGGAGACACAATAAATTCTGACTGTCTATGAAACCCACATAAAATTGTGCATTTCAAGGGTTACGTTTTCCCAGTGTGTGCACATTGCACTTGCAGTTGGGAACTGAGAAACTTACTATTGTGTGTTTTCAGTAAGACTGATCTTTTCTTACCTTTTGTAGCTGTATTTTTACTGTATTATGTGTTTGTGTAGTATTAAGTATTTGTTTTCTGCTCCGCAGACTGTATTTATTTCATGCTTGTATTATTATTATTATTATTATTATTAAAAAAGTTTTGCAGAACCACCTTGCTCATAGTTTCTTCGCAAGCTTGCGAGTTATTAAGAAACTATGAACACCGTTGGAAAAACGGTTTAGAAATAATGCCAAGACGAGACAAGCGCCCCGTCTCCGGGCAGCAAAAGACACCCACGAGCGCGCGCGTACACGTCGCGTGGCTTTGGACTGCGCCCTTTGCCTACAGGAAGGCCCTGGCCGTCCAACTAACCAATCCGAGCAGGATCCACCCCACCTCTGCTCAGGTGCTCTCCCTGCGGCCTCCAGGGGATGCTGCTCCCTTGGCTGCTCCGCTCTCGTCCGCTGGGGAGCGACGGGGCGCCGCCTCCCTCTCCGCGCGGCACCGGCTCCTTGCGCGCCTCTCAGGTGTGCGGTGGCGCTGAAAGCGAAAGCGCGCCAGGCGGCGGCGGCGGAGGAGGCGCTGGGCAGAAGCTGAGCGCCCGCCGAAGAAGCAGAGGGCGGACCGGCCGCCTGGGGAGTGCGCGCGGCTGCGCGGCATGGCGGGGGAAAGCTTCGTGCGCTTCTTCCGAAACAGCCTGCGCCGGAGGTCGTCCAGGAGAGGTGAGCAGAGCCGCGGCGGCGCCCCTGCCCGGGCTTCCCCACCCGGCAACCCCTGTCCGGCCGCCCGCCCGTCAGCCTGGCGCCAGTTCCGGGTCTCCTCGGCGCCTGCCTCCCGCGCGCGTCTTTCGGAGGCAACAGGTCTCCCCGGTAGCAGAAAGCAAAGCGCGCGCCCGACCCCCCCCCGGGGTATCTGAGCCCGCGCCCGCGTATGAAATGAGGGGTGGGGGTCCATTGCCGCTGCCAGCCTGAACTTCGCCGCCAAAGCTTCCAGGAACAGGCCGAGCGAGGCCCGCCCCGGGGGGCAGCCCAGCCAGCGCTGTTCCCGGACGCCTGGAGAATCCCGGGCTGGCTCTCCGGGAGTCGGAAAGTCCCTACGCGTGCTTAGCTCTGGGGAGGGAGAGAGAAAGCGCCGTTGAAGCATACGCTGTGTGGGGAAATGGGTGTAACTACCATGGGCATTTCGGGAATGACCCCGGGAAAGAGTGGGAATCCCAAGGAAGGGCGATCCCTCGTTGGAGTGCTTTTTTAAACAGACAACACGGAAACGCACAGCTCCCTTATCGACGCATTTGCAGCGTGTTTTCTTTAAAGTCGTCGCTGCTGCTTTCAAGTGCGCGTAGGATTGCAGCCTCAGGCTCGTTTTCGCCGTCAAGGGGTGTAGACAAAATTATGTAAAATGGGCTAGTTGCTTCTTATTCCCCTGATGCTCATAATGGGGTATTAAAATAGGAGGCGGGTGTGTTTTTTAAGAGCACTACCATGCATGCTTGTGAGGACAGGAATCTAATTATATTTATAATTGGGAGTACCAGAGCAGATGGCTTTGGTTGTTCTGGGTTAATTAAAGCAGAGAACAAAAGCACAGCCTGCCAAGTTATCATTGCAAATGATTTTTAAAGGTAGCCTTTTTAGAATATATACTTCTGGAGTAAGTACTAACTAATGCAGATTAGTGGTTGTAATACAGAATACGAATAGAGGCTCTCTAAACTATGTGGTAAGGAGGAATGAATGGATCTGTTAATTCTGGTTTCCCAATCTTAAATTCTCCACCAATTAGCATTTTTTTAAAAAAAACCAAACAAAAAAAATTACCAGCATTTTAATGTAAATTTCTCTTAATACACACATTTTTGCAAAGCGCTTTCCTCTAATATAATGCTTTTGGGGTTTGGTATTTTCACAAATACATGGATTTTTATGCACACTTTACCCTAGACTGATGAGATAAACATTTGAGTACAGAATAAAGAAGAAAGTCAAAAACCACAAGGCCACAACTTTTGCTAAAGTTTATTGTGTGGCTGCAAGTTGGCCACTGTCGTTGATTTTTCCAGTTGTTGCATCCATTTTACAATTACACTGCCAGTACTCCAGTTTCATACTTGTAGTGGTTCTCAGAGGCCTGCTATTGACAATTACTTGGCTGGCAAACATTTTTGTGTGACAAGAGGAACAGAAACATACCTTCCCCGCCACCACACGAAAGATGTTTCATATGAAAATGTGCTTCATGAGAACCTCAAATCACACAGACTTCCAGTAAGGGAAGAAGGGGGGGGGGATTGCATCTTGCCCCCCTATGTTCAGTGCAGCTGCCAGGTTTATGCAAAGAGGACAGAACATAAGAGTCCTGCTGGATCTGGCCAGTGGCTCATCTGAGAGCCACTGTTAAGAGCGATAGACTTGTAATCTGGGGAACTGGGTTCGCTTCCCCGCTCCTCCACATGCAGCTGCTGGGTGACCTTGGGCCAGTCACACTTCTTTGAAGTCTCTCAGCCCCACTCACCTCACAGAGTGTTTGTTGTGGGGGAGGAAGGGAAAGGAGAATGTGAGCCGCTTTGAGACTCTTTCAGGTAGTGATAAAGCGAGATATCAAATCCAAACTCCTCTTCTTCTAGCCCAACATCCTGTTCTCACAGTGGCCAGCCAGATGCCTGGCATTACTATCTCCAACCATGGAAGCAGTGCAAAGCCACCATGGCTCGTAGCCATTGATAGCCTTACCCTTCATAAGTTTGTCTAAGCCTCTTTTAAAGCCAGTCAAGTTGGTGGCCATTTCTTCCTCCTACAGGAGCAAGTTCCATCATTTAAAAACAGGCAAGTCCCAATTTACGTTCCAAGGCACCACACATTTAAGTGTAATCACATACATTGGAAACACTATTGAAAAAAGCCTGAAAACCTTTGGCTGTACCGATAGTCTTGGATTCCGAGCCCCCTTCAGGTCAGCCAGCACATAGCCAATGGCCAGGGATGATGGGTGCTGTAATAAAACAATACCCGGAACAACACAGATTCCCCATGAATTGTTTGGGGTTTATATTGACATATTTGGCTGGAGAATAATATCTTCTGGATTGGAGCCAACTGAGTTCTACTTTTACTATTAAAAGTAATGGAAATAAGTTAAATTCAGTGGATCTACTCAGAGTAGACAAGCACGGGCTACAACCCTCTGTCTCCTTGAAGGAAAAAGATGATCACAGCCACATAAAAGATCACAGCTACAAACATTTTGCAGGAATAAAATGTCTGTCTTCCAAATTCAGCCACATGCTATGTGCAGAGCTCCATAAAAGCCTTAATGCATGTTTGCAAGCACTTGCAATCATACAGGTACACTCACTGAGAAGTCCATATTGACGGACAACTTGCCACCATGTCATGTATGAAACTATCTCATGCCTGTCCAGACACACCAACCTAGGGTAGCTGGGGGCAAGGGGGCTTAACTGCCACTCAATTTTATGTTCTCTTGTGGTCACAAAGACTCCTTCCCAATCTGCCCCAAGATTTCAAATGCTGTGTGTTAGGCTTATTTCTATAGGGATAAGGTACCGACTTGTCTAAATATCAGCTTAGAAACCAGCTTGGTAAACTCTCCCTGGCAGTTATGCTGGAAGAGAACAGTAACTCCATTCAGCAGCTGTTCCTTCTGCATACCCACATACATCCCATGCTCTATAATAGGCACTCATCACCTCATTATCTGCAGAGTCACCTGCCTAAGGCAAACACGGAAAGGGTTCTCCCTACATACCTTCTGCTTAGAGAGCTTCACCTTTGCTCCCCAGACTGCCGAATGCACCAATTGGAGCAAGCTGCTTTGCATCTCATGCCATCATAAATGGAGATGAATCCCTAATCCAGCCCTAACCAGATAGGCACTATGGAAATTGGGCGTGTTTTTACCTGCAGATTGGTTCCGTTTATTTTGGCCTCGTGGTGCAGATCCTTTCCATTCCAGGAAAGAGAACCATTCCATTATTAGGAAACTGTGTATAAATAAAGCATTTCTGAAGTTGTTTTGCAAAGGTGTGGTGAGCCCCAGTTGGTGGCTGCTAAATTCATGTAACACTCAAGTGAAGTGTTTTAGCACAGTGTGTAACTTGGCTCTAAACCAGCCAGGTTGTTGATGGGGCTGGTGTAGCAAGAAGCACCAGAAGCCCTCTGTTTGTATCAACCCCCCTCCCCCCAAAAAAACTTGCTGTGGAAAAGCCCAATGAATCTATATTGGAAAACAGCCAAACTTTCCCCACATTTTTGGTGGTTCAGGAACTGCAGAGACAAGAAAGCCTTGCAAACTTACCAAGGGAGGGTGGAGAGAAAACATTTCCTTTGTTGCAGTCTATTGCTCACAGTTACCTTATTACTGAAGCTAATGTTGGGGAGATGGCACGGTGGTGAAGCAGGTGTGATTGAGTTGCACCTAGTGGCACTGTTAGCGTAGGCACCCAGGGCACCTCAGCAGAACAGGAAGAAGGGTCTCAAAATGCAGCAGGGCAGGCTTATTACAAATGGGAGCAAGCAAAGCAATACACATTACCACCATAAAACGGTTAAGTCTAGAATTGTGCTAGTGATGACTCCCTACATAGAAGCGAAATAATTTGGATTTTTAAATTTTTATTTTGATCAGTAGAAGGTCCCCCAAAGGGGAATGTGTGTGACATTCATTTGCAATAAATGCACAGTAAAGGTACAGTTCAGGCAGGTCTTAAGAAGCAGGAATAACACTTTTAAGGGTGTAATCCTTAAAGGGGGGGCACCACAGAAATTTGTCATTGGTGGATTTACCCTGGACTAAATGGTGCAGCTGAACCAGGTTGCACAAAAAGGCTCCCACAATAAATGAAATAGATATAAACAATAAAAATAATAATGCAATTGTAATAATAGAGATTAATGATATACATTAATTCTGGGAATACAACAGAATCTGGTAACTGAGGGCACCAACATCTTTTAAGTGTTTAGGGCCTCTGAAGGTCTTAATCCAGCCTGTCTTTGAGCCAGTTACTTGTTCTCATAGGAGAACAATCCTGTCTCCACAGTCTAATACTAGCATTTAGTGGTCTCAGTGGGTGATTGCAACAAGCACAATTCCCCAGTGTGGAACAAAGGCCCGATTTGTTTTCCTCCTGTGCAAACAGCCGCCTATAAGTTTCTTGAACTTGCTGCTGTTTAGGCAGGTGGGGAAAAACCTGTTGTAGCAGCAGCCAAAATCAGATTCTGAAATTAACCAAAACCGATCCCTAGCTGCAGAATTGCTGCCAAACCTGTTGTAACAAATGACGCAGGCTTTCTGTTTGCCCCGTTTCCTTTCTGGGTGCATTCAAGTGAATTTACTTCCTGGGTGGTGTTAATTCTTTATTCCTCCACCCAATCTTTCTGATGCAATTGTGATTTTTCTCTTTTGGGGGCTTGGACTCAAGCCATCTAAACTTTCCTGCTGCAATCAATCAGTCAAAGTGTAGCCTTATGAGGCTTTGCCCTCGGGTGGGAAAAATACTGCGCCTGGGAAAGGGAAGTGGGAGTCAACAGACACTCAAGGAATAGTTTCGGAGAAAAGGCTTTTATTTCTACCATCCATGAACTGGTAGAAGGAGCAAGTGTGATAGTCCACAAAAAGCATGCACGAGTTTCACAGTCCTGTGCACAAACATATATACCCCTTTCCAGTTCCCTCCTCCTTTCTCCTCCCTCAGGAGTCCTGCCCCATGTTGAGGTTCCTGAGCATGTACAGAAAGCTGTCTTGGAACTATTGTGGACTCTTGGCAGGAAAGGGGGTGAGGGGGTTTTCAGAGTGTTCCCGTTGTTTCATTCTTGTGCTTTGGCCTGGTTCCCGGAGAGAAAGCAAGTTGCAATGTGGTTCTGAGAAAGGCCTGAGAAGACATTGGGCTCTGTTCTCTACCTTGTTGCAATCTTTTTAGTTACAGCAAGCGGAATGTTTCTGATGCTTAGCTGCTGAGAAAATGATTTTGAAAAGCTTTAAGAAGCTTTGAGCCTGCTTGGGGGGGGGGTGACTTCGGGCCTAGGTGAGGTCACCTGTCCTCACCTTCCTTCAAAAGAAAGAAAGACTCACTCCTCTTTGCAGCGACCAAACACCTGTGCAGAGAAAGCTGTAAAACCTCAAGATCCGGTAGCACTGAAAACAATTGCGCAAGTCACCTGACAAGTGCTTTGTGGCAACCCTGGGACGTTCCACGTCCTGTAACCGTTTCTGAGGAAAGAAGCAGGTCCTGTTGTAAGACTGAATTTGAGATTTCTTTGGTTCAAGCTACAGCTTGCATGAATTTACCAAGGGATGGGAAGTTATGGGCTCCAAAGTACGGAAAGAGTCTTCTAGTGTGGGCTCCCCCCCCCCCCATTTCAGAAAACATAAGGTTATTTACAAGGCAGGTAAGTGTGCATTTGATGGGTCAATGATCATTGCTTAATAAGCTAGCTAAGGGAAGGATCCAGACATAGCAAAGCTTGTGGGGGATTTACAGCTTGAGCACAAAGTCTAATGAAGTACATTGGGGCTTAATCAGTAACTAGTTTTAGAACTGTAGCCTTACTCTCATATTTATGCTGGATCATGCCCCATTCTGTTTGTTCAAAGGTTAGCATTTTTGTGGCTGTTTGCATAATCTTATTCCGCTGAATTTGGCTCCTGATCCTAGTAGCATTCTGGGATGTGTTGATCATACTTTTTGCCCCATAGGCATTTCTGGCTTGGTGAACATTTTTATTTTTCCATTATTCCACCTTTCCTCCAAGAAGCTCAATGCTTCTCCCCCTCCTCATTTTACCCTGACTCGGCCATGTAACTCACTGGGTGGCCTTGGGCTAGTCACTGTATTTTAACCTATTTTACCTCACAGGGGTTGTTGTGAGGGAAGATGCATACACAAGTACAGTTGTATATGCATAGAGCCCCTTTTCTCATTGGTGCCAAAGATGTGGACCATGGGGGCGTTGACCAGTGGCATTGTGGGTATAGTCAGTAGCCTCAGAGGGGTCTGGTCCATTAGGGTGAGTGGAGCCAAGTACCTCCTGCCCCTGCCTGCCTTTTTGCAGGGCTGGCCCAAGACATTTTGGCACCTGAGGAGAACCACAAAATAGCACACACAGACACACACACACCAGCCAGGAAAAAAGGGGTGTGTGAAGATCTACATCCAGAACAAGGGGAAAACAAAATTATACATTAGGAGCAAGGATGGGAGGAGACCAGCAGCGCCCCCTATTTGCCACAAGGCTGCTGAGAAGAAGAGGAGTTTGGATTTGATATCCCATTTTATCACTACCCAAAGGAGTCTCAAAGTGGCTAACATTCTCCTTTCCCTTCCTGCCCCACAAGAAACACTCTGTGAGGTGAGTGGGGCTGAGAGACTTCAGAGAAGTGTGACTAGCCTAAGGTCACCCAGCAGCTGCATGTGGAGGAGCGGGGAAGCGAACCTGGTTCACCAGATTACGAGTCCACCGCTCTTAACCACTACACCACACTGGCTGAGGAGGTGGCAGTTCCCACTTCCAAGAGTTGCGCTGCTGCTGTGGCGGCAGCAGTGAATGATACATTCCTTGGAGGCCGGATCTGCTGCTCCTGTGCATTCTGATGCCCAAGGTGGTTGCCTCACCTTCCATCATAGGTGAGCTGGCCCTACTTCTTACTTACACCAGTCAGGAGGTAGCTCTGCCTGTCATTGGCTGTGGTTCCAGCTAGTGCTGGTCTCCCCACCTTCCTCTCCACCAGTTCCAATGAGCACCAGCCACCACTGATAGCCGTGGCCCAGCTTCCACCAATGAACACCCCGGAAGATACATTCTGAAGCAGTTGAACACAAATTCACTGTCTCCTGAAGCATTTGTTTTCAGGGCAGTGACTGTGCGCCCAGACCACTTTCCTTGCGCACAGGCCATCATCTGTTTGGTTTTTTCTGAAATGGTTATGTATCCCTCAAATCCTTCTGCAAGGAGGCCTAATTCTTGTTTTTGTGTCAATGTCATCTTGTGCAGCGGATGAATCCCGGGACGCACACCCTACTGAAAGCAAACCTGATATTGGCGAGAGGCCGGGAGAAAGAAGCAGCTTCCCCAGCTCTGCAGGACACTTGTTCTTTGAATATTTGGTTGTGGTCTCACTCAAAAAGAATGCTAAAGGAGATTATGAGCCCAAGATTACCTATCAGTTTCCAAAGGTGAGATACCCACCGTGATTCTTTTGCCAGATGACAAAACTGGAGCGCATTAGTGAGGAACGCTCCTCAGATATTATACCTTGGAGGGATGAATGCTGGAAGCAAAGCAGTGCCATGATGGCAGGTTCTGCTTCAGCCTTCCCTAACCTGGTGCTCTCTGTATGTTTCGGACTACAGCTCCCATCAGTCTTAGTGACCAGGGCCAAAGGTCAAGTAGGAGAAGGCTGCTGTACTCCAACCTCTCTGTTGTTTTGAGATGAGCCTATGCCCAGGCAAGTGTATGTGTGTATCATTTCAGAAGCTGAAATGAAAACACACAAGTTGGAGTGCAGGATGATTTTTTAAAAAAACAAAACAGAGATTTCTTCAAAACAGAGGGAAACTGGAATGTTGGGCCAGTTTTGCTGTTGCAATTCATGATGGCTGGCCCAAGCATTCCCTGAAAATGAAGGCAGGGGAGGGGGGTGCTGGAAAAAAATGCTGATTTGGATCCTGCATCTTTTAGATTCTCTTTGCCTGCCTTCCTCTCCAGTTCCACAGAATTTTGCCTGCATTGCAAAATTTTGCCTGCCTGTAAAACTCCAGTAGAATTGATTTATCTTTAGAAATGCAGAAAATCCTGCTAACAAAAACCAGTGCCTGCAGCAATCCTTCTCTTTTGAAGTGTCCCTCAGTGTTTTGCTTCATGGTGTATCTTCTCTCTATCCATTGGAGTTGTGCCAAGGAAAGTGCTCCCTTGGTAATTGTGAAAGTAGGAGGGATGCTGCTGATGGAGTGAGGAAGAAACATCAGGCCCAGCGTGTCAAGAAGGCATGAGAAAAAATATCAACATAAGTGGTCTCTGTGGCTGTGGAATATAATCCTAGGCCATCTGCAGGGCAAGCCATCTTTGTTGCAGCCTACATATATCTTACATATCTTTTAGACCTAGCACTGACTGGGGCCTGTGTCTGGGCGGTTCCACTTCAGACCGCAGGGGTTGGAACTCAAATGAGTGAATGCTCCTCCGTACCAAAATAAATAAATCCCTCCATGTAGCAAAGCTGAATGTCAGGAAGAAGAGTTCTAGATTAGTATCAGAAGAAATTTACTTATTATTATTGTGGAGGCACATTCTGTCTTGTAAACCCTTACCTGCAGCCTGCAGTGGCATCGATCAGACATGGACTTACTCCCTAAGTCACTAAGATAGGACAGAAATGACGTCGCCTAGGCCCACCTTCCTAGCTGGTGCCTCCAGATGTTTTGGTTTACAACACACATCAGCCTCAGCCAGCAAGGACATTGGGAAAGGCTGGTCTAGGCAGGTGTGGGAGCAGTGAAAAGAGCACACAGCAAATGTCCCAAGTGTGTTGGCACTTCCACACTAATCTCTGGGTTAAAATCATATCCTAGAAGATGAGGGGGTGGGGGAAAACGTCTTCAGCTCAGGGACTACATTCCCTTGAGGCAAAAGCAGGCAGAGCAATAGATGTGACTCTTAATTTTGTGCTGTATGTTACATTCCATCCATGTACATGTCAGAGGTTTCTGCTCACACACCTCATGCATCTTTCCATGCTCCTTCCAGGTATGCAAGAGGCATGTCACAGTTCAAGGGACACATTGCAGCCAGGCAACGGCACCCAGGGAGTATATGGCCTGTGGGAGGGGGCCTGAGGAGAGCTTTGAGGGCCAAGCAGAGGTCTACTGGCCTCTGGCCTGAGGTTACTCACCCCTGCTGTAAGCTTAAGCATCTCAATGAAATAATTTCCAGTTCATATGTGTGGAGTTGTATTTAAGGAGATGGCTTGTGTATTCTTTACCTGACTTTATCTAGCACTGCTGGACCAGGATTCAGTGCCACATTATATCTAAATGAAGCACCCTGACCGCTAGAGAAATGCAGGGGTCTTCCACAGAATCCCATGTTTTGCTCTACTGTCACGTTTTACTAAAATAGTTCTGCCTGATTGAAAAAATTCACGTGAGGCTGAAATCCTTGTCACTGAATGGGGTGGCCGGTCTTTGCAAAGTGAGCACAGAAAGAGGCTTATTACTCTTATTGTTGTACAAGATGCAACAGCCGTTCCGAAAGTCTGTGCCTCAGCGTTTCTTTTAAAAGCAGAATAAAACCATGTTCCTTTGTGGCTTCGCTTCATGCAGCCTGATTTCACACTGCAGCACTTTCGTTTTATCTGGGCATACCTTCTCACCACTCGGTCTGCATGGAGAGGAAAAGTACAGAATTGCTTCAGACTCAGATTTTCTTTTTAAAGTTATTTCATGCATGTGTCCTGCAGGCTGTGTAGTGACACAATCCACTGCTCAGTGTAGTATGTGAATTTAATATGTGACCTGCTTTAGGCCCAGGTTGACCTTTATGCAGACAGCTGTGCAGGTGCCCTTAAGTCCCATGCTCAAGTACTGCCTTGCTCAAGAGACTTTCAGTGAAATCACCAAACATCACTTGCAAACTAGACCCCTCTTCATTTCGCTAGCCAGCAACTGTTTTCCTCTGCAAAGTACTATCTGCTGCTAGGTTCCTGTCATCTCAGTCATAGAAACATCTTCAGTATGTATTTGCCATGTGTCTTCTTTTTCCAGGACACATCCTCTCTTTCAGGGGTAAAATTTCTGTCTGGGTGGATTTTTTTAAGTTTGCCAAAATGTCTCTAGCTATGCATTCTGGATGAGACCTAGACATAACTGGTGGCTGAAGACTTGCTTTCCTCTTCTCTTCTCTTCTCCTGCCCCCCTCAGCAATATATTACAGCTTCTGTAGCCTACATATAATAGGGGTATTTTGCTCTTCAAAATATGGCAGCCCTAGTATGGCTATGTAAAGCTGTCTTATGCTGAGTCAGATCATTGAGCCGCTATTGTCTTCTTTGACTGACAGTGGCTTTCCAGGAAATCCAGCAGAGGTCTTTCCCTTCATTTGCAATCTGACCACTTGGCAGGAGGAAGCCTGTTTCCTGAGGGTACAATAGGATATTTGGTTAAGGACCTCCACCTCAGTCAACCTCTAGATAGCCAATCCTTGCCAGTTTTTGCCTTATCCCCCCCCCCCCGAGTCAGGTGGTCTGATCTTTAAACGCTTGTCACAAAATGAGAGTAAGGGGTTGGGGGGGGGGTGATCCCATCATGCCACACCGGCCTTGTCAGCTTCTCAGTCCGATGTGTGAACCAAAGAACAGGCTGCCATGTTAACGGTGCAGTGTGCTTCGTATATAGGTAAAGGTACCCCTGCCCGTACAGGCCAGTCGTGTCCGACTCTAGGGTTCTGCGCCCATCTCACTTAAGAGGCCGGGGGCCAGCGCTGTCCGGAGACACTTCCGGGTCACGTGGCCAGAGTGACAAAGCTGCTCTGGCGAGCCGGCACCAGCGCAGCACACGGAAACGCCGTTTACCTTCCCGCTAGAAAGCAGTACCTATTTATCTACTTGCACTTTTTAAGGTGCTTTCGAACTGCTAGGTGGGCAGGAGCTGGGACCGAACGACGGGAGCTCACCCCGCCGCGGGGATTCGAACCGCCGACCATGCGATTGGCAAGGCCTAGGCGCTGAGGATTTATCCACAGCGCCACCCGTGTCCCGTGCTTCGTATATATTCTCTTACAAATCCCTACCGTGGTAATCCTATTTTTGGCAGTGTAATACTGAAAATGCAATGAATGAATCAGTGAATCAAGTAAGAAAGTAAGCAAGCTAGGCACTTCATATTTCAACAGAAATCTCCTAAGTATCATGGGATAACTTCTTTCATCTCTTTTTTTGCTTTTTTTTTCTAATTTCAGCGTGAGAACTTGATGAGGGGACAGCGTGAAGAGGAGGAAAGGTTGCTGCAGGCCATTCCCCTTTTCTGCTTTCCTGATGGCAATGAATGGGCACCGCTCACAGAGTTTAACAGGTAAGCGCCGTGCGACTTGTGAGTCAGCAATGGACTAGCGCTGACTAAGTGCTACATACACATGATATACGTTTAAACCACATTTAAAGCATGTGGCCTCTCCCAAAGAGTACTGGGAACTCATGGAACTACAGTTCTCAGCCACCCTTAAGAAGCTAGTTTCCACGATACAGCTTTAACTATATGGTGTGTCCTTCAAATTGTATGTTTGTGAGCAGAACCTTCTTTTCGAAATTCTGTAAAACCACCTGCTCATAATCGGTGGACCTTTATAATGATGCTTTATAATCCTGTTTCTAGTTTAGCCAGCATCTGTTGAGTGCAGAGAGTGTTTTGTTTTGTTTTTGCAAAGGGCTGATGTTAAACTGTCATTGTAATCTCTCTCTGCAGATTGTGATAATTGATTATTTTTGCACAATCTCTTACCATTCTCTCTGATGACTTAAAATCATGATAGTCCTCCCTTAAGACAAAAACAGATGCTACATTTTTCAGTGTGATAAAAATCTTAGAGTTTCCTCTGCCTCTGAAATGCACTGGCCACACATAACAAATGTAAAAGTTTAGTTCTGAGTACCTGCTCATTTTCCCCCCTTCTACACAACTTCTGCATCTGACTGCCCTAGTTTTGAGTAAGCCTTTGTTATCTTTCACTTCCCTTCACAGGAAGGGGTAGTAATGCTTGCCTGTTGCAGTGCAGTTTGCTAAGGGAAGCTGGTAACACCCGTAATTGCCTTGAAAACGTGACCTTTGTATGTTACCCAGTTTGCGTTTATAACTTAAAGATCTTCAGGGGGATACTGCTTTGCTGGTTTCATTCTTGTAGTTAACAGGTTCATTGGAATCACTTGTCATAAAAAAAACTCCTGCTTTCCATGCCACTGCTCAGCTTATGTTCAGAAGAGTGAGGCTGCAGTGCAAAATCGTAGTTTATGCTTGCAAGAAATGGTTCAGATGATCTGTTTGCTCCCAAAAATGTTGCCAACCAAGCAGGAAAAAGAATACACTCTTATCTTCTGCTAAGTGGTGTGAAGGCACTTCTGGGGGAGCGGGGCATGTTTTCCACATGTTTGGGCCAGTCATAGAATCTCTCTGACACGTGGATCGTAAGGTTCCTGAGTTATTACCTGAAGACTGTATTTGCTGAGCCCTGAAACATTCAGAGACTAATTAATCTTGTCTGCTCATAAGTAAGCCCTATTGAATTCAGTAGGTTTTACTCACAGCTAAGTTGGGTGAGGATTGCAGCCTGCTTCCCAAATCTTCATTTAGCGTATTTTTCGTCCCATAGGACGCTCCGTCCCATAGGACGCACCTAGTTTTTTTGGGGGGAAATAAAGGGGAAAAAATTCCCTTTATTCCCCCCCCCCCAAAAGCAGGTCGGGGAAACAGAACCAGGTCGAGGAACAGCGGGATGGTGGCGCTGCGCCTCCCTGCTGTCCCCCGAGCTTGTGGGGCTGGCTGATGTCTGCCCCCGCGAGGGGCGCTCTGCATCAGGGCGCCCCCCCTGCGGGGCGGCAGGCTGCTATCCACAGCGTGGGGAGCCTTGCCGGGAACTCCTGCAAGGCTCTCCACGCTGTGGGTGTCTGCCTGGCGCGGGGGGCGCTCTGCTTCAGGGCGCCCCGTCCGCCGGGCGGCAGGCTGCTATCTGCAGCGTGGGGAGCCTTGCCGGGAACTCCTGCAAGGCTCCCCACGCTGCGGGTGTCTGCCTGGCGCTGGGGGCGCTCTGCTTCAGGGCGCCCCTTGCGCCGGGCAGCAGGCTGCTATCCGCAGCGTGGGGAGCTTTGCCGGGAACTCCTGCAAGGCTCCCCACGCTGTGGGTGTCTGCCTGGCGCGGGGGGCGCTCTGCTTCAGGGCGCCCCTCGCGCCGGGCAGCAGGCTGCTATCCGCAGCGTGGGGAGCTTTGCCGGGAACTCCTGCAAGGCTCCCCACGCTGTGGGTGTCTGCCTGGCGCGGGGGGCGCTCTGCTTCAGGGCGCCCCGTCCGCCGGGCGGCAGGCTGCTATCCGCAGCGTGGGGAGCCTTGCCGGGAACTCCTGCAAGGCTCCCCACGCTGCGGATGTCTGCCTGGCGCTGGGGGCGCTCTGCTTCAGGGCGCCCCGCCTGCCGGGCAGCGGGCTGCTATCCGCAGTGTGGAGAGCCTTGCCGGGAACTGCAAGGCTCCCCACGCTGCGGATGTCTGCCTGGCGCGGGGGCGCTCTGCTTCAGAGCGCCCCGCCCGCCGGGCGGCAGGCTGCTATCCGCAGCCTAGACATCCCTGCCGGACCTCCCGTAGGGCTGCCTAGGCTGCGGGTGTGTTCCTGAAGCCTGGAGAGCGAGAGGGATCGGTGCGCACCGACCCCTCTCGCTCTCCAAGCTTCAGCAAAAGCCTGCATTCGCCCCATAGGACACACCCAGATTTCCCCTTCATTTTTGGAGGGGAAAAAGTGCGTCCTATAGGGCGAAAAATACGGTAAGTAGCCGATTTTTTCTGCTTTTCCCCCATACAATAGTTAGCAGACTGGTTAAACTCTTAAGTCTTTTATTCTTTTTTTACAGTGAAACCTTTTCTTTTGTTCTCACCAATGTTGATGGAAGTAGGAAGATTGGCTACTGCAGGCGACTGTTGGTGAATATTTCTTTTACTACTATTTTTAAAATGTTCCTTTTAGTTTGTTGTTTAGGCCGGGGGGGGGGGGGCTGGCTAATCCAAGGAGCTCATGCAGTTTTTGCAGTCAGGCCCAACCCCGCACTGAGTTTGTAGTATGCCAGAATAGGCATAGTTTTTCATATTGACCAATAGTTGTAAGACTTACGAAAGAAGGAAGTTGCTAATACATGTATGAATCCAGTGCCTTAGCCCCAGTCCTTACTGAAGTGCCAAATCTGTGCTTGGGTGTTTACCACTTTAAACTGCAATTGGGATTCACTCCCCTCTCTAAGCACAAAACACACTGATCACGCTAATCTTGGTCAGTACAGGAAACATGATCCAGTGTTGCCCTGTTGCAAGGTGGCCATGAATCGTGATCTGCGCTTGTTAAGGAGGTCTCAGTGTTGAAATTGCAGTACCCTAGTACTGTTCTTTAAGGAGTCCCCAATGCCATGCCCAAGACAGTCTCACTGCTCACTCAGGGAGGGAGGTGGTTATGACAACAGCAGGATCCCTGTTCTGTGCCAGATGCCCAGTACCAAGTGTTCATAGTCAAATGGATTGTATCTTGGACTGGGCATCTGGCAAGGAGGAGAGGATCCCTAGGCACTACTACAGCAATCCCATCTTCCCACCCAATGACCATAAGTTGCTCTTGTACAAAATAACTGGCTTGAATTGACTGGGACCAAAAAGGTTTTGCAAGGTCTGGATAATACATACCAGCCGGTCAGCTTATTCATCCTTGAATTCATCTATAGTGATGCACTACTTTGTACTTCTTTCTAAAGATGTGATTTAGGCCCTCAGATTTCATTTAGTCCTAAATTCACTATCAGAAAACAATGTTGATAAATTCAGCATGTGGAGCTCCCAGAGAGAATACGATGGACAAATGCATTAGTTTAGCTGTAATGGGATTTTTGTTTCTGAAGCCTAGCAATGCAGACAAGGGCAGAGAGTGTGATGGAAATTCTTGACTCTGCAGCAGGGTGTTGGATGAAGGAACTGGGGCCTCTCCAGGGCATGAGAACTTGTCAAGTCCTTGTCAGCACTGGGCTATTGCTGGATTTGGCAGGGATTCTATGAAAACCACCAGATTCTTCCCCAAAATGTACAGAGCTTTAATGAAAGAGCATTGTCAGGTATAAAAAAGAACTTACACATTAGAGGAGAAAGGCAGAATGAAAGTCAAGTACTTCTTTCAAATGATAAAAACAACTCAAATTAGTAATAATAGTAGTGATGGCAGTAGGAGAGTGGGCTAGACTGCCAAAGATCTGGGTTGCTTCTCCATCACAGGCATAATAATAATAATAATAATAACAACAACAACAACAACAACAACAACAACAACAACAACAACAACAATAATAATAATAATAATATAATATATTGTATACTGCCCTTCATCCAAAGATCCCAGGGCAATTCACAACCTTCTTTTTATATGAACAGACCATTGCAAAATATGTGCCCTTATCCAAGCATAATGTTACGACTTTTATAAAATGCATCATGGGACAACTGTCTGCTGCTGCAGAGTGCCTAGCATGCCCCTTGCCCTTACCACAGTCCTTTATCAACTTAAAAGTTGATAAGGCTGTTATTTTGCGGAGGTGGAAAAGGTTCCCCTCCCCCTCGTGTGCAAGCAGCTCTTTCCACATGAGTAAAAACACCCACTGTTTTTTAAAATTACATTTACAAATAAATCATAATGGTAAAGGGTCTCGTGGGGTCCCAGCCCTGGTGAACACTTACCGTATTTTTCGCTCTATAAGATGCACTTTCCCCCTCCTAAAAAGTATGGGGAAATGTGTGTGCGTCTTAGGGAGCGAATGCGGGCTGCGCAGCTTTCACCGATCCCTCTTGCTCTCCTGGCTTTGCTTCGCTGGACAGGTGCTGCACAGCTTTCCCTCTCTGCGCAGTGCCCCTTCAGTGAAGCGGCAGGAGAAACGGAGCCCCTTCCATTTCTCCTCCCACTTTGCTGGAGAGGTGCTGCGCAGAGAGGGAGAGAATATTTTTTTTCTTGTTCTCCTCCTCTAAAACTAGGTACGTCTTATGGTTGGGTGCGTCTTATAGAGCGAAAAATACGGTCCATAGAATCCATGCTTAGAATGGAGCATTTGTTAGGTCCCTACCATTATGTAGGGCAGCCTTCCCCAACCTATTTGGCTGGGGCTGGTGGGAGTTGTAGTCCAAAACACATTGAGGGCACCTGACTGGCAAAGGCTGTTCTGAGCTATGTCATTAGTGCCTTTAGCTTTAAAAATATGTGACTGTGTAAGCATCTATGGTGTGTGTGCCTAGTGTTGGACCTCTCAAAAGGTAGAACTCTTGTGTTGGAGAGAGGCTGGGGCAACCCAGCCAGATGGGTGGGGAATAACAACAACAACAATCCTCAGATCACCTCTTCCAAATAAAATAGGAAAAACGAAAAGCAAGAATCCACAATCACATTTAGGTCCTGGTTGTGGCTAAGAGTTTTGAGAGGGGAGGAAAACAGCCTTCTTTTTGAGTGACTTGGATCCACTCCATTTCTGCAGAAATCAAAAATGACCAGCCAGAGCTCTGCACTGTATGTTACAAAGGACGCTTGGATCATAGTCAAGGCCCTTTGCCTCTGGAGACATCTAGGCTTACATTCCAAGGCAATCTGATGCAAATTCTGGGGCAATTTCTCAGATAAATGAAACAACAACTGATTTTTATTTTTTTTAAGCGTTTGTATCAATCACAGCACAGTTGCCCTTGAGTTGCTTGCGGCTTTATGTTTATTATGTTTGTTCCTTCAAGGGAACAGTGGGAGGGTAGGGGGGGCTTTGTTGTGCAAAGAGTTGGACAAACACACACTGGGATCAAAATATAAATAATTAGCTTGAAGGATATACAGCCTGAATAGACAAGACAGACATAGAGGGGGAAGCAGAGAGGACCAGCAGAGACTGCTGGTTCAGGCAGCTACGTATTTCTGATCAGGGGTGAACAAGTCAAGGTGACTAAAGTATTAGTTTGTTTTTTAAATCCATACACAAGGTGGGATTTTTCCCTAGCAGCAGATAAGGTAAGAGCAGAGAAAGAGAGAGGCAATGGGAGGAGACACCTTCCTGATACCAGAATCACTGTTGTTCACCTGGACATTATAGAGACAAGTCAGGGGGGTGGTGAGATTGGGGTTGTGTGAGCATGATGACCGGGTGCTGGATTGGCTCCGTCAGGGCATGGCATATATGCCCATTCCAGGTTGGCTGTTGAATCTTCCTCCATCAGGGCTCCTGCTACTGCAGCTGGCACTCCCACAGCCCGGATTTCACTGCTGCCTGCCCCCCCCCATCCAGTTAAGTGGTGCCAGTTCAAGAGTGCACCTCCATGGCACTGGCTGCTCTTGGTTGCAAGAGTGACCATTTCTGGAGCACTCCCTACGTAAGTTGAAGGGAAACCTTGGCGGTGTGGTGGTGATTTTGGCATTGGCCCAATCTGGATCATGCCAGTGATGGGGGGAGGCCTGAGGCAAATGTAGATGGAGCATGGGCACAAGTGCGCTCCCACTCCCCCCCCCCATCCTCCCCTCCTGTTTCCCCACTTACTACCCACATGAAGTCAGAACGAAGGCGGCACATAACCTCCAGTGCCACAGTTTCTCTATTCCTGCTGAAGATACAGAGCAGCCAGAAAGTAGGACAGGAAATCAGAGCCTTCATCACTGGTTCTTTAACTCAGATGATAACAAAGGGACAGGCTTTTGAAAGATGTGAGACTCCAAGTCCCAGAGGGCGGGGGTGGGAAGCAGTGAGCCCTCAAGTAAGGGCTGCTGTGAATAAGGCCAGAAAAGGCCTCTTGACCACTCTTTGTACAGATGAAATGGGGGTCTTCACAGCTACCTCCACCCACTGTTCAGCCTTAGACTGAACAACCATCATTCATTGTGATGTGTTCCTTTTTCAACACAAGAGAGTGTCTGTTGTCTCTTTTTGTTCTGCAGGGACAGTTGTTTTTTTGTCCTCATTTCACTTTCACGTAAACTTTGTGACCTCTTTGAGGAAGCCTCTTTTGTGCACTTCCTTAAATTTGAGGTGGTGAACTGGAATATTCATATCTTAAATTAACCTGCACTGCCTTTCTTCCTTTGCCTTTCAGTTTATTTTGAATATTCTTAATATCCACCTGTAAATGGGAGATGTAGATGATAAGAGCTTTCTCTTTGCTTGTTTCCAGTTAGCTGAAAACAACACAGTCTACTAGTTTAATTCCCCTACAAACTGATTCATAGCAGTCTGATTCAGAAGTGAGTTTGTATGTTCTCAGAAGTTTACATGTTGGCATTGTGTTCGCTAGTGTAGCCAACACCTTTGTTTGGATTGTTTGCTCTTTTGACAAGATATGCAACATTCAAAGCTTACAGTCAGATTTCATTGCTCTTAGAAGTACAATGAAAACTGGCTGCAAACTGTGCATGTCGTAGATCAGGGCTGGACCAAGAGATTTTGCTGCCTGAGGCAAACTACAAGTCAGCATGGCATACATGCCCATTCCAGGTTGGCAGTTGAATCTTCCTTCAACTCCTTCCCTGCACCTGAAGACTGCAAATTAGCTTAGGGGATGCAGGCCAGGCCACATGGCACACACAGCTCTTTGATCACCTTGCCACAGCTCTAAGCCCTGAGGCAGTTTCCTTCCTCTGTCTAATGACAAAACCAGCCCTGTATCCTATACTGTTCTGAAGATGTTCTGGTTAACATATGAGGCACGCTATGTACTTTCATTTCTGCATGTCAAACAGTTCCAGTTATTTGTTAATAATAGCATTTTTGTGCACGTGGAATCTAGACTCACTTTAAAGCAAATTGATTTCTTATGTGTGATTGGAAGCTGAATTGGAAAACTATCACAGATTGGGAATCAGTATTTGTCGTGATAATGTCCAACATTCAGATTATCTTGTACATTCTTAAGAAGTACCATATTTTTTGCACCATAACACTCACTTTTTTCCTCCTAGAAAGTAAGGGGAAATGTCTGTGCGTGTTATGGAGGAAATGCCTACGGGTGGCATGCCTACGGATTTTCCTCCTCTAAAAACTATGTGCGTGTTATGGTCGGGTGCGTGTTATAGAGCGAAAAATACGGTAATTTACTGAATGAATGAATGTGTTTGTGCCCTACCTCTTAAGATACAGACCCACACCAAGGAGATTGTAACACACACTCACACAAAGCCAATCAATACAATATCTCATATAAACAATAAATTTTAAAATCACGGAACAGCCTGCAACCCCTCTCTTAATGAACCAAATGTGGCTGTTTCATTTGCTGTGGCTGAAGAACCCATTGTTGCCTAGTTGAAGGTTGGTGATCTGGTTTGAATCCTTCCCCCAGAGGATCTCAGTTGGAAAGATGAACTCTAGTCCTGGGTAGCTCAGTTGGTTAGAGCGTGGTGCTGATAATGCCAAGGTTGCAGGTTCGATCCCCATATTGGGACAGCTGCATATTCTTGCATTGCAGGGGGTTGGACTAGATCAGGGGTCTGCAACCCGCGGCTCCGGAGCCGCATGTGGCTCTTTTACACCTTTGCCGCGGCTCCGGGGCGGATACTAGCGAGGGGAGGAGGTGCATTGTGCGCCCCGACACTCCCCACTCTGGCGGGCGCTGTACTGGCTGTGACGTCGCATGGCGTCGGTGCGTGCGTTAGTCACGCACCGTCCCGACATCACCTTCCCGCCCGCCCGCTACATTGTAAGGGGCATGTATGCTGGTCACTGCATTGAAAGGGGGCATGTACGCTGGTCACTGTTTTGAAGGGGAGTGAAGAACACACACACACACAAAAAGGTAACTTGTTAATTTAACGTTTATTTATATGAGGAGGAGTAATTCTGAGGGGTCAAACAAAGAAATAATAAAAAAGTGACAAAAAAGTTATTTTTATAATGATGAGTTTTGCGGCTCCCATTTTTTGTTTTTTTTCCGGAAACGGGTCCAAGTGGCTCTTTTTGTCTTAAAGGTTGCAGACCCCTGGACTAGATGATCCTTAGGGTTCCTTCCAACTCTACAATTCTATGATTCTTGGGCAATGTACTAGCTGTGTCTCAGTTTTTGCATCCGTACAGTGATGTTGAAGCTTTAGGCAGAAGTACCTCCTTTCACTTCCTGTGACACAAATACTTGGCTCCTCGGAAACCTGATTTTCTCGCTTGGCATGCACCCACACCATAACACTTCGTGAGGACAAATGAGAAAGTGTTGTGTGCATAAGAATTTCTGCATAATAATTACAGGGCACAACTTTCCAGCTGATAAAGCTTTGATGTTAGTCAGGGGAGGAGAGAGAAACACATACACATCTTTCAGGGCAAATATTTCAATTGCTGCTTAGTTGAAAAGTCAACAGGAAGACTGAAGGCCTTGAAAGGTAAAGAAAAAAGAAAAGAAAGAAAAGCTGACTTTGACGGGTTTTTGCTTTATTTCATATGTTAACAGAACTAGTCATCCCATAATTCCTCCATCAACCCATGGAGACCTGTGGAGAGACTCTTTAAGTTAATCTACAGGACTTCACAGTGAACACTATTGCAGCAGATATTCTGTGGTTCTAACTGATGTTGATGTTTGCTATTTGTATGTTCAGAAAACCACTCAATAGAAATATTTACAAAGAAAAATCCCAAAAAGCTGAAGGGACAGTTTGGGGGGTGGGAAATACTTCAAATGTAGTGATTCAGAAGAAGGGGGAGGCAGTTGGATGTGTGACCATAAAGAAGGAATTGTCTTGAGGCCAAACAGGGCATGACATTCGGGGGGGGGGGGTCACCAACAAACCCCCACAACTGGGTGTGTGGTTCTTTAAAACATACCATAGAAGGGGGCTGAGCTTCTGCCTCCTTACTGCCTTTGTAAAAAGCCATTTCCCCCCTCCCAGTGGTATTCTGTGTCCACATATAACCCACTCCACACACATAGGGAGAAAAGTGGCTGAAGCGGGGCTTTAGGAGAGGTGTGTAGGTGAGGGAAATGCTTCACTCCAACCGCCAGCCCACGCTACCCTTTAAATCTGTATATTCACATTCCGTAAGGCTCTTGTATGACTCACTTTGAGTTGTGCCATCATTGCTCCTACCTGTGTTCTGAGGAAACTCCAGACTCAGAACCAGGGCGTGTGCCCAGGGAAGCTTTGCTTGTGCCTGTTTCAGTGCTTTAGTGTGAAACTGGAAGTTCTGGAAGCAGTGTCGCCCCTGCCTCTCCAGCCCCCAAAAGTAGGTATCTCGTTGCAGTGCCCTGGACTTGCATGCTGATTTCTCTTGATTTGTCACGTGGACAACCAGGAAACCTGCCATGGTTGTGTCCAGGTGCTATGTCCTACATGCAATGACAGTTTGCTCTCACTTGGCAGCACAAGTCCTATGCACGTTTTACTCAGAAGTTAATTAACTTAATGCAGCTTGCTCCGCAATATAGGTGGGTTTGGGGCTTCAGCCTCAGCATGTCAGGGCTCCAAAAGGAAACCCCACTCAGATGCCTTCTGCCCAGTCAATATTCATCCATGCAGAGCTGTTTATACTTGGTCCCTCCACAGCTTAGGTTGTTTTCTATGGTGACAAAGAGCTTAACCATCTGTTCACCATCCGGTTTATTTCACATCTACTAAATTCTCATGTCTCAGGCTGTGGGTAAGGGGGGGGGGGAGGAAATCACTTGAGGCTCATTTTGTGTCATAAGGATGCTTCATGGAAATGCGCACTGTGACTTAATCAGGACTCGGCTAAATTTAGAAATAAACTGTTTAGTTAGCTTATAAAAAACCAGGAGATTCCCCCTCTGTTGGCATAGTGAAACTGCATTGCTTCCTGTTGCTAAACCCAATTTTCAAGTTCCGTGGGTGATTTTCACAAAACTGGGTCATCCAGAATTCACCTTTCTTCTGTGTTCAGTGAGTTAAGCTGGTGTCTTCTTGATCTTGAGAGAGAGCAGGAGGGCGTTCAAACTGGTCTAGTGTTCGGGGCTTTCTTTCTGTCCTTACCATCCTAGAGGACAAAATGTGTTCCATCTGCTGCAGAAAAGAAGAAATACACCCCACCCCGAAGAGGCTTGTTGCAAATAGCCCTGTATTTTTGCTTTCACCACTCCATAACCAACAATTCAGTTTAGGGGCCTTGAAAGTTGTGTTTAGTGACTTAAGCCGCCTCTTCTTGTTGCTATAGGAATGTTTTTGTGTATTTGCATACTATAAACATGCAGTCTGAACATGACGTTTAGTGGTGGTTAACTTTTGTGCAAAATGATTTTTTCAGCCATCTGGACGAGGTGCACGTCTTCCAGAGGTTTACTGCATTGTAAGCTGCCTGGGTTGTTTTGGCCTGTTTTCAAAGGTAGGAGTTCTGGACTATCTCTCCCCACACCCCAGTCATCCCTTTTACTCTTCAGCACGTACAGAAAAATAGATTTGGCTCAGAATTGCTTGTTTCGTTATTCCATGGTTAAATCTACCAACTTCTGGTATTCCCCTTATGAGGAACCAGTACAAAGAAAGAGGCTCCATCTCACCTAGATGACATGCCTTGTAATCCCAAACCTATTGATCAGTGGAAATGTGCTCTGCACATCATTATTAAAATTAAGAGCCAGTGTGGTACAGTAACCTAGTCATAGGAAGTGCTGCCACTCAAGCTTCCCAGTCCTGCAGAGTGGTTGGGAGGTTGAGATGCCCTTAGAGGAGTTGACACCAAGATGTCGAAGATGAAAGAAGCAAAATTAAGTTTTGTGCATCATAATGTGGCTTCCTTGCTGAGAATTCTCTTTCTTTGGTAAGTCCCTGGAGGGGTGCGAGCAGATTCGGAGTGGCTGTCAAGCGTCTGATACCCTTCTTTTTTCCCATTAGATTTTGGATGAGGTGGAGAAAAGGCGGCAGATCTCTACAGCTGTCATCTACCCCTTTATGCAGGGTCTCCGGGAATCCCCTTTTCCAGCACCAGGGAAAACGGTCACCATTAAAAGCTTCATCCCCGACTCAGGGACAGAGGTTTGTAGCTGCTGATAATAACCTCAGCTGGTTCTATCATGACTAGTAAATACCGTATTTTTCACCATTATGGGCAATAATTTTGGGATGATTGGAAGGGCCACAGGTTTCCCACTGCTGCTCTAAGATCTCAGAAATAGGCCTTTCATGTCACAGACTAGCTGACCTTCATTCCACCTGGGCAGGTGATGGATTGAATCTGTATGCAAAGAGTGTGCTCCACTACTGTCATTCAGGAGGACAAGAAAAGACTCCTAGGCTATTAACAGTTGCATAGGAGAGGGAATTTATGTAGGTGTAGTTTTTATTACAGTCGTACCTGCCAAAAACACCCTGTCCTTTATAACTACAGTGGTACCTCAGGTTACATACGCCTCAGGTTACATACGCTTCAGGTTACAGACTCCACTAATCCAGAAATAGTGCTTCAGGTTAAGAACTTTGCTTCAGGATGAGAACAGAAATCGTGCTACGGCAGCAGCAAGAGGCCCCATTAGCTAAAGTGGTGCTTCAAGTTAAGAACAGTTTCAGGTTAAGTCTAGACCTTCAGAATGAATTAAGTACTTAACCTGAGGTACCACTGTATTAGAAATCCAAAATCTGTGACTGCTTCTGCATCTACCTGCCCCATTAGTATTGCTTGTCTGATGATAACAGCACGAGTGGTTTGGATTGATATTGGCATGCTGAATCATAGTGCAAGAAATTCCCTACAATGGGATGGGAAAGTGGTTTTCTACTTTGTAAAAAGTCTCCAGATACAGTGGAGGACAGGACTTGTGTACATTTTAATATTTGCACAGATTTGGGCAGATGTAGATTCCCTCCTGCCGTACTAGGACATGACAACAGCACCTACCCAAATTTCCTCTTTGCTGCAACCATGAAAGGTGTAAGAGACCTGCCCTCTAATGTGTCTGGCATCTCTTCTAGCCCATAGCAAGTTTCCTCCCTAGGGAGAGGTCCTCTTACTTAGAAATATTAGTTAGGTCCTCGGCCACAAAGCGTGACTTGCCTTTCTGTGCTCTGTGCTAGTGAGTTTTGACTTCCTGTTATGATGTCAAAAGTTTGTTTCTTTTAGCTGCCAGAGAATGAAATTCTGGTATGATTTCCTGGCTTGCTCAATGTTTAAGGCAGCTGGAAGAGTTAGATAGTGAGTGCAGCCTGCATTTTCCTCAAAAGCATCAGCGTCTTTTCATTATCCTTAAATGGGCATAGCAGTATGTTTCCACCAGACACTTTTCAGCTTGACTTTTATAGAGAAGGAGAAACTGCGCACAGAAAACAGATTATTTCAGCAGTTACACCCTTGTGGAAGTGCCCTTGCTGGCTTTTGTGCACATGTATAAACCTCCTCTGCAGGATTTTGCTCAGGAAACCAGTTCCTTGTGTTTGCATTGCAGACTTTGCTCAGGGAAGAGCCAGTTTCTCATCTTTGTGGTGGAAGCTGACCCTAGGGCAAGACAGAGTGGCTGGAACGACGTTATTGTCACTAAACGACATTTTCTCACCCCATTACAGGAATAGTTGTGAAATGTTTTAAAGAATGATTCTGCTTTTTAAAAACGAGAATGGGGGAACAAATGGAATGAACTTCATTGTGCTTTGAAAATAAATTTTAAAACCAGATAATTTAAAGCATGAGAAGTGGGAAAAGGCCCACCTACTCCAGCCTCCTGGTCTCATAATGCCTAAATAGATGCCTGTGGGAAAGCAGGGGCTGAGCACAGCAACACTCTCCTTACCTGCAGCTCATAGCAACTGGTATTCAGAGGTCTCCTGATTCTGACAGGACAAGCAGAGCATCTTCCTGCTGCACACTGCAATGTCAGGAGGAAACAGAACGGCGATGGAAGGGCAGGCAAACCTGCAGCAAGTCCTGTATGGTGTATATAATATGTACTTTTGGACCTACCACACAGATTTGTCTTCTCTGTGCAAATTGTCAAAAAGCTTTTTCTGAGTCCATGTGGCTTTTTTCTGGCCCAACAGAGGTATAGGCAGCTTTGGCTGGGATTACTATGGTCTATTTTGTATTTTGTTTTATTTTAACAAAATAATCATTTATTAATTTGTTAGCCCCCAAAAAGGAGCAAAATAAATAAAAAGAATATAACATTATAACCCATAAAGCATCACAGCCTGAAAGGACAAAAGTACAAAGATACAGCACAGCCTCAGAGGGGTAATAAAGTATTAACTCCTGCAAAAATTCCCTTTGCCCATAAAAAAGATATGGAAAAATAAACTACAGTGGTACCTCGGGTTACATACGCTTCAGGTTACATATTCCGCTAACCCAGAAATAGTGCTTCAGATTAAGAACTTTGCTTCAGGATGAGAACAGAAATCGTGCTCTGGTGGCGCAGCGGCAGTGGGAAGCCCCATTAGCTAAAGTGGTGCTTCAGGTTAAGAACAGTTTCAGGTTAAGTCCGGAACTAATTAAGTACTTAACCCGAGGTACCACTGTATTCTCCACCTGTGAATTCCATCATTTTTGAGAATAAAGCTTCTATAACATCTTAGATGCACCATGTTTGTACATGCTGATGGCAGCGAGCAACCATGTACCATGTATTCATTTAAGAAATAAAACCGTGCCATGTAACAAAACAAAACAAAAAGCTCATTCCAGCTCTGCCCTTTAGATGCTTGTAGTTTATGAGATATCTTTTCAAGGAGGGCAATTTGCCAAACTTTAAAGTACCAGCAATCCAAATTATTAAGACTGAAGGACTTCCAGGATTTGGTAATAGAGCCCTAGGCTGCTGTTAAGAGATGAGAAATAAATTACTTGCTTTTCAGACCCTGTTCTGTTTCCATATACAGGTTCAAAAGTGTCAGGTGAAATGATGGCTTAATAGTTAGTTTAGTTATCAAAGAGAGAGAACACCTCATTTCACATTTCTGCCACTTTTGAGCAGGCCATAGTCTCTCTTGTATGTTTTTAGTGGGCAGCTGAAATTAAGATCTGGGTTTTAACTACCCACTCCTGTTAGCAGAAGCCAACACAAGGACTGTCAGTAGCACAGCAGAACTTTGCCCGCCCTTGCCTCCTTCTGCACTCCCACCCTCCCATCTCCCCCAGATCTGCTCTGGAGGGTCAGGGGAACCCCCAGAACGGTGCAGGAGAGGAGAGAGGGGAATGTTGCAGAAATGCCTGCGCCCATGAAATGATTTCGTTAGGACTACGCTGCATTCCACCCTAAGCTTGCAAAATAAACAAGAATAGTTAGTTCTGCCTGGAATCAAGCATTTGCTTCTTTGCCTTGGCTGTAGTGAGTCACTTGCCGTATGGAAAGTCCAAAGGTTACCGAAGCTGTTGCACCACTGTTGCCTTTTGAAATAATGGATTATGGACAAATGACAGGCTTAAGAGGAGGAAATAGATGTGCATTCCACTGGTTTTAATGGGACATACTCAGAAGTAAGTGTGTGCATGTGACTGCAGCCAAAGTTGGCACAGTCCTCCTTGCTTCCTGGCTGTGTCTCTGCTCTCCAGTCAGTGATGATGGCCGATGGGCTGCCTCTAGACATTGACTGATGTTCCTGAATGGCAAGTAGCCTGTGGAAGGATATGTCCGTTTGGGTTCTCAGTTTCTCATTTTTCCGATCTGAAATTCAGTTCTCCACATTTCTGCAGCAAATTGTAATTATTATTTAAATCCTTAGGAAAATTAGTCAGCTTGTTTTGTTTAATTTCTTCCAATAAACACACACACACGGTTTTCAATAATGTGCACCTGGTTGCAAGCAATTTCCCCAAATATAATGGACTATTGTATGGTATTTTCACAAAGATTTTTAATGTACATTTTCTTGGGATCATTGCACCTCTAAATTCAGGTAAGTTCGAATTTTGAATGACAGCTGTGCTTTTTTGCATTTTGCTTCAGAAAGCACAAATTTGGCAAATTCAGTTTGAAATGCAAACTGGATTTCTCCACCATCTTTCATGGCAAGCAAAGGAGGTGGAAGAGGTGTTAGCTACCCCATTCACACCAGTTCTATTCCACTTGGGAGATGCTCTTTTAAGCCTGTGCTCTGCCTCACAAAACCGCAAGTGGTTGAGGCCCACCCTGTATGCACAGCTTGCTCTTGTTTTACCTATTAGCTGTATCCTGTCAGGTGTTGTGTGTGTGTGTGTATGGCCCTGGCTTGTTGGTTGTCTCAGCTTGTGTATTTCAGACATGTGTGTCTTGTGGTGCCACTGGTATAGTAGGAATGTTTGCACACTGCCCTCTGCAGGCGAAAATTAGCATTATAGTATGGAAGTAAATAAAATATATAAAACTGTTGTCTAAAACAGGAGGCTACAAGCAGCAGCAAGCCTGGAGCTCAAGTGCCGTTCCTTCTCTCTCTTCCCTGGTGTAGCTACAAGGAGATAAGAAACATTTAAGCTAATTGGATTCTCTTACTGTGTCCAAACTCATGGGGACTCTGGTTTGTTTAAACTAACTGAGAACGAATCTGGATAATAAATCACAGTTTGATGATCTTGGTCTATTTGAACAAGCCTTAGTTCTCCCGAGTTCAGATGTAATGTAGAACTCGAGCCCAAGACTCGCTGCTACTTGTGCACATAATGCAAAATCATAGTTTAGTGTTACATTCAAAAATGGCATTTAGGTTGAATTCTAGGGCAGTAATTTTAGTTGATCATAATGATTCCTCTTCATTGAGTAGCTGGAGATAGTGTGTGTGGGAAACGGGGAGTGTTTTTTTGTTAAGCCTATGATACAAAATGTACCCACTCCTGTCTACATAGATGAACATAATCATCCTGCCATATCTTGCTTTCTTCCTCACAGCATATTGAGCTAACACGGCCTCTGGACTCTCACTTGGAACACGTGGAATTTCAGGCCCTCTTTCAGTGCCTCAGTCCCGAGAAGATCCTCCAGATATTTGCCTCTGCAGTGCTGGAACGGCGGATAGTATTCCTGGCCGAGGAACTCAGGTGAATACCTTGGCTTCAGTCTAGGCCGAAAACGAATTGCGCTTCAGCCCCACTGAAATCAGTGGGGTGACTTTGTTGCTTGTACTGTCAGGAAGTGTAGTGATTAGTCAGAATTTCTTTCCCTATTGGCGTAGATTGGGGTGGAGGATGACTGAATGTGGCCCATCTAGCCACTTTGTTTGGCCCTCTTTACTGGCGCTAAATGTAGTAATGAAATAAGGGTATTTGTGCGCCATGTTCAATTGATTTTGGCCTGGTGCGCACCTAACCTTTCTGAGTGTTTCTCAGTACAGTGGTACCTCGGGTTACATACACTGCAGGTTACAGACGCTGCAGGTTACAGACTCCGCTAACCCAGAAATAGTACCTCTGGTACTATTTGCTTCAGGATGAGAACAGAAATCGTGCAGCGGCGCAGCAGCCGCAAGAGGCCCCATTAGCTAAAGTGGTGCTTCAGGTTAAGAACAGTTTCAGGTTAAGAATGGACCTCCAGAACGAATTAAGTACGTAACCAGAGGTACCACTGTAATAATCTCATCAGCATTATGACTCCCTTTTCAGCTCCCTTTCCAAGTGCATCCATGCAGCTGCAGCTCTTCTTTACCCCTTCACCTGGGCCCATACGTACATCCCGGTGGTTCCAGAGCAGCTTCTCAGCACCGTCTGCTGCCCCACACCCTTCATGGTTGGGATCCAGAAGCGCTACCTAGACGAGGTTCAGGAGCAACCCATGGAAGAGGTACTGTCCTTCATGTCTCTGAGTAAGGGGAAAGTGGCACTGAATGGCAGGAGAGCAAAACATGACTCTGTATTGGGGGCTATTGCAGCACCAAAGATGGGAATTCGTGGTGTCCGCCTATGTCCTCCTCCTGGCAAGGCTTCTATTCTTCATCACTTCCACCTTCATGTCCAGTTCCATGTCATCTTAAAGGCTTGGCATGGTCATTTGGCTCTCATAAAATCAATGTTGGTTCTTCCATCCAACTGCAATGCGCCTAGATTTTGTGTGTGTGTGTGTGTGCAAATATTTCACTTTGGCTCCTGGTTTAATTTTATGATGGTGTCAGTTTACACCTTTTGGCCTGACTCAAACCCCTCAAAGGAACTTGCATCAAAACCTTGAAATAAACTAAAGAAACCCAAAACCACAAAATCCTCAAGGACTACTTCTCTCCATATGAACTAGCCCAGATCCTCTGGTCTTCATCAGATGCTTTCCCCCATGTGCCTTGCCAGTAGTAGGTACAGAGTGTGGCCACACAAGAAGGGGCCTTTTCAGTGGTGCCCCCCAGTGCAGTCTGCGGGATATTCTACTTGGGGAGATGTGGCTGACACCGTCTTTGTCAGTCTTTAGGTGCCAGGCTGAGACTTTTTTGTGTGCTCAAGCTTTTGATAATTAATTTGGCTTTTACAGTGCTGTTCATATTTTAGCGGGTTGGGTAGGACTTACAATATTCTACTGAATGTCTGTTTCATATACTTTCTATTGTTCATTGTTCCACACTTTTCTGGTTTTGAACTGCTTTTATTTGTTGTATTAATATCTTGTCAAGTTGATTTGGGACTTTTTATTTTGTATAAAGTGACTAATCAATGCAAATAATAAAAATTAAAACTCCCATGATTACTGGGCATCAGAACCCACAATGTCAGTGAGTGTTTTGGCACAACTTGGTAGAAGCCAACTGCCTTCTGAATCCCCTGCATTCTTCCATCCCTCCAGTTTTGAACATTCTCTGGATAGTTTGCTCATTCTTAAAGTAGTTCTGGATAAATAAAGCTGGATCTTATTTTATTTTTACCTTTTTAGGTGCTCCTTGTTGATCTGTGCAAAGGAAATTTCTTAAAATTGGTAAGTTCAATCCAAATCCAACATTAACCTTGGGTCTCCTCTGTCTTTTATGTCAATAAGAGTCTTATGTTTTACCCATGGTTTCTTCTCCCTCCAAATAAACTTAGACAGATCTTTTTGCCAGTCTTTCAGACATTGTGTATCGTTAAGTATTGGAATCGTTTGGAACAGAAATAGCATTTTAACCGAACTCAGACCTGCCTAGCCTCCAAAACATTACTAGACAATACCCTGGGATCATTTAGACAGTCTTCACTCTGCCAGGCTAGGCCAGTATAATCTGATGGCAAATCAAGCTCTCAGGTTGTCATGCTACCTGTTTCTTGGTTTCTTCGTGAGATAACCTTTCTGTTCTCCTCTCAGATACCATGGGATGGCTCCTGTTGATATATAATGAGAGACTGCATATCCATGCTGTCAGATGCTGTTGTGGTTGCTCAAGAGTAACCAGGCAGGGCTCCGACCTGTCTTTTACAGGCTTTATTTTGGTGCAAACTATTTACAGTGAAGAGCGTCATAAGTTCATGTCTGGCTCAATCGCTAGCAGAATCCGGGAGTGGTCTGTTCTTGTACCTCCCCCAACATAAACGTTTCGTCACCCCCAGCCTTTTCCGCCCCTCCCTGCGCCTCAAGCTACTGCGCATGATGGGCGTTGGCAAGGGCCTGCTTCCCTCCTCTCCGGCTTGCTCAGGCGGTGTTAAGGCTCTTACTAGCATCCTCTGGTCCTTGCACCTCTTCTCCACTGGAGGTGGGGCTTTCCTCCTCGCCAGAAGAGGAACTGCTTCGCAAGATTTTCGGAGGCTCCCTGTAACACAATTCCCCCTCTATCTCTCACCTCTGCGCCGATGGCAGTTCCCTGACACATATAAATTACATCTGTCTGTACGTTGTGCAGAATGTGTCTTGGGGGAGCTAGTGGCAAGACGTGTTTATAGCCCTACAGACCTGAAAGTGCCATCAGAAAGGGGTTATTTTTGAGTGGCAGCCCCTTGTCCTCACATCTGCTGCTTTTCAGTGGCCGGCTGTTGTCTAAATCTCCCTGTTAATAATTCTGCAGGTTGGTGACGAAGAAGAGATTTTGCCTGCCAAGCTACAAAGTGAAATGCTGTCCTCTCTGCCCACGATGAACAACAACGTACAAAGTAAGCCTGCCTGTCTCCATCTCCCTTTATATACATAAAACAGAGCTATTTGAGAAATGCTATGAGGGAAGGGCTCCAAAATGGCTGTCCTTGGACAGATGAGCTCAGATAGGAGATCCTTCTTTCCAAAGGTGGAGACGATTTTGCATCTCTAGCTCTTTCTGCCATTATAGATTATATGCAAGCTAGTGGTGCAGGTAGATCTTCCCTTTGGAGCCCTATGTTTCCATAGCAACAGCTCCTTAGCAGTTTAATGCTAGGGGATTGGATTTTATGACTTAAGGATGCCACAGTTAATTGATGAGTTAATACGCCATATTGCCTCCACTGTGTGTAAATGGTAGACATTTCCTCATTAAGAAAATGAGTATGCAGAGCTTTAAAGCTCTTTGATTAAAGGGGCTGTGAGAGTGAAGAGTACCTATGTTCACGTGAATTCTCCATAATCCCTATTAGAGATTAATGTCTGAGAACTCTGAAGAACTCAACAAGGATGAGTAATGTCTGTTCCCTGGGGTCTGTGTATTTGTATATGTCACCAAGCTTCTTCTATTAATCTTCAAGGCCCTTAACAGCTTGAGTCCCAGATATCTTAAGGACCGCCTGATCCCTTATATCCCTGCCCGATCGCTGAGATCTTCGGGGAGTCTGTGTTGTTTGTTCCCCATGGCTCAGATATATAGCTTGTAACCACCAGAAATGGGACACTCTGTGTTGTGGGTCCAAACCTGTGGAACTCCCACCTAGCTGAGATTAGGCAGATGCCCTCCATGCTGATCTTCAGGTACACAACAGAGACTTCCTTATTCTAGCAGGCATTTTAAGGCGGCCTTCAGCTTTATGGTGTCTCTTTACTGTTTTATTCTCTGCATGGTTTATTTTTATGTACACCTCTTAGAAATGCTAAGGATTAAGGGGTATATAAACGCAATCAATAATAAATGGGCACATATTGAACCATTCGTGTGCATCCATGTTAAGTATTGGCTGACTCTCTCCATGCAAGAAAACACACAAGAGAGGCAGGCAGACAAAAAGGCCGTCTGGTCCTGTATCCTGAGGCTTGGGAAAGGAGCAACATTTGTGCTAGACCTGAACTGTACATTATCTCATTTTCTCTCCCTTCCCCCAAGCATCTGAGGAACTCAACACGCGTGTTTCAGACGCCTTTGTGCAGTTTTTCGTCAAAACAATTGGCCACTATCCGGCACACATCAAATGGGGCAAGAATGGTCAGGGCAGCTTCCAGGAGAGGTCATTCTGCAAGGCCCTCACCTCCAAGACCAGTCGCAAGTTTCTGAAAAAGTTTGTGAAGACGCAGATGTTCTCCTTATTTATTCAAGAAGCAGAAAGGAACAAGAAGAGTGTTGAAGGTAAAACTGGTATAAGTGAAAGCATTCTTTCTTTAAACAGTCCTTATAAATATAGTTTGGATATGAGGACTCACATTTCAGGCCTAATAAATTGGGAGTTCCGTCTTTCTCACAACCACAGTACATAATTACCTCTCGCAGTTGAGAGCTAGGTGCAGCAGGGGGGGGGTGCATTTCCCACTGAGAAATCATGAATGCTGCAAAAATGAATATTATGCCCCCCCCCCCCGTGTTCTTCTGATAGCTGGATCCCCTGCAACAAATAAACAATTGCTGCACACCTGTTGTGGAACTCATCTACCCAGATTTCGCTTAACATTTAGGTTTCTGGGTCCTAGTACCCCAATCCCCTTGTTCTTGGGGTTTACTGCCCCACTGATTCACTGCTCCTCACCCCCAAACAGAACTGCTGCCTGTCAATGTAGACAGCATTTAGATGGATCTTAAGGCAACTTCCTATGTTCCTAACATTTTACTGCAATGTTGAAGCCGACGACAAGATCCTTTAGGTGGGGAAATCCATATGTAGTGATTGGTGCATTTTGTTTCTTATTCACAGGATATTTTCAGAAGAGATTAAATGAATATGAAGAACAAAAGAAGCAAAGGAGACTCTCCTGAATTTGGGCTCTCAGGATTGCTCACCATCAGATGGACAGGCCTGTGCCTAAATAAATTGCCTGTTTGGACCAAGATAACTTCCTAGGAGGAAGAACATCGTTGGATACGCTGGTTCTTATGAGAGGCCAGCTTGGCTTCAAGCTCTACTTTTTAATCTTCCCTTCCTTTTCAAGACTGGCACTACAGAGCTTTTCTATTATATAGTTAAAGTTTGGCTGCATTTAACAGCCCAGCTTGGAAGTAGGACTGCAGTTCTTTAAGAAAACGGCAGCATGAAACTGAAATGAACCAAGTGATCATCTTGGTCAAAACAGGACTCTAGAAATTCAGTCAAATGAAGGAGATGTGGGGTGGCTAATAATGACAAAGATTGTATAGCAAGTGATGAGAAAAATTATATTAATTGGAAACGTTTCTGTTCTCATTAAATGGTTTCCAAATCAATGGTTTCGTGCATCCTTCTAATGGCATCCTTTTGTTGGAATCAAATTTCTGTTTTTATTTCATTGCTCTTATTTCCATTTTTGTAAAGTTGTGTTTCTGCACTCAGCCAGGTAGCAGTGGCTCCACTTGTTCCATAATTTTTTCTTAAGGGGAAAAAAGTATTGAATTTTCCTTCTCACCTAGGGCTTTTGGCCCTTAGTTTAAAGGATTTCTAAGTATTTGGTGGGGCAGGATCTGCAGAACTTGTCTTTTATTTGTATAGATGGATTTGTTTGGTTTAGACTTTCATGACTGTGGTAATTGTCATTGGTTTTAGTGTGTGCATTGTGTTTGTAAATTGCTTTGACATTTTTATGAGTAAAGCAACTAAATAATAATAATAATACTCAAGGGGTGTGGTGGCAAGTAGTAGCATGCAAAGGAATGAAAGGAAGGTTCTCAAACTGATTTGAAAGGAATTAAAAAATAGAAAATGTGGAAGCAAAAAGCAACCTTCATGCTATCTCATATTGACACCATGAAGGGGAATAAGCAGCCTAATCCTGTTGAACCACACAATAAAGAGGTGCTAGTGCAAAGCATCCTTTTCTTTTTTAAAGGGACCCTTTCACCTGGCACATAAAATATGAATTATAAATTGGGGTTGGCATGTGATTGAGCTGGAGATTGTTCCAATGGGAACAATAAAGCCGCTGAATGCTATTTGAAGGACTTTTAGTTGAATGCTATTTGAAGGACTATGGCAGCTTAACCATACAATGAGGTCAACGGATAGCAAAGGCTGCTGTGATGTGAAAACATAAGTGAACGTTTTAAATCAAAAAAGTTACATTTTCCCAGTTGGCCTGGTATTTTAAGGTTTCAATGAATTCCAGTTAACTCTTGTTTTAGAACATCTGCAGATTCCTACACTGTTTATTCTAAGACTTGCCTTTGTATTTTAAATATCTGTTTTCTTTTTAGAAACAAATATATTGAGAATCCACTTCTAAAACTTCAGTCCTTAATCACTAACTTGTAGAGTTTGAGTATAACAGTTAAATCTTCTTTGAGGAAGTGCTTCTCATGTACAAAGGTAGGGATTAAACCACTTTGAAAGGCAGCATACCAACCTATTTAACTACAGGTGGAACAACTGGAAGCGCTATTGCAGTTTGTTTTTACCTGACTTCTGTGTTCAGTTGCTATGGACTCAATTGCTGCTGTGAAATGCAATGCACTATATTCACAATGCCACTGGAACCTACATAATCTCAGCGGTGGAGTGTGTGCCTCACTCTTAAGGTTCCACAAAGGCCTTCATCTAAATTCTTGTTCATATAGGAGAAAAGGGTGGCAATCTGCCACATGTACCAAAGGGAAAGGCTGCTGTTGCCTGCTTCATTTGAACTCAGGGACTAGTCAACCAGCAGATGCAGCCTTAGAAACATTGGTGACAACAGCTGACAGCTCTGCCAAAAGCCCTCTTTGTTCCTACACCAGCTATATATTCAGTCCAGCATTCACCTTCTAGTGCCAAGGCTCAGTCACAAGAATAGATTCTTTTGAAACATCTACTTACTTCAGAGGGTATCTCTTCCTGAAGTTTCCCTCATAGTCTGCTTCATTAGCTCCCCCCTGGTTAAACCAGCAAGTGCCTTTGCTGCTACCAAAGGAGTGGAAATCTGAATTGCTGAGATTTACCTGTATTTATATGACTAAAGAGGAGCTGCTAGCCCCTAAATCCTTTGCCCTATCACTTCACTGGGACTTAGGATATGGTATCCCTATTCCCTTCATCCCTGATATGTGCTGTGCACATCCTGTTGCACCTATTCTGCCTGTGGAACCTCAACCTGATGGAGCTTTCCACAGGCAGGCCAGAGGACTTCCAGTAATATTGTCCCACTGGCATTGCCTCCATTTTTGCACTTGGAGCCAACATTCCTTGTTCCTGAGGCCCCTCAGCCACCTTCAGCCTTCAGAATGGTCAGTGCCCTTCCTTGTGCCGACCACACAAGGCTCATCCCAGTTGCTTCGCAAGAAGCCTTTGCTAGGAGAAACTAAATATTTTATGTGCAAAACATGGAGTAGCTTTGACAGCAGGAATCCACTTTTATCAGTTCAAATAAATATTCCGCAGAATGGCTCAAAATAAACATAAGGATGGTCAGTTATGAGAATTTTCTTATTTATTAAAGAGCAGAAATAATTTTTTGCATAAATTTTATACAAAAAAAGTAACTGTAAATTTTGTATAGACTTTCCACTGAAGAAAACAGAAATAAATTCTTTAAATGTTTATTTTTTAAAAAATAAAATAAACTGAGATAACCACACTACCGCATGCGGACGCTCACCCCCACATCACAGGGTACCGGGGGTAGAATTTTAAAGATAAAAGGTGCAGTTCAACAAGCACAGCAGCTGAGCAACTTGAATTCAGCAGACACACACCACCCAACTGAAATGAACAGAGACTGCCCAGCCACAGTGGATTGCTTGCAAAGATGGCACTTTAGATGCCTGGTTTCCAGTGACAGTGCTGTGCCCAAGTGTCGTTTTGGATTCTTAAAAATCTACCTCTGGTATCAGTAACAGGTGAATAATGAGATCACAGTCCAGACTCAAAAGTCAAAGACATTCCAGCCACAAAAGCTAGTGGGGGATCTGTGTTTCACAAGCTCAACTCTTATTTTTTGAGTGGGTACTAAGTGAGGTTTTTTTACTAATAGATGATTTCTTAAAATTAGAAAGCAAATTGTCTTACAGCTTGTAATCACACTGTATTAGAGTACTCTGTTATTGGGAATCCATTTCCCCAAGAGTTTATGCCGTGTAGTCAAGGTAATTACAAAGACAAAGCTTTACTCTCTGCATGCTTTCCTGGGCACACAACCAGCAGAGCAGGCAATATGCATGTTTGACTGGAGAGTGCTTGGGATTCCCCTTTTGTTGGAGGAGGCTAGCTAAGGAGTAACAAAGAGTAGAAGTTATACAACATTATTATAAATTAATTTGTTCCTATCTGCTCCAGTTTTCATAGTCTCCTCAGTGTGGTTGTAACCTCTCCTGTAGAAAACAGTTGTGAGTTATTTCTTATTGTGTCAGTGACCAAGTTAACTAATGATGATTAGAATATGTGGAAAAGGTCTTGATCCTGAAGACATGGATGTGAAGGTGGGAAGCGATCTGATTGCAAACACTGACACAGTATCGGAGCAAATCAAAAAGGGAAAAGATCTGGAAGAAGAACATAAGTTACATGTGATATCCAAACATAAAGGCTCAGAAATAATTTGTTCTGCAAATTTTGTATCCTTTCTCTATGCAATGGGTTCCTCTCTTCAGTTAAGTGTAGAATTATCCTTGTCTTTCTGAAACAAAAGGCTTTTTCTAAACTCTAAAGCAGCCTTCCCCAACCTCCAGCCGCAGGTATATATTCCCTATTCATTGATATTCGACTCCTCATAATGCATTCTCTAGGTTATGTACAATAAACTAAATATAAAACAAGATAAAAAATCAAATCCAAAACAAAACCCCCAAATGTACGCCAGCATGCAAGAATAAAACAACTGCTTGGAAACTTATCTATGCTGCCCAGATTTTTTCTGTACCATTCCCTCGTTTTCATTAGACACCTGCAAAACTAAAGTTGCTTACGTTAACGTGAAAGAACACACAAGGATATTTTTCATGCCCAGAAAAATAAGGAAATACTTACCAGGGCAATCCAAAGTACAATATACTCGTCAATAAAGCTATTAAAATATTGGTCCAGAAACAAGAGTGCTGGGCCTATGAATGCTGTGTCATGCAGATGCATCTCACTCTTGGTCATATGTGCAACCTGTTGGGAAAAATTAAAACTCATAAATATTCTATTTCAGCATCTATACTGAATAATTTAATATTGGAGGGGAGGTGTAAACAACTGAATTCTGATTTCTCTTTATAGCTTGGGCTATCACCAATTTCCCAGGGCATACTCTGTTGGAAGCAAATGAGGCGTATCATTACATATGCCACTATACAGCTTTCATAAATGCAGTATTTGAAAGAAGTTTGGAAAATCATTGTTTGCAGCTGGAGAATGAAAGTAAACCTTTCACAACAAAGTATACCATATGAGACCAGCAAATACTAAGAGTTAAGTACTTTGTTTGTATTTATGGGACACCTCATAAAATAAATTCTCTAACTTACCACCAGTTTGTTAGTTATTTTAGCAGAAACAAAACCAAAAGTCAGTATGTAGAGGCAAGGATGCTTTTCAAAGAGTTGCACAGCAGATTTCTTGTAGATCATAGCGGCTAACGCAATGACGGATCCAATGTGAAGAAAGGGTGAAAGGACACTTGTTCCCTACACAGAGAAAGAGCTTTGTATTTATCAAGGGCATATTACAGAAACAAATATCTCAACATGCTATCTCCAGAACAACTGGAGGCTGGCTGACTGTCCTTTTGTAACATTCTAACGCTACCTTCTTTAATCCACTCAGCTGGCAGTAAGGAAGTGTAGAGAAGGATGTCACCTGGCTGTGTGGTTGGAGTCTCTAACAGAAAAGCAGGCACGGTGAACTTTGTGCTGCATGCCCAGCCTAAGTGCAATTTTAATCACAAAACAGCTTGATGAAATGCAATTCTTACCCAGTTCTAGCCTAACAGATGTGAACGGATGAATTTTTAAAGCACAAGTGGCCCAGATATTTTCATCTGGATGACGAAACAAAAACAATGTCTAGCACTACATACTAAAAAGTCAACCATCTTAGTTTAAAATGCAAAATCCACAAACACATCTATTGAAGATCAACATTTGTACTAAAATCTGAAAATAAGTGTGGTAGATCAGAGACATGGTTATTTCATCATCGGTGAAAAACGGAGAACCATTTACCATGTGAAATCTATGAATCTGCCCTAAAACAACCAGCAGGCAAACAAAAATAAAAATGTCAGAAAATTACAGGCCTTCTGGGTCAGATTTTTTTTTAAAAAAAGAAATTTCCTCATTTCCAAAGCCCCTGAAGCATTTGCATGCTTCATTTAGATTGGGATAGGGAATATTTTTTAACTCGAGGGCTCCCTTCCCTCAAGGGTAACTTGGGGTGTGCATGTCAGTGGTCAGCAGGGCTGATGCCACAAACATCCTGCCCACACTCCATCCACACACACACAATTTTCACACATCCATACATGATGATCTTTGCCAGCCACTGAGAAAGAGGGCTCCCTTTCTCAGCAAGTAGCTGAGAAAGTAGCTCAGCAGCTTGCTTGGCTTCTGTACTGAGCACAGAGAAAGAGGTTTTGATAGGCAACAGGACTCTACGGCCAAACTCCTTCCCAACTGTGTTCCTTATGCCAGTATGCAAAGTAGAAGACCATACCAATAAAATGAGTCCACTCAAAGACATATAGTATTCTAAAGACTGGCAGGGGAAAAGGGAGACTGAGTTACCCAAAAGGTAAAGAAAAACTCACTGCTATAGTTGATCCATTTTTGCCAACACCACCTGTGAAGATCACACCAAAGTAGTTTGTACAGGAGAATATGGTTCCTGCTACAGTACAAAGAGCTGGAAGTATTTTCACTGGGATGTTAAGCACTGGAATCTTAACAGGAGAGGAAGAAAAATATGGACACAGTTTAAAGAATTCTAGATTTCAAGTAAACTCAAACATTCCACTTTTCCAAATCTAGTATTTGGGAACTACCTAGAAACAACAGGGGGTACAATATTCTTTCACACATTACCTTTCAGATAGCTGAAGACCTGTATCCATGATGACAACACAGGAGAAATATCAGTATTTGAGAACTTATTCCTGGGGAGAGCAGACAATACTGAATGGACAGAGGAGTCAGTATTTAGGTTTCCATTCTGAGGTGGTCAGAAACCAGGATCCATGAAGTATGGTGTGGTAGTTAATGTTGACCTACCACTGGCAGGAGCAGGGTTCAAATCCCCACTCTACTCTCACCCTACTCTATCTTACAAAGTTGTTCTGAAGGAAAAGGGGGGCGAACCTGCACATCCCCTTGAGTTCCTATAGGGGAGGTGAGATATACATTAAATAATAATAAAGAAATTGGAAGTCACATAGAGGCCAGACTAGATAGGATATGTCTAAAGAATTAGGAAAGGACATTTCAAGATATTTCAAATTTTCATGTTAAGAGCTTAGAAATGAAGAAAAGCAAATAGAAAAGTAAGTACACAGGGCTGCAGTGTTGGTTGAAAACATGGTCAATTTCTGTACCCTGGCCAGTGGCCAGAGAGATGTTCTTGGGATGCTCGTAAAGCTAAACAATAGGGTGACGACATTCCTTGTTGTTTGTCTCCAGCATCCGACAAAGGTATACTGTCCCTGAAAAATGATGGTTCCATTATAATGCATAACAGTCATTGTTGATCAACCCTCGATGAATTTATCAAATTCTGTTTTTAAGCCACTTATGCCTGTGGTCATCACTGGATCTTGTGGCATTCAATTCCCTAGGCAAAATAGCATTATGTGGAAAAAGAACTTCCTTTTGTCAATTCTGAACAGCCACTGTCAATCTGTTTTATATAATTAATTTGCAAAATCCTAACCACCACCAAACTACAGCTGGTAGGGATGTTGCACTTACTCTACAGTATTATTCTGAAACTCTTCCCCTGAAATTTGAACTAAGAACAGTATTTGAAAAACAGTGATATGAACTTAACAAAACCAAGAGAACTGTAAAGAAACAAAAGGGGCTTGTTATTTAATTTGAAGATTATACCTCACCTTTCAATCAAATGATTCTCAAGACAGTTTACAAGTATGGGGTAATAAAGCAAATTCACCCAAGCTCACACATACACAGTCTAGTAAGCTGATGGATGCTCTCACAAGTCCCAGGGCAACTGACAGTTGTAGCACTGTTCTCTTTAAACATAAGAGGTGGGGAACAGATTTCCTGGAACAGCAGTTTCCTTGGCTAATGGATGGAACGAGGCTGATCTTCCCCTTGCCATGTCTTCTTCCTGGCAGGCAGGGGGGTGCAACATCCCAATGGCCATTAGTTTCTTGTCAGTGGCAGACACTAGAGGGTGGTCTTGGTACACTGGCACACACAGATGGTGCTGCAAAAGCCATTTGACAAATCAGTGGGGAGCAGGACGTCCCCCACCCTTTGGCATTAAATCAAAGTCCCACAGTTTGAGTGTAACAGCATCTTCACACCAATACTGGCACACAATGAGATTAGGGGAAGGAGTGGGACACCCAACCCTAATACAGGCTTTTGGCTAATTAAACCATCTATGGCCTTTTAAAATGTGGTGCAGGGGATTATTGTTGTTTGTTTGGTATGTATTTTTGTGTTTTTATATTGTCCACTGCCCTGTGATCTTTGGGTGAAGGGTAGTATAGAAATTTAACAATTAATTAAATTAAGTACCGTATTTTTCGCTCTATAACACGCACCCGACCATAACACGCACATAGTTTTTAGAGGAGGAAAATCCGTAGGCATGCCACCCGTAGGCATTCCCTCCATAACGCGCACAGACATTTCCCCTTACTTTCTAGGAGGAAAAAAGTGAGTGTTATGGTGCAAAAAATACGGTAAATACTGCTTCACAGCTTCATAAACCATGTTTTATGATGACTTGAACAATCATCCAAACTAAGCCAAGACCTGGGATAGCACAGTTGGTACAGCATGAAACTCTTAATCTCAGGGCCATGGGTTCAAGCCACATACTGGGTGAAAGATTCCTGTATTGCAGGGGGCTAGACTAGATGACCCTCGTGGTCCCTTCAAACTCTACAATTCTATGAGTCAATTAATGACAATCAACCAAATTTTCCTATTAACAAACAACTCTGTAAACAAATCATTTTTTAATTCTATAATGGCTGCACACACCACCACTGCAGCTTTAAAAAGAAGTGCTTTTAAATTTCTTTTTAAAAGAGTAGTGAGGAACAGCATAACTATCTCTCTCCCATCATGTCGTAAACATTTATGCAGGCATTCATTTACTCTTTGGGAGGCTGTGCACTTTCCATCTCCCTTGCTGAGCTGCATACCTAGTAGCAAGGTTAACAAAAGGCATAGAAGGTAACAGCAGTATAGTATCAGCTCTCCCCCCCCCCACCTTCTGCCTCTCTTCCATCAGCTGTGAACAGAATATTGCTCTATTGTCTTGTGAAACTATTGGGCAAATGCTGAAGTGCCACAGAAAGGCCCTAGAGAGAAAAGTGGAATGATTGAGTACATGTGCAATTGAAATAATAAGCAAACATTTTAATGATACATTTTCCTCTATACAAGTGGAGTTGTGTTTTTTTCCCCAGTATAAGAAACCACCAAAATAAGCAGCAGTTGTCAAGAAAATCTAAAAAACCCCACTGTGTATATAAATAGCACCATATTAAATTTTCAGAGCAGACTTCAAAATACTTTTATGTGTTTTATACTTCAAAGAAAGCTAGGCTTACTTTTAACCAGGCTTTTCTTGACACACCACTTCCTTTTGAGTGTAACACATTAACATTAACTCACATTTTGCAAGTTCCGCATTATTTATTTATTTATTGTATAATTAAATTGTAGCAGAAATTTGATTTGCAGCAAATTAGCTTTTGATTTTAAGATAGCTTACAAAACAAGACACACACAGCTATGTTATGGACCAAATTTTTATATTTTAGTAGACATACATATAGCATGCTCAAGCAACTATGGCAGCCAAATCATCTTAAAAAATTATTTAGTCGGACATAGTTACCAAAGATTTACCACTGCCATCGCATTTACGCTCAGGATCTGCATCCAGTTGCAATAGTCCTCCCTTTCCAAATTTAGCAGATTTGTGAACTGTCCATCAAGATGTGAATGCTTTGTTCAACCAACAAACCAAGTTTCTCCTTAATGAATATGTGTTGGGCTCCCTCTGCCTAAATGGCAGCACATAATACAAAAGAATGATTGCTTTAAATATCTTGTGGGATGAACCAGTGCAATATAGCCAAAACGGGAAGGTCTCTCCAACAAAAAGGAAAGAGATACTGTTCTAAATGTATTAACAAAATGGGCTGGGGAAAATAAACAATGTAAGTTACATGTGATATACAAGATGAACAGAATTACCATCGCTTGCCAAAATGTTGGTCCTCCAATCACTGCCAGTAAATGCATGGTTATTATGAAGACTTGAACTTCAGTCACATCAATTCTGATTAGGTACAAAAAAGCCAAAAAAGCACAATTACTCAAAGCCAATTATAATCCATCTGCAAGCATGGCAGCGCTCCTCTATCATGCACAAGGTAAAACAAAACAATGGAGAAAATGTTTTCTTGATATACTCTTGCTGTACCGCTGTTTGTTAACATCACAGCACAGAAAATGGAGATCTAGTTAGGGGTCGCAATTCTAGACAGTTCTAGATCAGGCATGTGTCAAACATACATAGCCAGAGGTGTTTTAAAGGTTTCTAGGGAAGTCAATCAACTGGCTGTAGAGGCAAACTGGTTTTAAGTGCAAGATAGATTTCCCATTCCACCGATGACTGGCTGCTGGACAGGTTTTCAAAACCCCTCTGGCTGCACCTCTGCTTCTCTCCTACCTACACCATGACTGTCTAGGAGTGTGGCCAAAAGGAAAAGTTGGAACTTGTTTACTTCTTTCAGCTAACCATAAGCAGTTGCAGAAATGTAAGCATTAAACCTTGCCCACCAAAAAAAAGAATTCCGACTCTTACTTTCTTGAAAAAAATGTTTGCCCTCATCACAATCTTTCTCCTTTCATTCTGTCCTGCTATTCACATAGGCATGGAACTGCTACCAGTCTCCTAACCATGGATAAGACATTAGGACCCTCACCTCTCAATAATAAATCTTCCCTCTTTATTTTTTCCCATGGTTAAATGTGATACCTTCGGGCAGTGACCATGCTTAAAGCTAACCAGCGTTTGAAGCAGGTTTGCAAACTCTGGTTAAGAAGCATCCCTGAGTAGCACCCAATTGGTTAAGGCAAATAAGGTAAGGGGGATTTGCACCGGAGAAGGGAGGAAGGGTGCAAGCCTGCAGCTTGCTACCAATATCTTAACCATGGTGAAGAGCTTGGCAGTGTTACACCTTCAGTGAACCATCAACACCACTGTTTTCTACTAGTCTTAGCTAGTGCTGTTCTTTTGAAGGGCACTTGGTTGCAACTCTGAAGTTTGTGGGGTTTGGGTCTTCCTTAATAGGCCAACTGACACTTATGGGTAGTATGAATAAGCCATACTCAGAGTAGCCCCAGTGTAACGATGTAAAGACTGCATGCAGCATACATGTTTTCACCATTTATTGTTAATTATGCAGATTCATTAGCTAAGAGGCCATGGTTGGCTGTGGACTACAGTGCTCCTGTTAAGCAGGTGACCATGTTAGAAAGTGAGGGCACATTCCTGGGTACCCTCCCCTCTTCTCAAAGGTGAGCAATGCCAACAAAGCTGACAGTGCTGACTTTCTGTTTGATGGATTAAGATTCTTCCATGAATCACAATAAAAGTTTAATTTCAGATAATCCTGTCTTGTCTTTCATGAAAGAGAAGGAATGCTGCTGAATTCACGGAGAGTAATAAAAAAGTTGCATATGTGTACATACTCCATTTGTATAATGATAAAGTATATAATTGTATGTACATAATATAAAGAAAAATAAATAAATCATGGTTTCTTAATTTGCCACATGCTTTCTACTCTCTTTCTTTTCCACAGGCATTACTAATGGACACCAATTCACTCCCTTATTTTCACAAGAGAAACATAATGTAGACCTTAGCACTAGAAATGAAATGCTTCTGTTTATATGTACTTTATACCTACAATCTACATAGGTTCAAGTTCCAAAGCCAAATGGGGATGTGCCCGCATCCAAGGGCCAATTACAAAGGAAAGTGTCTTCACACCCAGCATGAGTTACATAATTTCTGAAGGCACTTGATTAAGTGTATGGCTCATAACTTCTAACAAACGTTTGGCCTCAAATCACTGCTAACATAACATTTAATACTCTGTTGTGGCAGATGCAATTACTGGTTCAGAAACTTTAATTAGTTTCATCTATGATGGCAGGAGGGGAAATATACACCAAGAAGAACTGGATTAAGCAAACTTGTGTAAATCACACTGTTAGTCAAAGAGAAAACTGAGGCAGCAGAGAGAGTACAGAAGAGGAAGAAATATCTGAAAGTGGGAAGAGGATGGGTTTGTGAGAAAATATAATAGATTAACATATGAAGTCTTACAATGAGAGACTATAACATTTTCAAAACACTCCCTTCAAATACTTACAAACTGTGTTAAATCCATTTTATGTCCCACATATGATCAGCATTTCAGGACCACACTTGCACTATCAATTATGTTTGTGTCAGGGAGAATCCCTATTATAAATTGACCTTGTGAAAGAAATAATGTCTGCATTTCAATTTACTATTTTTGCTTTAATTCAGATTTTATTAACCATTATTTTATGTTTGAAGGTATTAAATGCATCATTTACATCTTTAAAATCTAAGATGTGAGATCTCAACTTTTTTACATTAAATGTACAAAGCTGAGGTGCCAGTTAAACTCACCAGGCACAGGTTCAGATATGAACTTGCAGGCCATATTACTGGCCTGAAAGAGGCACATACTGCAAATCACCAACTTATTCTTTGGTTCTGATAAAATCTGAGTCAGAATTTCTAGCTTACTCCCAACACACACACCACCTACTAAATGACAACTTTGTACAACTAGAAGTAGTCCCACTGGGATATATATACCCATATTTTTCGCCCTATAAGACGCACCAGACCACAAGACGCACCTAGTTTTTGGAGGAGGAAAACAAGAAAAAAAATATTCTGAATCTCAGAAGCCAGAACAGAAAGAGGGATCACTGCGGAGTGAAAAGCAGCAATCCCTCTCGCTGTTCTGGCTTCTGTGATAGCTGCGCAGCCTGCATTCGCTCCATAAGATGCACACACATTTCCCCTTACTTTTTCGGAGGGAAAAAGTGAGTCTTATACAGCAAAAAATACGGTATCTCCTGGCTGCACAAAGCTGTCAAGGGTAACCAGGGTCAGGGAGAGTTGCAGGCCTTTCTAATGCCTGTGTCTTTGATGGCAGTATCCGTAAAAATCAATGGGGGCAGGTAGCCCCCACAAAGAATACTGCCAACCCAAGGGTCTTCAGGTGGGCATTGGATTTCCCTCCAAAACTATTTTAAATCTTTCTATTTAGTGGAACACCGCTCTATTAGACTGAGATGGGGAATTTTAAAAGATTGCACCTGCGAAAGACCACTTGTGGTGGTGCATACTCTGAAACAAAGTGGGACACCTTCTGTCTAATAGTTTTCACGGGTGCAGCTTATTTACCTCAAAATGTTCAGTCAGTTATGTGCAACTCCAGGGGCCATTCTACCTCAAGTCCTCATTTCGCCATGTACTCGTTTGGTCTTGCTTTTTTAAAAAAAAATCTGATCAGACGTATATATGAAAATAGAAATAAAAATGACAGCTGCTCCACAGAGTTGGGGCAAGTTAGCTGTAAAACTCGTGAAAAAAATATTCAGGGTCCTGTTGACTTGTCACAGTTTTATTACGGTATGAGCATCCCTCAAACCTGGAGGTCTTCAGTTCAAATGCCACCTCAACCACTACTCACTACAGGGTTGCAGCGAAACTACTATGCCCCAGCATCTGTCCTTCTCAGGACCTTACATTGTTGCTATAAGGATTACAGACCCCATGTTGCATTTGAACAGCTGAAAGCATGATATAAATGCTATTTTTTCCCCTTACTGATATTACATGCCGGCACAGCTGACTCTCAGTTTCAAACTTATCAGCAGTCTGCTCTGCAGCTTGTTTTGTGCCCCACACCAAGTCATCCAAACTGTATGCTGCTTCATACAATATGCCAGAAATGCTTGACCAAGGTAATCAGTATTTCCTGCAACTTTTGGTATGAGCAGAGTACAGCTAGCTCCCATGCCCATGTGCCTGAGAGTCTTGTTTGGAATGGGACTCCCCACCCCGACCCCACTTGACTGTATCAGGAGTGAAACAGACTTCAATCCCCAAGTTTAGCAAGTACTGAAAAAAACAACACCCATATGCTACTTGGCAACAGGTACAAATTAGACTGAGAAAGGTTGTTCCAGCAATCTTTCTGTGTGAAATGACTTTTGCTTTCACAAATAATATTAATAGAAAGAGGTTCAAGAAAAGGACAGCAAAGTTAAGCAAGATATTGAGAGATTCAGAAGACCCAAGTTTAGTTGCTTTCTTAGAATTATGTCATCTTGAAGAAATAACATATTCATATGGGATTCTACCAAGCAACAGAAAGCTCAAAACCCCTTCTAAGAGCTTGAATTTACTTTCCTAATATCTAGGTAAAGGGAAGCTGGCAATGGAACTTCGGTTTATGAGGAAATTACATCACTATTACAAAGATGGTTAGGAAAGATCCTATAGCGCTCTTTCCTAAGCGTGAGGGCAAGGAACTCTAAAACATGACTAAAACTGCAATCCTAACCCAATTTACCTGAGAATAAGTCCCACTCAATTCAGTAAGACTTACTTCTGAGTAGAAATGGTTAGGATTGCCCTGTAAAAATACTTTTCTAACATCAATATATTTCACGATAGCTAACTATGTTAACAATTCTTTTTCCTGGTGGAAAGGTTTCTAGCAAAAAAGGGAGGAAATATTCCAAAGGTGTTCCAACAAAATTAATCCAGACCTTATATATAGAGATGGTTCCACCACTCTGGCATTCTGCTCTTCAAAGAGGTGAAGTCAGTTCTGTGTATTTTACAGTAGCCAATAGGGGAGAAAACACCAGAGTTTCAAAACAAAGCTTTTTTTGTTTTGTTTTAAAGTAAACAGGGGCGGAAAAGTTCAATAATCTGAGTGAGTTTTTATTTTTCATTCAGTCATTATGAGTTGCCTTTAAAACAAATGTCCATGAAATATCACCAGGAAAACAATTGGCATTTTTGCAGTTACTCTGTGCATGACAAAAAGGTGCTGCTTCTAGAGATTTCATGCCATTGTTCATTGGGTAACACTGATTTGTATCTGTTACCGTGTTATTCCAGAACCCAGGTCCCAGAGTTCCTGTGAGAAGCTGAATTATTGCAAGACAGAGTTCAGACTCTGTAACATCAAATCTATGTGTGAGGGAAAGAAACATTTAAAAACAGCTTGCTTAGAAATCTTCAACTTAATAGTTCCATAAGAACAGTTTTTCACACTGTATTAAGGATACAGACTTGAAATCAGGGTAATCTCCTTCAGAATGTTATGACAGTTGCAATTACAATTATAGAGAAAAATGAAAAGCAGTAGTAAATCCACATCCCATACAATTTAATTCAATCCCACTGACGTCAGTGGTAAAGTGCCCATTGAGTTTAATGGCTTTGGACTGTACTCATAAGGAATCTGAAAATATTATAAAAGCAGTACATATTTCAAATACAAATTACTAGGCAAACACCACAGAAATTGAAATTAAAGATTTACATTTTCAATAACAATACTGAATTAATACAATAAAATTTGAAACTAAATATTACGTCAGTTGTAACAGTAATATTTTAACCCAATGAATGCAAATAAAGATAATATGTTTACAATCATGTGACTTAAACTTGTGTTTAAACTTGTGTGTAAATTTTACGTTTACAGTGGTATCTCAGTTTACGAACAGTCTTGTTTACGAACTATTCGGTTTATGAATTCCGCAAAACCGGAAGTAGTGTTCTGGCTTGCAAACTTTACCTTGGTCTACGAACGGAAGCCGAACGGTGGAAGGGCACCGGTGGCGGGAGGCCTCATTAGGAAAAGCACGCCTTGGTTTAAGAACAGATTTGGTTTAAGAACGGACTTCCGGAACACATTAAGTTCAGAAACCGAGATACCACTGTACTCAAGAAAAGCAGCTATAAGAAGGAAGCTTTACTCACACTAGATTCTTTAAGCACTTACACTGGTCTCTTTGTAAATAAAGCAGTAAGAAGAATGTAAGGGGGCTGTGCATCTATTTTATATTTATTAAAATATTCCACGTTAAGGCTGAAATGGTCTGCAGAACATTGAACTCACGTGCAACTTACTTCTTTCTTTAGTTCACAGAACACTATTTGTTCTGCACCAAGCAGACAGTCTACTTTCAAATTTAGCTAATGTTTCGGTCACCATGTATTGTTAAGGCTTGTTTCCCCCAACTATCATTCCTGCTTTAACATTACCTATGAAGCTTTGAATCTAGTAAAAATGTACTCTTCAAACTGTATGAATGGTAACTGGTGACACTAGCATTATACCTTGTGGCACCGCAATGAAGATAGGCGACAGAAAGGCTGAATGCGAGAAGATGTCAGGTCACTTATTGCTAAACAAGCTCCCTACCCTTGAGATGGGTGTGGACAATAATTTGCATGTTCTGATTTGATTAGTCAGTGATTTTATAACTTAGGTAGAAACAATACTTCTTCTTTTTTTTTGCCTTTTAAACCTGCTAAATCCTTAACTAGTGATCTGTAATCACTATATTAAAAACAGGCACTAAAACGTGAATTGTATTTAGGGAAGCAGAAACATTCCATGATAGGTAAAGCTAAAGAAAGGAACATTTTAAAAAATAACGACAGCATTCAACATGCAAAGTAAACAATTACTGCAATCTAAGCAATGCATCTGATTTTTTGAATGCTACGTTTAAACATTTGGGTAATATTCAGCATTAGTTATACTCTGTGCAGCTACTCAAGTCCATTTTTAGGCCATTATAATCGAACATTTGCATTTAAATAAAAGAGAAGACCTAATGAAACAAAGCTAGCTGAACTAGCACAGTCTACCAGATTGAAATGAACCAATCATATTTTTCAAAATGTATAACACATTTCCTTAAAGGTTACAGAACAGAATGCTTGTTCTTTCTTGCTTTGTCAAATAAAACAAACTTGGTTAATTAGTGTACATTTCAAACTGTAAAAATGTAAATATAGCATATATTTAAAGATGTGTTATTTAATATTATGTAGTTCTTTTTTCCAGCAAAGCTGCTAAGCTTATGTCTCACCTCGTGTTACACTCAAGCTTGGGTTTCATTTCATGATATGCACTAACTAACCTAGTGACAGCCTAGTGACTCCCTAAACTGGAGTTCAGTGAGCTCTCCAAAATCCAGAATTGTGGGTCAAAGACAATTGCATGAAATCACTGCATAAAACAGCTACATACATTTATCTTGAGTATGGAGAAGGGTGGGCAATAGAAAAAATAGACATATACACAGATTCCAATAAGCATATCTTAGAATTTGCAGAAAGGAAGTTAGGCTGCAACACTTCAGCCTGAAAGAAACTTTAGCTTCCATAGTAGCAATTGAATGGCCTACATTTGTCTATTTTCTACTGGATGTATGATATTATTAATGCTCCAAGAAAGCAATGCCCTTCTGAGGCACTAATTTTAATATTAAGTAATTAACACACCACTGTAATTTTGAGAGACAGAAGGGATTAATCCTGGCAACTGTCCTTCCTTTCCCCATTTTTTTTTAAAGTTTACCCAAAACTCTTGTTTGCCTGAATTACTTTTGCCCTTCAAAGCTAGTTTTGCAATGTTTTTATACAACACTGAACTCTAGTGCACTCCATTAAACTTTCCCACTCATTTCTTCCCTCTCCTCTGGCCTGTATCTGCATACCAAAGCAGGTAAAGCGGGAGGCATCTAAAGAAACCAGTATGGCTGTATAAGGAGCTTACAGATGAGCTGAGTTTTAAGAAGGCCATATATAAGAAATGGAAGAAAGGGGAAATCACAAAGGAAGAGTATACCCGAGTAGCCAACAGTTGCAGGGAATGTCTGGTGGGCCAAAGCTCAGAATGAGCTTAGGCTTGCAAGAGAGGTTAAAAATAATTTTTTAAGTGTCTTCTTTCTTCTCCCCCTCCCCGCCCCCACCTTCCACTGTGGCCACCATGAGCAGCAGGTGCAAAAGTTGCTCCACGGCTTTACAAAGCCCTGCTAGCCAGAGGAGGGAGTTTGGACTGTGGTCTAAAATGGAAAAAACAGAATTGCATGGCACCTAATTATGTTTCTAATTCCTACACTATCCTTAATCAATCTGTGCTGTTAATAAACTATGATCAGGGACACCATTGGGGCCGAGCTATTTTGGGGGGCCCAGTTTTGAGAGGGTGGAGGAGACCGAGCGCGGAACCGAGCATGGCACAGCTTCAGTGGCCAGCTCCTCCTCCTACCACAGAAAGAGGCCACATGAGAGAGAGGAGCCACTGGCCACTGAAGCTGCACTGCACTCAGCACCATCCTGAGCCGCCTCCTGACATCATGTGTGTGACACTGCCCCAATCTCTGGTGCAAGTTGGTGCCTCTTATTTTCAACCTGATTATTCACTATGATGAAAAGGTGCCGGACTGAAAGAACAATTTAATTAGCACTACTTTTGTTTAGGCCAAAACATTGCTTCAATATACTCTGCCATAGATTATAGATTTGCATATACCTTCTGACTGACTTAATCACTTAGCAGTGTAATGTTTGGCAATATTAGGTTTCTCTCTTAGGTGGTTTACTTACATTCCAAAGCGCAATGTTCCAGAGACATATGTCTGCCAGTGTGCGCAGTAAAACATGAACGTTCCAGCAAAACAGCAAAAGAACATCCAGTCAGGATTTGTCCCCAGCTGCACAGCAATACACGTTCCCAAAACCACAAACACTGCAGAAAAAAATTAGTTAAAATGAGCATAGATTACAGATTTCAAAAGCAAAGAATGAACAAACAAATGTGTTCAATAGTCTGTAGTACGCAGTTGGCACTCTCTTTTACTTACTGCTCTGTATTTTTGATGCATGGTCATAAGAATTTTAAGATTCAAGATCAAATATATGCATAAAGTATAGTCAGAAACAAATTTCAACAGTCAAAGTAACTAAACTAGAGAAAACTGGTGGGTTCTCAGTTCCATCAGAATTTATACTGTTACACATTTTAAATATGAAAATAAAATTACCATTGAGTTTTAATAACTGCATGATTTAGATTGCAAATTTTAAACACACTTGTCTGGGAGTAAGTCTCATTGAATGGAGTGAGATTTACTTCCAAGCGGACACACATAAGACAACTGCATGGTAAGTAACATTTCATAACCACTGGGCAGCCCAATTCTGTTATGGTTAAGTTAATGTGGCACTACAGCAGATCCAGAATTGTTAGATTGATACTGTAATTCTGCAAACATAATAGGAAAGAGGAGAAATCTGACTATTAGGATTAAGCACACTGGTTTCCTTTTCTTGTGTTATAATTCCTCCTGCTTCCCCTAATCAAGGTAAAGGAGCGTGAAATTGATGAAGCAGTATTTGAAATAGCTTTGCTCACTTTGCTGCCCTTTTGTAGCAAAGTACTTAGTACACAGGTTGTTAGACAGGAACTCAACTACCGGTACTTAATGTATCATAGCATTAAGCATCACTTTAAGCAGCACAGCTAATTTTGGTTGCAACTGGATGAGACTGTTTAGTGTTTTTATCAGAGGTTCTTCATGTTTTATTCTGTTTAGTAGGTTTAGGGGTGCTTAATAATGTTTTACTAAACATTATTTCTTAACTAAAAGTTTTATTCTATTTTATATTTAACATCCAACTTACAGCAAAACTGTGCTAAAATATCACAATTTCAATTTTCATGTCAAAATTTGGATGTTCAGTGAGTTCGACAAAATGGTCCAACAGCTAAGAAAATTACACATACAGTTTCAGTGTGTGTATGCTTTGTACCCAAATTTTGCACACTAGTCACATCTTAGATAATGTTTTTAAAAAACCTGTTAAAGCTACTTTGGGGGCTTCAAGGAATTGGGCAGTCCCTGAGCTAGCCTACAGGACAGTTTGTGAAGCTTCTGAGTCTTAGGCACTTGCAATCACTGACCATGTGTGGATGGGACTGGACCAAGTTAAAGCAAAGCAGTGTTTCGACATATAATCTCTGTAAGTCCTTTCCACCTACAGGAACAGGGCTGAGACTAAGGGAGGTCCATCACATAGACACAGGTAAGAGCTCAGAGAGACTCTGCCTAAGCTGCACTTGGCTTCAAGTTTGGTTGGACAAGCTGAGGGATTGCACAAAGCCTTTGTTCCTGAGGCTCAGGAGCTTCCCTGAGTTGTAGCATGTAGGCTAACTCAATTTCTGGCATCTTATTAAACAACCTTATAATCTTTCATAAACTCCCTTCTGATGTCTAGGATTTGTTTGGAAAATGGATGAAATTCCAGGGGAACTGGAAAACCATGGTGCTTTTCAGCAATAATGAAGTGAGAATGAAACTAAAAGACTCAGATCAGTTTGCACATCACATTGAACCATAATTCAAATAAGCTATTGTTTAATGTGAATGTGTAGCATCCTAAGTGCTCCAGCCAGGAAACAAACCACGGAGTGGCATAGCATGACCCCAGAACCTGGGCTTGTAGTTTGTTTCTCTCCAAACACATGGAAAAACCAAGGTATGCTAACCACTTATGGTTTGTGGGTTTTTTTTGTGGGGTGGGAAGGATTCATGAGTCCAGGTTTGGATGCAAGACTAAACCAGACTATGTTTGGTCTGCTTTCCAGCAACATGGCAGGTGCAGGGGTGAAGTGCCTGTGATTTCAGTGGCATGTGCAAGCATGCTGCACTCTCACATTAAACCATCACTTCTTTTAACTATAGTTTAAGGTACTCAGCTCTACTTTATTGCATCTTTGTTCAAAGAATCTGGACAGGGGGTAGATTAAAAATCTAAATGCCCAATCATATTTCAAATATTTAAATACTTTAGATTTACTGTCATTTTAACATAAGGATTTAAACTATTTACTATGAAATTAAATTTACCTAGTGAAATTTTGATTCTGTATTAAACGTACTAGCTAAACCTTGAAAGATGGCACAGGATTATACAATCAGAGTACATTATTTTCATTCTGCCAGAGCGCCAACGGTTTTTCTTTCTGTTTGCAGTTCAGTATCCCAAGTATCCTTCAAAGTATAAATGACTTAACAGACCCTTATATTTCAGTAATATATGACATAATACCTGTGGACAGTGAATCACAGCCATGGTCAAAAAGTTCTCCCAAAGGGCTACTACTATTGGTTCTTCTTGCTTGCTTCCCATCTATAGCATCCAAAGACTGGTATATGAAAAGGCCACAAGCACATGCAATATATGCCCAAGCAGGTGCCTAAGAGAGAAAGTATGTGACTGCAGTTAATGTCAATAAAAAGTTTACAGGGTCTTAAATCAGATGTGGTTCTCCCATGCTGCAAATTTATTCCCAGTTTTAACTACAGTGGTACCTCGGGTTACATACGCTTCAGGTTACAGACAGTTCAGGTTACAGACTCTGCTAACCCAGAAATAGTACCTCGGGTTAAGAACTTTGCTTCAGGATGAGAACAGAAATTGTGCTCCAGCAGCGCGGCAGCAGCGGGAGGCCCTATTGGCTAAAGTGGTGCTTCAGGTTAAGAACAGTTTCAGGTTAAGAATGGACCTCCGGAACAAATTAAGTACTTAACGGAGGTACCGCTGTATCTGTAAAAGGTTATAAATATTCCCACTTTTCTGGAGTGTGGAAAACCTAGCTGTGATGACATGGTTTGCCTCAAGTACTCTTACAGTTTAATCTGACACATGAAGCTAGTCTCACTCTGCTCAATAGGTCCCACTCCCAAATACCCATGTATTGTGCAGGATACCTGAGAATAAGTCTCAAAGTCCAACAAGTCCTAATTCTGTAATGTATCTCTGGTACATTCATCCCAGAAAAGCATACCTGGCTCCAAGCATAACACAGGAACATAAGAAGCTGCCTTATGCCAAGTCAGACCATTGGTCCATCTAGCACAGCACTATCTACACTGACTGGCAGTAGGTCTGCATTATTTTTAGACAGGGGTCTCTGCCAACCATACCTGGCTATGCCACATATTGAACCTGTAACTTTTTGCATGCAAAATGAAAGCTCCACCACTGAGCCACAGACTTTCCCAAAATATTTTCTGCACCAGGTTGTGACTTTGTTTTATACACCCAAACACTTGAGTGTTGACATCTGTCTCTTACTCACTCTCAGTGGGTGGTTTTTAGCTGCTTGCAGTTTTATTGTGATGGCTTGTAATAGTTTTATAGCAGGACATGTGTACTTTGGCAACTTTGTGGGAATGTTTGATCACTTGTAAGTTTTTCATATTTGTTTACTATGTAAATCACCTCAATATCTTTGAGTATAAGGTGCCACATAAATAAAATAATAAACTATGCACTGTTTTTGTCTTAGTTTTACAGTTTATGTAACATACTGGAAAGAAACAAATTCTCTCAAAATTTACCCTTAGCACAGATTCTATGGCACACATTTTTACCAAACATTTACAATGTCTAGGATTAGGCTACTTCCCAAATTTCTTACATTTTAAAAATTTCAATACTATATAAAGCCCTCAGTAAATAACTTGTTCACACAATTACTTCTCCAGCTTTGAGCACTACATTAGCTTTCCTATAGGTGATTCTTACCAGGACTAGAAACACTGTATCCTACTTGCCAAGAATGTAAAAAGGCAATCTCTGGCCATGCTTAAGATACACAAAGGAATGGGGAAATTTTCAGAGCTCATTTGGGCCAAAGCCTCAAATAATCTAAATCACTATTTCAATACATTTTCAAAAATGCAGAGAAATTTCAAAGGCCCCATGTCAAGTGGGAATGTTTGATTCCTGCATTTTATTATTGCATACCACCCTAGAAACAAACTGGCACCCATTCTTGAAATAGTTAACATTTAACTACCAATGTGTATTTAAGAGAACTGCAGTAAAGGGGAGAAAATTTCAACAAACCTTTGCTATATAGATATGAGTGATTTGGGTTTTGGTGAATCTTTTTTCTGTTTTTTGCAATTTTTTGGTTTTACACAAAGAAATAATAATTTCTTATAAGGTATGAAGCCTGTCTGCTTTACTGGGTGATCATAAAATATAAGTTGTATACTGCAGTATCAATATTATGCAAAAAATATGCTGATCCAGCCATCAATCCCACTCTCAAAAGGAAAACCAAAACAGTGCTCTGCAATACAGCAGTATATCATAAATGCTGATCTAGATCTTTAATGCCTTGATGAGCAACAATGCCTAAGTCTGTATCAATTAATCTCAATTTTGTAATAAATACTATTGCTAGTCATTTTATATATTTCTATGACACTTCCCCTAAAATGTCACCTCGAACTATAATTTCTCTGCTCTATTTTTCTCCTCCCCCTCTATTTAAACATCATCAGAAGCCTAAGTAAATATTCTTTCCCTGTCTCACAGAAACAACTCTGTGCATGTCTCAGGGTGTATATACAGATAGTTACTCAAAGAGCTGAGGCAGGATTTTAACTGTAACTCAATATATGTCAACTTGTACTTCTCAAGGATTGCTAATCAACTGGATGTTTGCAAAGTACTATCTTACATACTTGTACTACTTGAGAATAACTTAGTAGTAGTAGTAGTAGTAGTAAAGCAGCATTCTTGCTCATTGTTTAGAAGGTGACATTGAATCACACATGTATATTTATGAAATGAGTATGAGGAAGACATATGAAATAAATAAACAAGACAGATGTAACTAAGAAACTTCAGCATATATGGGGTTTCCAAGAAGTACCTTAAATATTTAGGGAAACAAGAATTACAAGATAAAGGATGTGTCTCAAGGCCTTCCCAATTGTGTTCTGAGAGTCTGATACAAAGTACAACACTCACACTGGATTGTTGTCAGGAGGAAAATGCCTCTATTGATAGCAGAGTTTAACTGTGCTTATGAATAAAGTTGTTCTTCTAAAATGCCAGATCCATGGAATCTTTTACTTGTACAGTGCAGGTCCAGAAGTACTGATCCCCAAAATCTTATGACTATTTGCACTCCTAATTTTGCTCTTGTCTAGACAAGTAGCAACTGGAAATACTCAATAATACTAAAAGGTAGATGTAGTACTTAATGGATAGATTAAATATAAGAAAGAAGTATTACCTAAGTGGAGTTATGCAAAGGCCACAGTGCTGCTCTGTGCCCTCATTAATTATCTGGATGAAGGAGTGGACAGCAAATACACAAAAAACACAGATTAGGATGGATAACCAACACTTGTTGCAAAAAAATAAAAATTCAAAGGGAGGGAAGCTATAATAGAGAAAAGTGTGAGTTTTGAAAACAAGATCCAGACAAGCAGTAGCATTACTAAAGATTTTTTGGTAACTAACAAAAACAAAATTAGCACAAGTCAACAATCTTACCTGAAATCAAAAGAGACAATGAAATGCTTACTTTTATTATTGAAGCAATTCCTCAAAGACTATGTAAACCAAAGATGGAGAACCTTTTCTAGTCCAAAGCCTGCATTACCTTGTGGGGAATATTTTGGGGGAGCACATGCCAAGTTGTACAAGGGTCCAGAAGTAAAAGTGGGCAGAGTAAAGTGACTCTTAACTTTCTTCCTTTCGACCATGCAAAGCAAGTCATCCCTTCATCCAGGCAAGCAAGAGGTGTCATCACAGTTTAAGGTCACATTTCAACCAGACAAAAACACATGAAGAAGTGTTAGGCAAAGCCTTTAAGAAGTGTGGCCTAGGAAGACTGGGTGGTCTATGGAGAGTCCCATGGGCTGCTGATAGAGGTCTGCAGAGCTATATCTATGGCTCAGTTTCACTAAATAGTCCCATAAGCAGAAGCCCCCTATCCTCCCCCCATGGCCCCACAAACAGGTGTTGGGGGAGGGTTGGAAAAAACCCCAGAACAGCACAAGTGGGAAGGAGAAGACTTCATTCTATCAGGAAAATAGTAACGCTTGCGCTGATGGAGCAATCTGCTTAGTGCTACGCTGAATTCCTCTCTTAGACTCTGGGTCTGAGGTTCCTCACCCCTGCCATAGGCAATAATATTGTTCTGTCGAGCCTATAGGCCCTAAGCGACTTAGGACTCAAATATCTTAAAGACTGCCTCATTCTCTACAGACACCCCCTCACCCCAAATGTGAAGATCAGCAGAAAGGACCATCTTAGTAGTTCTACCTCTCAGAAGTTCAGGGTGGTGGCGGCCTGGAAAAGAGAATTCTGTTGTGAAATTCCCTCCTCACAGAGGTGAAACTGGCTTTTTCACTATATAGCTTCCAGCAAATGCCGAAGACTCACCTCTTTACCCTGGCCTTTGATACTTGAAATGGGTGTTTTCAGGGCCCACTTTATGCCTTTGATTGTAATCAATTTTAACAGTTATAACACTGAATTTTAAATTGTTGTAACCCACACTGGGACATGCTCATGAAGGGTAAGTAATACATGTAATGAACAACAACAACAGGGGTGGGAAACTGCATCCAGATAATGGGCCAGATTCTTATCTCTTCTAACTCATGGGCCAAATTTGACACATGGGTGGGGCTGCCCACCTCTCAAGCACCTGATGTTACAATGATGTCAAGTGATACAGGGCTTTGAAGCCCTGACAATCAGCTGATTGTTGGTACTTTAATGTACAGCAGAGCTCTTCAAAGTGCTGATGACCAGCTGATCATTGGGATTTCCTAGCAGAGCTGAGGATTGCAAAGAGGCTTGCAAAACTGCTGAGGTTGTGCTTGAAGTCCTGACAACCAACTAACAGTGGTGCTTCAAAAGCTACCTTTGCCCCAACCCAACCACCTTTTTACCTTCCCACACCTGACACCATACAGTAATACCTCTGGTTACATACCATCCTCCTTGCGAACGCTTCAGGTAATGAGCTCTGCTAACCCGGAAATAGGTGCTCCTGGAAGCAAACTTTGCCCCAGGATGTGAGTGGAAGTCACACACTGTAGGCGCATGTGCAGCGGGACGCCCTATTAGCGAAAGAGCGCCTCAGGTTAAGAACGGTTTCATGTTAAGAATGGACCTCTGGAACAAATTAAGTTGTAACCGGAGGTAGCACTGTATATGAAGTCAAGGCAGCTGGGCATGCCTTGGCCAAAATGGTGTGGCAGGCCAAATGGGGAGGTCTGGTAGGCCAGATTAGGCTCACAGGCTGGAGGTTCTCCACCCCAATATAAGGCCTCATTTGGAGTACCATGTGCAAAAATTGGAAAAGATCCAGTGAAGAGCTATAAAAATGATCAATTGCCAGAAGAGTAAAAAGAAGAAAGTATGGTTATCCTAGGAAAGAACCAAGATGCAGGAAGGGAAGGAAGGGGGGGGGATTATTTACCTATTGATTAGAGTCAAAATACGGGAAGGTATAATTAGAATTCCCTAATATTTGGAACAGTCACTGAACTAACTACTTGAGAAGTTGGGGAATCTCCATTATGCGCAGGCATCTGTCAAGAAACTTAAGGTGAACCTGCTCCTTTCTTAGAAGAAGAGAGATTAATTAGGTAATACTTGATGATGCTTTCAAACCTTAAGATTCTATTTTTAACATGCTATTTATATTTTATTTATTCAAAAATTTATATAATCTTCACTTTATCTATATGGATATACATAGGCACCTGGCGAAGCACAATACAGATCATTAGTAATCCCTTTCACATATAAGTTTTTGAGCAGGAATCCTGCTAAGCAGCTGCTAAACACTACATAAGTAAAGGCAGAAAAACAAGTATCTCAGCACAAGCAAGTTTCATTAGTAGGGTGCTGAGTCACTTAGAGCTTATTACATATATATTTCATAGCAGTACAGATGGAAGGAAAACAGATCATGTACTACAGAAAGCTTCTTGAATTAAGGAAAAGATATCTATTGCAATGGTGTGATGTGTGCAGAGTCCTCCAATATTTGATAGCTGAATTCCAACAATAAACAGCTCAACTTTTGCTTCCCCCCACATATATTTTAAAACATTTTAAATCTCCAGGTCTCAGAGAATGACAAGAGCCTGGTAGTAACAGACCTTGAGAGAGAGGCATTTTGATATTCTTCATATTTTTCATGTTTATGTTTGATATCTCTGCCCTTGTTACAAATTTTATGAGCTCCACTGCTAAACTTTCTATCATTCTCACATTCTGTCACACATCAGTCAACATGCATTGCATAGTGCTCATGATATTATGAAAATCTTTGTGAAAATGAACAATGTATCTTATTTTGAAACACAGTGGAAATACACTCCGTTCTGTGATTCTCTTCGTCTAGCGGTTTTTTCGTCTTGTGAAGCAAGCCCATTGACGGATTAGCGGATTAGCGGCTTTTAGCGGCTTATCGGATCAGCTGATAAGTGGCTTAGCGGCTTAGAAAAAGGGGGGGAGGAAAAAACCCCCGCAGGAACTCGCAAGACATTTTCGTCTTGCGAAGCAAGCCCATAGGAGATTCGTTTTGCGAAGCACCTCCAAAACGGAAAACTCTTTCGTCTAGCGAGCTTTCCGTCTTGCGAGGCATTCGGCTTGCGGGGCACCACTGTAATTAAGGATTGTGCAAAAGTATTACTGGGAATTTTAGAAACATAATTTAGATCCTTTAAGAGCAAAAATTACATACATAAAACTCCAGATATGTCTGTTAACAGAACACCAAAGTAAAACATAATACTGAGCCGTTCAACAGTACAATCCCTTCCTCAAAGAAACATTAAGAGATATTTAACTTACCTGCTCTGTAGCTGTCGGACAGTAACACACTAATATTATGGTTGTGCAGATGTTTATTATCAGTCCAACTATTGTAATCAGATTAGGGGCAATCCAAGCTGGTACTCTTCTAACTAACCATTCCCAGTAGCCTTGCATTAGTGGTTCAAGCAGGGACCGTCCAGCACTTTGATACTTGTGTTCTTCTAACCGTTTTAGCTGATGTTTTGTCAAAGGTGGCGTAGGCAACTGAAGCAGCTTGCTTAATGTACATCCTGCTGAAGGAACATGACCATAGCGCACAGGGGATTCCAACTGCAATTCCCCACATCGTTTCTTCACGGATCGATTCCCACTCATGGATTTATTAGCCTTAATGTTGTATTTGACAGATTTTAACCGTTGTAAAGTATCTCAAGATCCTGGTCTATCTGGAACATAAAGTATTTAGATTAATGTAACAGGTGAAAAGCTGTCAGGAATGTCTCAAATGTTTCAGAGCAAAACATGAGATATTTGAAGGCCCAATACTACTCACAAACAAAACAAACAGTGCTCAGAGATTCACGTGATAGAATAAGTGCCCCCACTACTATTAGACAGAAACCATAAATTGAAGTTGCAGCTGTTGCTGATCTCTTTATTTTAATGCATTCAAGACAGCAGTAGTCATGGTTAGTTTCTTCCCAGCACTAACAGGGGTGAGCAAAGCATGTGCAATCAGCTCATGCATGGTAATCCATGGCTTACAGTTTACAATGACATGTGAGCATGGCCACAGTGTCTGTCCCAGGCTATGCTGTTCTTCAAGTTGGCTCTAGACAGAGAAAACAGATCAGCCAAGATTTGCAATTACGGTAGTTTGTGGCCACCAACATGGCATTTAGCAGCCATTAGTCACAACTATAAGCTACTTTAGGAGAATCTGGACATATTCAGGGACATAGGGCAAGGACTCAAACTATCTGAGGGTAAATACAAGGAACAAGTTTAATAAGTAGTCTCTTTTTGATTGGGGGTATTTGGACATGCCAATTTCTCTAAATGAAACTTAAGTTTGTACTTCAAAGAACCCCTTTTTATTTGTTCCTTGCTATTAATACAAGCAGAAAGCATCCATCTGGTGCATTATGAGAAGTAGTTTTGCAAAGAGTGACAAGAAGTACAGGAAAGGAGAAAGCTTTTACAGGATTCAGCAAAATAAATAGAAGATAAAGAGATAAAACTGAAGCAATCTTATTCAAGTCTTATGGATGATACAAAATGAAAGCATTTTTTTTCTTGAACTCCCTCAGGTTGCCTAGAGTTTCAGAAATCATCTATCCCTGAAAAGTACAACAGAAGCTTGCCAGACCCTTGCTAATAATTCACTTCAGTTAAATAAGCAGGTCAGAAGCACTGAGTCAATACAGTATCAACAGTCACAAACTAAAGAAAAAGCACAGTGCCAAGATCCAGTCCAAAGTCTCCACTCTGGTCACCAGACTACAGAAATTACTCCAAGGATGGGGTGGGGGATGAGGAAACCCCACACCTGCCCTTAGGGAAGTGAAAGAACCGCACTTTCACTGTCAGGGCACATACTTTGCATGTAAGCCTCCTGTAAAGAGAACAGGGATGCCATAGCGGCTGAAGGGAAGCAGGGGGCGAGGCTGATTGAAAGACCTATACCTGAGACCTTGAAGGGCCGCTACCTGGGCTAGATGGGCCAACGCTCTGGACTCCATGCAAGGCTGACCCTCCTGCGGTCTTGAGACACTAGGTGCAGCCTTGTCATGAGCCTGCCACGCCTGTACCTGACGCAAACTGTGGCATGCCTTGTGTGTGTGTTTGTAGCGCGGAGGGTGGTTGTTTTGACTTGTCCCAGCAGCGGCACCCGCTCCGATTACACGGCTCCAAGGACTGACTGACATGACACGAACTGCGGCAGCCCACCCCCTGTCTCTCGCTCTCTCTCTGGCACCGGGAGCCACGCACCGTCCCAGGCGCGGCGGCCGGGGAGAGGAGCCAACGGCAAGGGCAGCCTCCAGGCTCCGCTTAGCGCAAGCCACCCGCCCACCATCCCCTACGCAGATGCCCCGCAGGCTCGGCGGGCGAGAAGAGACCCCCGCGAGCCGCCTCGCCGAAGGACCCCGGTGGCTGAGGTGGGGGGAGAACTCACGTTAGCCAACCCTCCGCTGGGCCCGGAGGAGACCCGGCGCCGTCGAAGGCCGAGTTCCCACCACCAACACCGCCCCCCGCCCGGCAGAGACCATCGCCCTGAAGCGCGCCGAAAAACACCCGGCATTTACCTCAACCAGCCTCTTCGCCCAGGCGGCGCTTTTACGTCCCTTTTGCGGCTGCCGTAAACAAGGCCGGGTTGGTGGTTGCTTAGGACGGGCGCGCGAGCGGGCAGAGGCTCCTAACGGGGAGCCGGCGGGAGCGCGCGCGGGCCGGCGGCAGGCTGCTTGGCTGACTCCAGGGACGCGCCTGGAAGGGAAGGCGGGGTTGGCTGAGGGAGGAGGGAGCGTGGCGCGCGCCCGCCCCTGACCCGTTTCCTCCTCTCGCGTCCGCCCTTTCGCTGCTCCCCCCCCCCGCGCGCCGCCCACGAGCTCCCTCAGAGAGGAGGCGGCCGGAGCAGCGAGATGAGGGAGAGAGCGAGACGGTAAATTAACACCTCCCTGGAGGGTCGAATATCAAAGTGTGTACTTTGGCGTGAGGGGGACAGGGTCACCTCGGGTGCCGCGGGCGGGGAAAGGGAGCGCGCCTGCCTCCCGCCTTCCTCCTCCTCAGGAGGGTCGCATGAAAACGACTCTTCCGTGCCAAGGGCACATTCTCCCCGCCCCGAGAGAGAGGGAGGGAGGGGCTGTGGCTTTAACAGCCGTATGGCAGGCAGACGTTCAACGGATTTAGTTTCCCCATTAAACACAGCCCCATACGCAGAATACCCGCCCCCCCCCCGGTTGAACTTCTGGTAGCTGTTAAAGGCACACGAGTCGGGAAAGTGGAGGGAGAGGTAGCAACTGCAGTTGTCCCCTTTCTCAGCCTAAAGAGAGCTGGTTGCTGGTAAGAGTGTTTATTTTTCAGGGTTTTTTTTCTTTTGCCCGAGAATGGTAACTTTCTAATTATCATTATGACTATGCCTTTGTTTGCCCCAATGAAGGCTTTTTTTGTGTCTCCTAAATTAGTTGGGCTCTGCTTTGCACTCTTAGAGGGTAGGGCATTAGCTCTGTGCTATGTTCTGCAGTCGTGTCCAGCTTGAAGCTGTCTTTATTGACTAGAAAGCCACAAATCTTTTTTTTCTTGTAGCATTTTTTCTTGTTTTGAACCAATGAAATAGCTGAGGAGGAAGAATAAACTAATAGCAACATCAGTTTAAATTAATATCTGGGAGCCATGGAACTTTCAGAAACCGAATTTCCTACTATAGATATACAGCTTAAATACTGCAGCTTTTAATGTTGAAAAGGAGTTTAATTTTTATCCATTGTAACTTAAAGATGCAGGTGAGATTCCATAGTCTGAAATACTCAAAGAGAAGAGAGTCCAAAATGGATGGATGTTTCTTAAAAGTGAAATATTGAAGATGCAAATGCAGACAATTCCAACAAGAAAGAAAAATGGGCAATAACTAAAGAAACTTTCTCTCACAGTGGCCAACCATATGCGTGTGGGAAACCCAAAAGCAAGACTTGAACATAAGAGAACATAAGAGCACTCTCCCCTCCTGTAGTTTGCAGCAACTGGTACTCAGAAGGATACTGTTCTGACCATGGAAGCAGAGCATAGGCATTGTGGTTGGTAGCCACTGATAGCTTTATTCCCCGTTAATTTGTCCAATCCTTTTTTAAAAGCCATCCAAGTTGGCGGCCGTCACTGCCTCTTGTGGGAGTGAGTTCCATAGTTTAACTATTTGCCACATGAATAAGTACAGTGCCTCTTTTCTTTTGCCCTGAATCTTCCAAGTTTCAGCTTCACTGGATGTCCACAAATTCCAGTGTTATGAGAGAGGAAGTAAACTTTTCTCTCTCCACCATGCCACCTCTTACTTGCCTTTCTCTAAATGAAAATGTCCCAAATGTTGCAACCCTTTCTCATGAATGGCATGTGACCTACTGCCAGAGTTCATCAGTATTTTTTATTTGCAACTAGTTTCAGAAACTCCTATTTTTCCTTTTTCATAGAGTCGGACCTCCACATTCATCAGAATCTATCTCCCGTATCTTGAAATCTGCATTAACACCTGCAGTTCCACACTATGTTGTGTGTGTCATACTTATTTCAGGGAAAATAAAATATTTATTTTATCAAATTTATGCCCAAAGTGGAGCCCCAGAAGCCTTACAATATAGAAACTTTATAAACAGTTTAAAATTATAAAATCCTGTCGCTATTCCCAATAACTCAACTTTCCTATACCCTAAACTTTCCTATACCCAACAGAATTGGGCATTTTATCATAGACATTGAGAATCTGATCCTGGTTGGCCCTCTGTGCATAGTTGATTTAAGCTACATCCTACCTAAAACTGTATTCCTTATGAGTTGTATTGCTAAGCTGTGGGGTGCATGGGGAAGTAGCTTAGTAGTACCCACTACAGCCAAAGAGTTGTGCTATGGTCCCTGATTACTTTCTATTTAGACTTTGTGAGCTAAAAACAGCATGCACAGTACTCCTGTGGCTTCAGCATATCAAGTGTAATGATCAAGTACTCCAGCTAGAATAAACCTTTCACCACACAATGGTAGAATTTGTAGTTGCATTTGACAGTTCCAACTGATGATAAGTGTTTTTGGTAGGTGGTATGACCAGTATTTTTGTGAATTGACATCCTGCTGTTCATAGAATTAATAGGCTCTTGAGTCCAAGTGTTGGCAGCAGAAAGGGGCGAGAGCTTATTTGCCAAACTAGAATGCCATACCTAAGGATTGGCAGAAATGACTGGCAGAATCCGAGACCAGGGAGAAGAAATGGTGGAAGAAGATTGGAAGAAATTTAAAGACTATCTACAGAAATACTGTAAAATTAATGAATGTTAAAATGATGTTGGACTGAAAATAAGTGGTTTTGGTATTAAGGCTAATAAGAATATGTAAATATAGATAGTTATTTGGATGAAAATATATAGTTATAATAGGTTAAGATTATAGAGTAAAGACAAATGAAAGAGGGTAAGGATTTGCTGAAAGGACTTTGTAAACAGGAATACAAAAGGGGAGGTGTGAGGAGGTCAAGCAAATAAGCAAATGAACTTAAAGATATTGAAAAATGGATTATTTCTTTTTAAGATATTTTTCTTTCTTTTTTCTCTTTTTTATTTTTTTAACTACCATTTTTTTAGGTTTCTTTTTTGGTAACTTTCTTATTAGCTCTTGTTCTTTTTTGTATGTGTAATAGTTGGTTTTAAAAAAAAACCTTATGTTTTGTATGTTTCGTGTAAAATCTTAATAAATATTTTATTTTTTTTTAAAAAAGGATATGTGGGGATTTTCCATTGTGGGAAAGTGAGGATTTGTGTTCTGTTCCCAATAGATCCAATTGTCAGTGAGCTCTCAGGATTCCTAGTATTTTCAAAATATATAATATTCAAAGCTAGGTGGTTGGAGTTCACATGATGGTTAAAAGAGAAACTGCCATATTTAGGACCTGGCTACATTTTGCATGCAAGCGTATGGAAACCTGGGGGAAGGAAAAGTGGCTTTGAATGAAGGGTGATTGGTGTGGAGTGAATAAGTGGTAGATAAAGAGAGGTTTTAACAGCCCCTTTCCCCTTACCTCGCCATTTCTCTGCTTCAAATCTTTCTCCTGCATCTAGTTTTTCCCTTTGGAAAGCAGCTCTGGATATTATGTGTTTGCAACATATATTTCCGTCCTTAGATAGGTGCATCAGATCAAAGTCAAAAAGCAGGTTTCACCATTGTAACCTGGGGTCAGTGGCCCTGACAAAGTAGAGTGCTGATATGAAAAGCAAATAGGGGAATAGGATAAGACCTAAGCCAAATTCTAATTGTTTCTGTTACTACTTTATAATTTATACAACTTCTAACACTTTAAAGTGATGCACAGTTGCTAACAAACTGCCCAAATGTTTACAGTAGACATGATAGTAAAGGAAAAGGAGTGAAAAGGGAAGGGGAAAACAAATTAAAGTACTTATTTTTAAAAGTTATGTAACTGGTGACCCGCTGGAATAGCCACTGAGAAGATTTCCATGTTCACTATTAGAGTAATTCTGTGGCTGTGTTAAACTCTTTAATTCTGTAATCTATAGAATTTATTCAGATTAGAATGTAGTCCGCTTCGACCTCTTACGGAGAAGTGTAAAGATCCATGCAAGGCATTAAAACTCTGCCCCCCCCCCCGGAAATACTCCCCCACCGACCTGATACTCATCATGTATCGCTCACATACTTTGTGTCCTATTTTTACAACCACAAGGGAAGGAGACACTTTTTATAATGAAAGGTGAGGTTCTCAGCAAACTGAATTCTGCCCACAATGCCATGTACCACATTTTCATGTACTTGTATGAATTTGGAAATTGAACATATCTACCTACAATCTATGGTTTGAAATCCAGGAAAGCACAACCATGTTACAGGTCTTCTGAATGTTCTCTGTCTCTGGTGCTGAATGTGATAACTGTTTTTCTGTGGGACATGTGCTGCTGCGGGATATGAGGAATCCAATAATATATGCTTTTCTCATCTAAAAGAATTACTTAGCCTTTGTGCAGAAGTCTACCTGAGAATAGTCAGAGGCCCATATAGAGCCCCCCACACTGTTAATGCTTAAGAAATGTTAAATAGTCCCAATTGTTCCCTGCCATCAATTAGCAGTGTCCAGTGCTATTCAACCATCATTTACTCCAAAAAATACAAAGCAGTGGAAAGGCTTCAAACAGGAATGAATCGGATTCCCTGTTTAAATTCTTATCTTGGATAAATAAAAACAGCATGCTGGTAATATTAAAATTAATATTCTTACAAAATATTTTTTAGACCGGGGTAGGCAACCTAAGGTCTGTGGGCCAGATGTGGATGGTGTGGGAATCAGCGTGTTTTTACATGAGTAGAATGTATCCTTTTATTTAAAATGCACCTCTGGATTATTTGTGGGGCCTGCCTGGTGTTTTTACATGAGTAGAATGTGTGTTTTTATTTAAAATGCATCTCTGGGTTATTTTGGGGGCATAGGAATTCGTTCATTATTTTTTTCAAAATATAGTCCAGCCCACCACATGGTCTGAGGGACGGTGGACCGGCCCATGGCTGAAAAAGGTTGCTGACCCCTGTTTTAGAGCTTGGAACAGATTCAGAAGAATATTAAGGATAAAACTAGATGGTTCCAGCATATTACCAAATAATGGAGTGTAGAAAGGAAGAGCTGCATTCTTTTCAAGCCCACTGATGCTCCCCTACACTGTGTTGTCCATTTTTAAGCAGAAATCTGAGCAGCATTAGCTGGATAAACCAATATCTAAGGCTGGGATTGCTGTTGTTACTGTGTAAACATGAAGTTATGCTCACAGTTAGATAAAAAAGGACCCCACTTTTACAATGCCTATATTTTTTCTCCAACTTTAGGTGGAGATTGACCCAGGTTATTCCAAGTAGTATCAGCCTGTTCCTCTCTTAGAAACAATAATTGCTCTTTTCTAATGTGTTTATTTCCACTCTTTAGTCATGGCACTTGATTTTTTTTAATCCTCTTAACAGTTATGCAGGTTTTCATATGTTCCCATTGTGTATTAGAAGATTATTTTTCACTGTATGTGGAATTTGCTATCATGCCATCCATCTCTTTTATGCTTTTACGATATTGCACATAATTGGTAAAACAGTGATCATTTTTATATCTCTGCCAAGAGATGAAACAGCCAAGAAAACTAGGAAGATTTGACACTGTTTATTAGATTCTTTCTTTCCCATGCCCCCATCTCCTTTTTCTAAAAAGAAATTAGTCTTGCACATATTCAAAATACATTTCTGCTTTCTAGTTTCCATTCAGCTTCTGTATTGCAATAACTTTCTGTTTCCTGGATTGTGTTGGTATTGCAGTGCAGGCATGGAAAGTGAAACAAGCTAATCTCTCGGGACAAAAGTCTTGAGTCAGTAAAATTCTTTGCCTGGGTGTGTTTCTAAACACAAAGAAGACTGCATACGAAAAGAATTGTTTGCTTTCAAGGGCAAGGAAGGGGAAGAGAAAACATAGTTAATGGTATCTCCTCATTCTTCAGTGTTTGGACTTGGAAGATGATTTTGAGATGTGGTGGTTTCAGCAAGGTCTGAGCATCTTGCCTTCTGCCCTCGTTATTTGGACATCTGCTTCCTTTGTGTTTTCATACATTACTGCAGTCGTCTTACATCATGTTGACCCTTTGGTGCCCTACATCAGGTCAGTAAGACTTTTACTATTGATTTGTTACATACAGCGGTACCTCTGGTTATGAACGCTTCAGGTTACAAACTCTTCAGGTTACGAGCTCCACTAACCCGGAAGTAGCTGCTCCTGGTTGCAAACTTTGCTCCAGGATGTGAACAGAAATCGCACACCAGAAGCATGCGCACGGCAGGAGGCCCCATTAGCAAAAGCGCCCCTCAGAAGAACAGTTTCAGCGTAAGAACGGACCTCCAGAATGAATTAAATTCGTAACCAGAGGTACCACTGTATAACAAAATATCACTGCATAGGAAAGCACACACACCCTCTGGGGGGTATGGAACTCCTAATTTTAAAAAAGTTATATGCATACCAATTTAAAGTTCTTTCATTTCTATCTAACAATGCTGAAAAACGTGTTCCTCTCCCCTCGGCTTTGCTGGAAGGTGAAGGTCGTATACTTCCCAATTCCTTACAGAGGAGTATGGCAAAATCAATAAATGGTTATAGGTTATAACTTGCCTGCAGCCATGTTTTAACTATAGGAGACTGCAAGAATCTGTAGCTGTAATAAACTGCATACACATTTTGACTAAGATACAGATTCCTGTTTGGCTATTCCCAGGCAATGTGGGTGTAGCTGCTGTGATCACGGGAAACCAAGAGGCAGGGAGAAACCTGCATCCGAGTTATCCATTTTCTCCATTAACATGCCAGCTACAGGTCCTAGAGCAGGTCAGTTAGATTTTTCCTATGATGCATATATCGCTTGTAACCAAACATCCATAAGAGCTTCTTACAGTTTTAATTAAATATATAGTTTTAAACGCCATTGGATAAGTATACATATTTACAAGAAAACGTGAGTGGGGGTGGGGGAGTGTTGCAGAGTCACTGCCTCTCAACCTATACTACCTCACAGTGTGGTTGTGAGGATAAAATGAGGAAGTGGGAGCACCATGCACTCCACCATTAGTTCCATGGAGGAAATGTGGGATATCACTATAATGTAAATAAATATAAATAAATTTGTACTATAGAAAAAATAATCTAATGTGTTCAGTTGAAGAAAAATCATATTGCTGATATGAACACTCTTCCCTTTCATATGTTTTCAGGGTCCTTGATTCATTATTCATAATGCCTTATATCTGGGGTGGCAGATAAACCTTAGAATCATAGAATTGCAGAGTTGAATGGGATCCAGAGGATCATTTAGTCCAACCTCCTGCAATGCAGGAATATGCAGCTTTCCCATACAGGAATCGAACCTGCAACCTTGGTGTTCTCAGCACCATGCTCTCACCAACTGAGCTATCCATTTCTAGGCCTTGTCATGCCTGATGTCAGGGAACCTTTTTTCAGTTCTGGGGCTGCATCCCCTTTTGGGCAACCTTTCAAGGACCACATGCTAGTGTTAGGCAAAACTAGAGGCTAGTTTCTGCACATACTCACACACCCCTCTGTATCTCCATGCAGAAAAGCAAGAGGCGTTATCAGAATACATGGCCACATCCTAGCCTGGCAAAAATTGTTGGGGTGTGAAGCAAGGCCAGTGAAGTGTTGTGGCCTAGGGCCACATTTGGCCTGCCAGCCTGAGGTTTCCTGCTCCTGCCTTGTGTAATTCACTGGGCAGTGTTAAAAATCAGAGATCCAGCATGCTGTAAGCAAGAGAAAGGATTACTAGCAAATATTTTCAGCAGATAATTTGTAACAGGGTGGAGGTACAGGTCTGTTTCTGGGTGAATACATAGCATATAGGCAGCCTGATAAGACTGCACTTTGCCTTTTAGAACTTTGCCATTATTCATGTATTGAAATTCTTAAATGACTTGGAGTCAGAAAATTTGTCAGACGTTGGTAAACTTTAGCCATGCATAGCTGGCTGTATTAAATAAATAAATAAAAAGGCTCTATATTTGGCAAACAACCTTGTATGTCTTTAAAAAACTTGTTCCTTTCATAAATATAATTGTGCTAGATTTTCCAGCATTAAAAACTTACTCTATGCATTTTGAAATAATACAAAAACCAAATGAATCATGCCTCAAGTACTACATGGGCATGGATTTGTTTTTGGTTGCTTCCCTTTTGATAGTTGTATTTTTTCTCCATCTTCTGCTTATTCTTGATACTTACAAATTGGTATTTAAAAATTTAAATGTCTCCCATTTGGTGAGTTTTAGAGTCACTGTATCTTACATTGCTTTTCTTTCAGTGACACAGGAACAACACCCCCTGAAAGATGTTTGTTTGGGATAATGTTAAACATTGCCGCTCTTTTGGGTAAGTATGGGGGGGAAGAATCCTAGGCTTCTGAAAGATGCTTAGACTTAGGCTTTGTGAGACTCCAGAGGGAAGGAATTCTGTCTCTGTAGCATAGCTATTGAGATGCCCTTGTCGTGTGGAAAAGGTGCACTGATGGAAGCGAGACAAGGACACCACAACAACTGTTCTTAAAGATTTCCATGGCAAATACAGGTGGCAATATGATTATTGACTATTCATTATTCCATAAATAATCCTGCTAAATCTGCCTGTCTCATAGTAGGCAAGTAATTGTATATGACACAGAATCTTGTGACAGCTTAAAAACTTACAAATGTGTTAAGGTGTAAGACAAAGGGTTTTGAGATACTACATAGTTAATAGCCATACCAATGCCAGGATGTTTGTTATAAACAACTGTTTGGGAATTCTCTCTCTTAATATATGATTAACACTGTTTTGTGCTTCCTGTATTTCATTTCCTTCTGATCATACTGTTTACAATTTTGCTCCTGCAAAACCATGTGAATATATCCCTATAACTCAGGAGAATACTTCATGCATCTAACAAAGTGAACAAATCCATGAAAGCTTCTACCCTAATCAATTTTTTAAGTCTTTTAAAGATGCCATGATAATCTTTGTTCTTTTTGCTGCAACATACTAACATGGCTACTCTAAAAGTATACGTCATATAAGTAAAATTCATCTGCCTTCAGGGCTGCATTCACAGACTTTCTTCCCTCCTATTGTATTTTGAGTACCTGACAGCTAGTTTTAGGTGGCCACCAATTATACTTGGCTTCTTCCAATGGCAGTCTTTTATTCCATAGTCTTACTGTGCTGTATTTGGATTCACAGGCATGGCAACCATGTATGTCCGATACAAACAAGTTGATGCTTTGAATCCTGACAACCCCAAGATCTTCAAGTTAAATAAAGTTGGCTTTGTGTTAGGAACAGTTAGTTGCTTTGGGCTTTGCGTCATTGCAAACTTCCAGGTTTGAACTTCATCTTTAATTGTTTTGGAATATAAGATATGATAGGCTTTTTTTTTCTCCAGAGAAGTTACCTATTGATTGTCTTCCAGCATAAATTTGGGTAGTGAATGCACATGAAACACAATTTTTCATCTGATAATAGGTTTGTGTTTACAATTTGGCTTTGGTTGTCAGGCCACAATTGTACGATTGCCATGACCTTGCTATACATTTACGTAGTAGCAATTAGTGCTGTTTAGTTTTATTGGTGTGAATTTCAATATTTACACATGATTTGTTAAGCAACTTGCCTTTTTTGCTGTAAGCTTCTTGGGAGATATTCAGGTGACAAGTGACTAATAAGTCTAAGAAATGAAATGAAATGAAATGAAATGCTCAGGCACAAAGCTTATTGGATGGCCATGGGCTGGTTGCAGTCTCTCAGCCTAACCTTCTAAGAGTTGTTGAGGTTAAAGTGCTATCAGAGTTCTAGACACACATAATGCAGCAACCTTCAAACTAGACATATCTGTGGTCAGTAGTTGGGTGAGAGACTATCTGGAAACCACATGTGTGCTACTTTGAGCTTCCTGGAGAAAAGCTAGCATGTAAACTATTATTTTCCACTAAAGAGTAGGGTAAAAATGTTTTAAGTGTAAAAAATACAAAACATGAATTAAGTCTGGGAGACAGATGTAAAAAATAGATATATGATTTTGCTATCAAACCACATTTTTTTGAAAATGTGAACTCTCCTTGGGAGCCACCCCTCTAAAGTCTCAGTTTATTGACTGAATTGTTCAGCTTTCAAATATTACTTGGTCAAACCAGCTTTGAAACCTGTGGTTTTTTTCCTCCAGAAAAGCACTTTATTTTCTATGCATGTAACCGGAGCCTGTCTCACGTTTGGAATAGGAGCCATTTACATTCTGGTTCAAACAGTTCTTTCCTACAATATGCAACCAGGGATTCATGGGAAGGGCATTTTTTGGATCAGACTGACAGTTCTGCTGTGGTGTACATCCAGCATAGTGAGTAGTATCCTTTGTGGTGAAATGTCATTAAAACAGTGAACATGTATAATTTATATTCAAATAGTAGAATGTGAGCACAAGACTGCAGTTCCACTCATCCATGTTCTATTTGGAAGTCTCTGTGACTTCAGTGGGTGTTAGTATAAGAACATAAGATCAGACCAAAGGTATATCTAGTCCAGTATTTTACTTCCGGCTGACTTTTTTTCCTAACCCAAAGGTTTTAAACGTTCTAGCCTTTCCTTCTATGGAAGGTTCTCAAGCCTTCAGATAGTTTTGGTTCTTTTTCTGCATCTTTCCCAGTTCTGTGATGCTTATTTAAGTATACGTAGGATTTTAAACGCAGCTGCATCATATATTTGTATAACGGCATTACGATGATGCTACTGGTGCCAATTACAGGCTCCCTCCCAGGAAAAATAAAGCATAGGGATTTTCATAGGGATTTCAGCACAGAAAGAAATGGTTAACCTCCCTTCCTGCACATCACAGTCACAATCTGCAGCTGCTATTCAAAAACATGCTGAATGTATTCATACTTCTCTGCATAGGGACTAGGCTGCAAATCTATTTTTTAAATAAATGACTAAGATAAAGTTGAATGGTTTCTCAAATGCTGAAAGTGCAAAGCAGATGTTAGGGGTATTTGAAAGGAAATCCATTTGTGAGTCTCTAAATCTCAACTATATTGGTATACATTTCACAAGAGGTAAGAAAAATATTCTGTTTGGCATTGATAGGGAGAGCAATCAAACCTGTTGGAAGCCAGTGTTAATTGCACTGGGGTAAATTATGCTGCTGTTAATTCACTCCTATTCCAAACTCCATTCAGGAGTAGGACTGAGTGAGCCCAAGCCTGAAGAGGGAAAACAAGTCTTTAAATAGTGTTTGTCTTCCACCACCCTTTTTGCAAGTAAAATTACCATTGAGCAGCAAAGTCATGTGACTGAGCTGAATTTGGAAAAGAGGCAAGTCTTCTGCCTCTCCACAGAACACAACTTTTTCAGGACTCATTCCAGTGCTGGCTGGAAGAGTATTCTCCAGCTGAGCCAAGATGAGGGTCTTCAGCCGGCTGAGCTAAGGCTCAGCCCAGAGATACACCTGTTCCAAACTCCACTCATCCTGGCAGATCTTGGATTTGGACTGCTCCCTAAATCTCAGCTGAGGCATTTAGTCAGTTTATGGTTATCACATTTTTAAAGGACATGGACAAACTGAAGAGACCAGCAAAACTGAAGATCCATACCAGGAAAAATAATATCTCTTCTATTTCTTGATATGAGTCAGCCAATAAACCAGAGAGCTCCTAGATCAGAGAAAAAGCAAATAAGGGCAAGCAAGGATGAATGTAAAGTGAGGGTGTTCCATATGCCTCATGGGTGTTCCTTAACATGCTAAAAGTGTTTATTTCTTCAGTCATTTTGTACAGTGGCCTGTGTGGAACAGGTTTAGTACAGAAGCTGCATTGGGACCCCCAGGAGAATGTAAGTTTCATATTCTTATGAGAAAAATTGAAGACATAATGGAAATTGGTCCTCTGCATTGGAGCATATATATAGGGGGGGGGGAGAGCTATGCACCCACCCACCCACCCACCCTAAAAAACAAACAGCTAAGTAGTCACAGTAAAAAATTACCAGGGCATACAAAAGTAAGGCAGTGGTGATGTAGGGAGCTCAAAACCCACTATTGGCTTGACTATTTGAACCAGAAGGTACCTGGAAAGTTAAAAACCAGATTGCATGACAGTTGCCCTGCCTGAGCTTCTGCTAGCTTCTTTGAATAGTCCTCCCTCCCCACAGATAAAGTAGCACATAAATTAACAAACATAACCCTAAAAATAGTATGAGACAAGTGTTTCTCACATTTTCTATAAATATTGCGGCCCATTTCATGCCAGTTCAGTCTAGAGAAATGTGTAAGAGCTCAGTTGGATCGGCCAGATGTCTGTGGGATGCCCACAAACAGGGTATAAAGGTAATAGCCCACAGTTATTCTTCAGCAAATGACATTGACCATCTTCAGTTATAGTGCTAAACCATGGTTTAAGCGCAGAGATGAAGATCTCCAGCTCACGAGCCAGACTTTACCCACCAGGGGGGTCAAAGTTGGGCTATGAGGCCATTTCCCCCAACTGCTTAGTGGGGGGTTAAACCCTGCTCTGTTTGGTACGATTCCATGTAAATCCCTTGTTAAAACAGTGTTTCCTCCTATTATGCAACGTGAGTAAGTGTAGCCTCCTCCTAGGCTTGCAAGTTTCCCTTCCTTCCTTTCACATGGAAGTGAGGCTTTTGCTTTCCTTAACTCTGGCCTGTTTTTGTCTGAACTGTGAATTGTGGTTCAACACACTATGGTTAGCTTTAACACAATATATCTTTATTTGAAGGAGGCTTATTTTGAAATTAACTGTAATTAGTATTAACAGTATTACTTAGCTTTTTGGATGAAATGACAAAGAAAAAGCTAGTGTCTAGTGCTATATGAATGAGGAACCTAGGCTCATTCACATAGCACTAGAAGATGGTGTAGCATTCCTCCTTAACATGGGTATTCACTGGCCTATTGCCTCTGAACCTGGAAACAACCAAACAAAAATGTATGGAGCGCAAATCAGAACTCATTCACTGCCATTCTGTATACTGTCCAAATAGGTGGCTATGGGAAAATCAGCCCTCAACACACTTTCCATACACGTATTATCCATGACACTATTTTAGAAGGAACAAGAGCAACCTGCAACAAAATGCTGCAGTGTATCCCCAGTTGTAAAAGGGTGGTTTGCATTCAGGGTTTCATCCCCCCATCCTAATTTCCTCTAAATACAGTATTCAACTCATCCCCATCTGTTCCATTTTTCTTTTCCAACTATTACTGTAAACGCTATGCCTACTGAGCATGCCTAGTCATCCATGAGCTGTTTTTATAGGGTTTGGCCCCTTGTGTTCATCTTTTCAAAAACAATTCATACTTTTTTGCAATCTGTGGGGTTCCCCTGAGCATGCCGAAACTTCCCTCTTGTTTTGACTACTTGTTGACAGTCACTTAATTGCTATTAGTGATCTTTCACCACTAAGATGTATTCTCATAGAAATCTGTTTTTGTCTTCTACAGGGTTACACTTTTCACATCACGAGCACAGTCTCTGAGTGGTCTTTGGCTTTCTCTTTTCTCAGCTTTTTCCTTACTTATATTCGTGACTTCCAGGTAAACCAATGCGGGTTTTTAGTTGAATAGCTTCTAAGCGATAATAGATATTCTTAACCATCCTGAAGTTTGGGGGGATGGCTTCTCACAACAAGGAAGGCACTTCATGGGATAATATGAAATGTGTATTTCCATGGCAAATCATGTAAGGTAAATATCACCCCATGCTAAAAACTTGTGGTTTTTGATCTGTAAACTTCCTCTTTGACGTACATGACTGGCCACTATTAAAACAGTATATGCACTAGATGGAGCACAGAAATTAAAATGGCTGTTTTTCTGAGCTACAAGAGAAAAAAGAACACTTCATACAAGCATATTTTACTTTCAGAGGCTGGCCTTGCAATATTACCTTTTTCAGAAATCGGTTTTTAAGCATGAACAACATTTTGTCTGCATTGTCTCCCTTGTTTATGAAAACAAACACAACTCTGTATACAATGAAAGTATAATATGCACTGAATGTCCCAATGCAATTGGTATTATGACTCAAAATAAAATCCACACAAGGCATGTATGCAGTCATAAAGAATTGACAAGAATATATGCAGTCTTGCAATTTGCCATTCAGTATAACCGAGATCAAGAGTTCAACTAGGTAGTAAATCTTCTAGATAAGACTGGGTACATGAAGGACTCTGGCAACAAGGCTCCCATGTATGGTCTTCGTTTTGTTATGTCTTCTTCAGGTTGGTTCAGATACATTGATAAACGTCAAGTTTATGTTCATAATGAGGCCAGCTCCTGACTTGCATGGGCACTTAGCTCCTAGTATAATCCTTGCTTATGAGCCAATACCAAATTACAAAGAAATGAGCGAAACCTTTCTTTATAAATGTCTCATGGATCACTTCCAACCCGGAAGTCCTGGATTTAGTGATGGAAAACCATTAAAAAATTCATTTCTGCTATGCACTGCAGAATGTTATTCTTTTGATGAATTTATACCCTACCTTCCCCTTAAAGTGTGATTCCCCACCACCACCCTTTTTTGAGGATTAGGACACCTTTAGTGCCTTGCCATAGCTGTTCATGTCTATTTAAGCTAGGTAGGAAGTCCAGATGACATTGGACTCCCCACTTCCATCCTCCCCAGCAAACATGGCCACAGGTCAGATATTATGGGAGTTCAGCAACATCTGGAGGACCACAGGTATCCCACCCCTGGTTTAAGTGTTTCAACTAAATCTCTCCAGGTACACCTGTAGCTTAGGTGGGGAACCTCAGCCCTGCGGGTTAGATACAGCTCTCAAGGCTTCTCTATCCAGTCCTTGTCACAGCCCTACTCAATACCCTCCTTGAGTTCTTTTGCCTTGCTAGAATGTGTCAATAATAATAATAATAATAATAATTAAACTGTGATAATTCCTCTGGTTTATGTGGATTGAGAGATGGGGGGCTTGTATAGCTGGAATGTAGCCTACTGTAAATAGGTACGAGTTATATCCATTTGTTACCTGCTTTTACCTCTAGCCCACCTATTACTGGCATGCAGCTGCTGGAATGTTCCCCATGAGGAAATGCAGCCATTGAGCTGAAAAAAAAATCCCACCACATATCTCTGGAATTAAAAAAACAACAGCCAATAGTAATCCAAACCAGTGAGACCCATCAATTCCACCATCACCATCCAGTGAAGGAAGATCTAGTGAAGAACTGTTTGATGTGGCAGTTGTTGCTCTGTGAAAATGGATTGACAGACCTTAATTCATTATTTTCCACCATTCTTCCCTTCTTCAGAAAATCTCCTTGCGTACAGAAGCACTGCTGCATGGGCACAATCTTTATTGTACACATCAGCAGCTACTAGCAGATGACCAAGGAATGCCAACCACAGAGAATATATGAGAAGATAACAATGGAGAATGAGTATGAATTGGATCTAAAGGTGGAATCCGTCCATCAGAGAATGGCTTTTTCTGTCAGAAGGGAAACTTTGGATCAAACACTAGCTTTTAATATCTGATGAACCTATGTTGGTTTTCTGTCTAAAAAGCCAATGTTGCCTGAGGGCACTTCTGCTCACACAATGGGACTTTCCTATCCTCTCCCCAAATCTGTCCTGGAGGGCCACCTAAGTAAAGTGAAGTGGCATTGCTCTTGAGCACAGACACCGTTGGATTTCACTGAGTTATGCCATCAGTCTTAATATGCAACTAACAAGATAGATGCCTACTTGTCTCATTGTCATCAACCACATCTACAACTCTATAAATGTGTTTTAAGATTTAGCACATTCTGTGCAAGCAGTAAAAATGTGTCATTTTATATGCAAATATTGATGAAGGATTGTTAATGAAATCTGTCACTTATGTGAAAATATTTTTAATTAACCCATAAAGCAAAGCAATTCCGAATATGAAGTAATACTGCCAGTAGCAGCCTGCAACATTTCTTCTAGATTTTTATAAACTGAATAATAAAATACAGATTAAAGTTTGCTGACTGAAGTCCATGATTCTGCATACTCACGAAAGGAGATGGGATTGAAAAATTTCCATGTATAGGTTAAATTAGGGGTCAACCACCTTTCTGGGCCAGTGGGCACACCTGGAATTTTGAGAGTTCTGTGGGTGCCAGCCACAACATAGTTGCCACGTTAGGGGGGAGACACAGAAAGGTAGTCATTGCACAGCTCCTCCCATAATTGTATTTGCATACTAGACCTTGTAGAATTTCTGAATTAAACAGCGACCTTCTCTTTGCTAAGCAACATGTGGAAATTTCCTTCCAAAACTGATGGTATCACTTCCCCTGCAGCTTAACAAAATTCGGATGGTGTTTAGAAACTATGTAAGAGAGCCAGCTTGCTTTTTCCTGCTCCAGAACATGAACCAATAGGTTCAAGTTACAAGAAAGAAGATACCAACATCAAGAAGAACTTTCCCACAGTGGAACAGATTCCCTTGGAAGGTGGTAGATCCTTTCTCCTTGGAGGTTTTTAAGCAGAGGTTGGATGGCCATCTGTCATGGATGCTTTAGTTGAGATTCCTGCATTGTAGGGGTTTGGACTAGATGACCCTTCCAACTGTACAATTCTATGAAAGAACGACAAGTTGGGATATGCCTGTTCTAAACTTGAGTGGATTTTAAAAATCAGAACCCTTTGTCTTTTCGAAGAACAAACATTTTCTATATCCCACACATATTCTGAGATCATACTGGTATCAACAAGAAAGACAAGTTAAAATTTTGTTATCATAAACAGTAAGGTTATGGTACCACCAGTGTCAATGGAACCCAGGTGATGGGGCTGTCTTCTCTTACATAGTAAGAGGGAACTCAACAGTAGGCAACTGAATAAAACAAAAGATTGTTATGAGATGAACTCGTTTCTATATATTTTAGGACAACCAAAACCATTTAAACCACTTGTATTCATATACAATTCAAGGTAGCTGGTTATTAATGGATTACCAAGAATAATTAGCTAAGGGAACATATTCTATATGGCATTGTGGCCAATGGTTTAAATGCAACCAAATTTTGAGAGTGCCAAAACAAACAAACAAACAAGAACACTACTGGAACATTTTGTGACAGGAACCTACACATGCAGTGCCTTGATGAATACATTTTTACTGTCAAATATGTTCCAACATGATATAAAACATATCAAATTAGACCAGTAAGTATTCTATTCAAACTAAACCAGAAGATACATACACTTCAATGAGGGCAAGAGCTTTACAGATAAGGGAGAGAGGTACCTCAGAAAAGAGCATGGCTGGCTGTCGGGCATCCTGAATATGAACATTACAGCACACCACTTTGTTGCAGATCTCACCTGCTCTAATTAAAAACTGAACTGGGTGAAGTTAAAGAGTTGATTTTTTCAAGCTGGCTTAAGGAAATTCAATCAAACTTTTATCACTAAAGAAACTTGACGAATTCAATACTCTTACCCCATTCATTGACATGTGATTCCAAGTACCCAATTCAAATAAGTTAATACTAGCAATTTTTCTAGAAATTTCATTTTTCTGAAACAAACTTAAGCTGTTCCTTTTAACGCAAAACTGAAAAAAAAGATTTACATTTCATTCTATGAAACAACCTCAGTAAACAACAAGAATATAAACTGCATTTACTGAAATAATGAGAGAATATATTGAACTAACAAGTACCACATTCTGCAAACAATACTCTGCTACATAAGTTCCTAGGCTTGAAAATGTTTATACTTGCACTCAATATGTAAACATAAAAAACTAGATTTTTTATTTGCTTTATATGCAAGAAACAAGAAATAATGTTAAGTTGCAAAGGGGTTGCAGCAAAATTTGGGGCTAAGTAAGGACTAGGCTTGTCACGTCTGCTGCATTTTTTTACGAATTTCCTCTAGTGCTGCCTCTCGTTCCCTCAGCATGAGTTTAAGCTTTGCTATTTTTTCATCTCTTATTGTTTCCTCCAGATCTGGAGGGTTAAATGAAAAATCTTCTCTGAAAGTACCCTTGCTTAAAGGAGTTTCATGTTCACTGTAGTGTAAAGCTGAGGTTGAAATTTTGTTCTCTTCATTACTTTGAACACAAAGATTTGAGTGTGGGTCCGCCCTTTGAGAGAACTGCAGAATGCTTGTAGGATTTCCTTGCTCTGATACAAGTTGTGTGCAAGAGCTACTCGGGTTATCCACTACTGAGTCAGAGTTGCCACATTTCAAATTTGGCTTTGGTATAGATTGTATTTCTGTTTTCTGCTTCTTTGTATTTTCTTGTATTGGTAGCATTTTTGCCTTCCTCTTTATATTCAACTCTTCCTCCTGTTCCTCAGTTATCTGTAAGGGGGGGGAGGAGAAGAATATTAGGTAATACTATATTATTGTGACATTATAATTATTCAAAAAAATAAAATATATAGTCCACAAACTATTTTATAACTTGAACTATTCTAATTGCTTAACTACCACCAACATATTCCATGCCTTGGGATTGTATAAACCACTATAGGCAATGATAGTTTTCAGTATCAGTGGAAAAGGAGTGGGTTAGATTTGTATGAAAATATCCACCTAGTATCGTGGAATATGCCCTACTCACAAATCATGTGGGGTTTTTTTAGTAATAGTAAAATTCATTAATGTTATCCCCCCCTTACTGCCACTCACTTCCAAAGCTCAGGAGGGACTGCAGCTCAGAAGTAGAGCATGCAGAAAGTCCCAACCAATACCTGGACAATACTGGGCTAGATTTTCCTAAAATTCTGACCTACATTCCTAAAATCTACTGAACATGTACCAATTTTTGTTAATTTTATTTATTAACAAATTCATAAACCACTTCATAGCATAAAGCCAACCAAGTAGTGTGCAATATAAAAACCAGAATAAAACATGAGTTCTAAAAACAAATCACTCCAGAAAATAATACTACAATCTCTACAAATTCTAAAACATTAAAGCCATTTCTTCTAAAATATTTCCAAAAATTTAAAAACAATAAAGCTATTTATTCAGATACACTATTGTTCAACCAGTGACTTCAGAGAAAGGCTTCTTAAAAATGATTTAAGTAGGCGACCAAACATCGTGACACTAGGCTGTCTAATTTCAGCTAACTGAAATTTCAGAGGGTTGAAACCAAAACACGAAAAATACAGTTTCTAGTAAATGTAATGACCATTTTAGGCATGTCCTGCTGATGTGTGATCGCCGACATGCGGGTCCTTATGTACCTGGTGGGGTATGGAGCGCTTATATGTGCTCCGCTGATGCATGTGGGGGCTGTGAACAGAACACCCTGCACAAAATTGTCACCGCCTGTAAAAAAAGCACATTTCTGGGGGAAGGTGGTCCGTTAGATACCCTGGCCCCAAATTGTTTAAGGCTTTAAATGCTAACAACAAAACCAACGAACCGCGCTTATTAGCATATTGGCAGCCTGTGCAGCTCCCTCAACCGATATTTTCTATGGTGTTGATGGAGTGCCACAATCAACAACCTAGTTGCTGCATTTTGCACCAGCTGTCGCTTTTAAATATATGTCAAAATATTTCCCAAGTTAACATAATCATAGAAATTACTTTTGAGTGCTAGGGCCCCATGAAGATTTTTCACAATACCTTTTCTCATTTTCTCTACCTTTCTTGGACTTGTTTTCCCTTGCCCAATTTACTCCACCCATCCTCTCGGGATTCTCTTTTTCTTTTTGTACACAGCACACTCATTCTCCCCTCTCCATTTATTTTTCTCTGCTTTACTACGTGTCCACATGGCTCATTCTATACCTATTAGTTTATTCCAAACCAAGCAGAAGTTGGTCTGCTTGCTCAGGAGTTAGAATATTTTGAAAACACTGCAACATAACAATAGCTCAGCCAATCATTGCAAGAAGCTTCAATGACTGAGTAATAATACCAATGAATATGAAAATAATTCAAACAACAAAATGGTATGGTGAGACACATAAACATTTCGGATACCTCTTCCTCAGGTCCAGGTTTAATAGGTACTTCCGGTGGCAACTTGCAAGAGTCACTCATCTGTACATTGTTGGAACACACAGTCGCTTCTGATTTTCTGAGAATAACTGATAAAGGAATTCTCTGCAGATATACTCTCTCTTCTCTATGCAGGCCAAATTTTTTTCTCAACTCAAGACAGAGTTTTCTCTGTTTCCTTTGTTTGATCTGAGCAGCCACTCCTGCAAGTATCCTCTCCATCTGAAATAATAAACATTCATTATATAAGCTTGCCAGAACACCACTATGATTAAGGGTATTGTACACAAAGCTTTAATTTTGGGGGGCTCCAGGACTCTCAATCCAGCACCCAAGTCACACTCCTCTTCAAGCCAGACCCCTTACTAGCCCTGTTCCATAGCCTTCATGAGTGGTTTTGTCTGGAAGGAACATGTAATTGAGCAATGATAATGCCTACTGCTCACCTGGATGGAGAAATGTTTGCATGTAGAAACCTCTGGCTTTTATGTGGTGAAACTCTAACTACTGTAACAACTGTTACTGAACCCATTTTGCTTCTGAATTGGATAGCCTTGGACACTTGCTATTTGTGAATGCTGGTTTGTAGCTTAAGGAAAACTAACTTCTTTTTAACTTCCTTCTCCAGTGCATCTATCTGTACTTTTTGGAAACAAATGAAGACATTTTTGTTTTGACAGGGTTTTCCAGCTAGATGGAAAGGTCTCTTCTTTAGGTGTTCATTGTGTGTTGTTTTTAAATCTGTATTATTTTGTATGCTTTTAAAAATTATGTTAGCTCTTTTTAAGGATATGACTGTAAATCGCTTTGGGGCGTATTTGTGAATTGCCTTCCACATATATATATATATAAATAATAAATAGCTATGGGGTTGTATTGAATGTAACAGAATGCGCTCCCCCTCTTAAATATATTTTAGTGGTTTCCACAACCTTCCAGAACAGATCTGGGGACAGTGCAGGGTACACGTACTGGGAGGAGAGGGGTGGAAGTCCTGTTACACTATCGTAATCCTTGTGTTTGCACAATTATTTAGTTCAATACTGCCCCAAGTAAACAAACAGGACCCCTTCCAAACTGCCAGAACATTGCCCCTTTGGATTAAATATCAAAATTGCCCAGGGCAAGCAGCACACCTAGCCCCAACAGCTTGGAAGCTTGCATGGTAGCTTTATTTCAGTGCCTCTGTATCTTAGTACTATAGACATCAACAAAGTATTTTTTGTTGGAGAAACACAGAACCTTACAACAGCTGATGGCTCAGATTTTATTTCTTTTCAGTGAAAGACTTGAGACAGCAGGCAATGAAAACCAGTTTCATTTTTTTTTTTTTACTCTCACTTGTCAGATAGCCTATTAAAATCCTCCCTATCAAAATAATTATGTAACAGTACTCATTTAAGGCAACTGACACTTCAAATCAAAGACAATTGTACCATTGGTACAATTTACTCTAGCGAGAAAGTTACCTTTCGATCTTGGTCTTCAGAAGTACCATGCCTTGTAGATGGCTTTAAAGCAGCAGCAGGCACTTTTGGAGGAATAATTTTCTGTAAGCAATGCTTTATCCTTTCTTTTGTGACTGATATTTTAGCAACATTTCCTCCAGCTAGGACGTTTTCCGGTGTGGACACTGCCTCAGGTTGGCTGGTGCTGCTTACTTGCAGATTCCCATGTGGTGGTGTGAAAGATGGAGACATAACTTTAAAATCCTTTAGTTCAGACTGTGGGAAAAGTCTCATATTCTCACTGGATTTTGGATCCTTTGCATAAGGGGCAATTCCTTTGTTCTTCGACAATACTAAATTGACAACTTGGTTGGTTATTGTACTATCTGCAGCTGAATTAATGAACTGTAATGAATTTTTTCTGAAATGTGTTTCAGCACCGAATGATACTTGGCTGCCACATTTGCTTGCTGATGTCACAGTGGACTCTTTCTTAGTCAGTAAATACACCTTCCCATTGAACATCACCAGAGCATTATCATTAATCGAGGGCATTTTTGCTTGGCTTTCATTCAGGTTGTTCGAACAAGTAGGCAGAATACTGGCAGGGTTGTTTATTCCATCTTCAGGATTAACCAATGTTTTTAAGATATTTGATGCCACGCTGTTTGACGACTTTACAGGAACAAGGCAGGATGCTGATTGTGGGTTTTCTTCAACAACCCACTTCATAGGAGATGACTGGTTTCCCAAGCTATCAGACGTTACCAGGGCAGAACTACTGGCTGCTGTTTGTGCCATTGTCAGCACCAAAGATTTTGATACTTCCCCGACAGGCTGTGGACATAAATTTGGCAATGGTTTTGAATGTGTTTTCACTGTATTTACTGGCGACACATATATAACAGTTGATGCATTTGTAACTTCACATGTTCTAAAGGCATTTGAGGCTGCTGTGGCCAGTATCTTCTGTTGAATTGTTGGAGGCAAAAAAGAAGCTGGGACAGATTTTACTTCTGCGTGTGCTGGTATTTGGAGGTGATGTCCAGAGGGCACTACAGGACTCTTCACAGTAACTGGGAGTTTTTTATTCACAGGTACATATTCTGCACTGCTCTTGTGTGGGGAAACTAGAGTAGCATCCTTTTCCCAGGAATTATCACCTGAATGATAACTGCTGTGAATGGTAGAAGTTGATGGCGTAGTTGGGTTCTCTTTTGCAAGAGGAGCTACTTCCATATTTTCCATTTCTTCCAATGGCTTTGGTAAAATTAATTTTCCAGGAGTAGCTGTATTAAGTTCAGGAGCTTTAACAAATGAAGACGGAGTTATATTTGTAAACAGGTCCTTAAGATGACTATGACCAGACATGGAGTCTTCCCCTTTAGCATCAGATATGACTGGTGGCTGAACCAACGACACAATGTTTCCTATACGTTTAGAAAGTGGAAGCAATTCCAGAAGGTTTTTTCCATCCAGCCCAGTAGTGTGAACTACTTTGTATATATGACCTGTAACACTTGAAGGGGAAAACGTCACGTAAATAACTATCACTCATACACTATTATTATTTCGCATTAAACTCTATGTACTGTGAATGGTACATCTACACTGAACATATCAGAGGCTTATCTGAAAAGCCAACTGAAAAGCATCTTGGCTAATTTGGAAGGCAAAACCAGTGTAATTTGTGTTATTTGTTAGCTTATAGTCATAACAACATGGCATGCTTCATCACTGATCACTAGGAGAACCACTTTCTCTCTAATTAGCTGTTGAAGGTCATCAGATTTTTTTCCAATGGAAGCCTTTATACAGCTACATGCCAGGTAAAAAAATTAAAAGGTGCTCCTTACTAGAGATGGGATAATTTCTGCCTTCAGTGCCCTTGCTGAAGGCACATAAATTTCTGTCGAGAAAAAGACACCAAGCCTAACAGATTCACTCATTCAATCTACAATACTGAAGCAACAGGGGAAAGCACACTGTAATAAAAGGTGCAGAAAGGAAGGGCTCCCCTTTCCAAAGAAAGATGCTCACCTGCCTCATTCAGTTTGCCATTTATTTTTGAGGCAGAAAAGAAAAATGGGAAGGTACCAATTGCAGGAAAAAGAAGGAAGACCGCCTCCAAGTGTTCAAGATCTATTTATGGATCCAATATATTCTCAGGGACACTCTTGAACAGTCAATTGCAACAGTGTGTAGATAACAGGTTCAAACTAGTTGTTCAAAAGTGCTCCTAAGGAACAACTCGAAACACACTGGGAGGTCATTATTTTAAAAAATGTTCTTGTGCACTTGAGAAGCCCCTGTTATCTTCAAGGCACTACTAGAGCAAGAGAATGGAATGAAAGGAGCTGGAGAAGGGGCAGAGGCTGCAGAGAAAACTGGGGTGGTGGGGTGTCCTTTTTCCATCCTTGGGACTCTGGGAAACTCACCAAACCTTCTGCACCTGAAGCTGTGGGTGCAGAGTGCGGCTGACTGCTTAATGGGGCACAACTGTGGGTAGCCGAGGAAATGCCATCTCCCTTGGTGCCTCTCCATAAAAGCAAGCCCTCTCTATGGTACAATAAAGCAGCTGGAGGAGAAAGGGGCAGAACTGTGGAGAAAGAAGTGTGAGTAGAGGGGTGGCTAATGTTTATTTATTTATTTAATACAATCTATACACCACTTGATTAAAAACAACCTCAAAGCAGATAACACAAATCAAGAACAAATTACAATGCTATTTTAAAACGCAAGTTAACAAACTAAAACAAATTAAAATTACTTCAGCTTTCTAAGCATCTGAGTAAGTGTGTCAAAACAGGAATGTTTTTAGCAGGCACTGGAAATAGCATAGTGAAGGCACATGCTTGATCTCAATAGGCAGGGAGTTCAAAAATGTAGGCGCTGCCACACCAAAGAATCTTTACAAATGTGAAACGGGTATTATTTGTCACCTGTAGTAGTACCAATTCCACCGATCAAAGTGGTCAAGTAAATACATGTAGGGCAAGGCAATCTCATAGGCAAACTGGTCTCAAGTTGTTAAGAACTTTATATACTAACAGTAACACCTTGAACTTTACCCAATAGCAAATGGGCAAACAGTGCAGATCTGCACCTTCCCCCCAAAACAGGAATTAGCAATTGGCTGATAGCTGTTCCAATCTAAAGGAAGTTCAGGGTTTGAAATTAGCAGGGCGCCAGGCACATTTTGCACCTAAAGGTTCTCCATTTGCGAGCACCTCAAAAAGTCTGGGTGCCATTTTTTGCACCTGGCTGACACTCAAGGATTACTGAAATGTTTATGCTTTGAAGCCTCAAAGTAAATGTTAAGAATAGATAATAAGTTAAGGAGTTTAACAATAAAGAGTATAGAGTGTTTTGAAAACGGAAGTATGGTCCCAATATTTTTATTGTAACCACTAAATTAAACATGTGTTCACATTTTCTGCTAAAAATGTGTCACTTATGTGACTTGCGTATTAATTCATGCTTCTCAAAGTAATAAATAAAAAGTGTTGCCAACCCACCCACCCACCCACCCCGTGATGACTAGACATTCTGTTTTGGCGCCTATAACCCAGGTCCCAGAAGCCATTTGGCTCCTAGCTTTTCTATCCCAGTTTCTAACACTAAAAGGAAGGGCCCAGAGCTGGTTTTGTTAGGAGTGGTCACATGAGTGACTCACACCACTGCCTCTTTCAAAGCAGAAAGAACCATCCCCTCACATAGCAAAGCATTAACCTCACTCTGAACCCAACTAGTCATCCCCCTCTGGTAGATTTGATAAACCAGGAGGGACAGGAGTTGAGGTGGCACATGGTCAGAGGCACTGCCACCAGCACCTTGTCCACATCAACTGATTGCATAAGGTAACACTGATCCCACAAAACAACCTCAATAGCAACACTGGGTACTAAAACCAGAGCTGCAGCAAGTGAAGAGTCAATATCACACCAAAGTTTACCGACTTTGACCTCAAAGGGTTCCAGAGGTCCCTTCACCATACAGGGAGTTAGTCACCTCTAGACTGTGTGAGCTAGGCAGCTAGTAGAGGACACAATACGAGCTGCAAAATGAGCCACTGTGTCAACCATTTCATCTCATCATTCCATAGTGAAACCAGGGCTTCAATAGGATCACCAGCTTTTTCCACTGGAAAATCTCCCAGAGCACTCCAGAACACATCCAGTTCCATCAGTCTCCAAGGGTGGGATATTCAAATGGGCTCACCACCCTTACAGAGGGCAGGGAACTGCCATTGTCAGTCCAAACTTAACCATATAATGGTCTGACCATGACAGCGGAGTGTATTGCATCTTCAGTCCATCCCTCATATCACTTGGATAAAGATCACATCAAAGGTGTGCCCTTCCTGGTGTGCTGGACCGATAACCATCTAAGAGAGACTCATGGTTGTAATAGAGGCCATGAACTATTGAGCTTGCCTGACAGCATCCTCCATGTGGATACTGAAGTCACCATGAATTATCATTTTAGGGTCTTCCAACAATATCCCAGAGACTACCCTTAGCCAGCCTATCAGAGATACTGCTGGGCAACAGGGCAGTCAGTAGACTAACAGCATACCCAATCTGTCTATCCCAACACCAAACATCTCCTTGGCCATCCCTGGTCAAGGAGATGGTGTCCTCATAGACAAGGGTTAACTCCCCCACCTTGTCCCCCTACTTGGTCTGCTTGGAGCAGTAATGAAAACCCAGATGGGCAGAGCTGGGTAAGGTCCAGTCCACACAACTCACTCACCCAAGTCTTGGTAATGCAAGCCAGATGAGCCCGCTCATCCCCAATCAAATCGTTTTATTATGGTTTTATTATGGACTGAACTGGCATCCAGCAACAGCACCTCCTGACCAGAAGACTCAGTGGATATGCTACCAGTTATATGTCAACTGTATTTTTGTAATTAAATATAGTTTGTTTGTTTTTTAAAAAAATGTTATTTCAGTCTTCTTGTGTATACTGCTTAGAGATACGTTCTATCTATTAAGCGGTATAGAAACAGTGTAACAAAACAAGAAATCAGAGCAAGGTAATGAAACCAGTTTCAGAGGCTAGTCTCCTGTTTTATGGCACCACTGAAGTCCAGATAAATTTTTTATCCATTATTATTTTGCTTAACCACTACCAGCAGAGCTGGGGCAGGGCACAATTTTGGTTGACAGCCTGTGATGCCTTGTTACTGCCTCACACGCATTCATTCATTCTCTCTCTCTCTCTCTCTCTGGTGGCGAAGGACAAGAACCTTCCCCGTAACTCTTACCTGGGGGAAACCACCCACAAAGGCTGGTCGCGCTTTCACCGAGGCAAGCGGAAGAGCGGCGGGTTTCCTGCTTCAGCTGTTTTAAGCGCAAGAAGCCGCCAGGGGGCATCCAAGAGCGCGCAGTGCAGGAACCCAACGCTACGCGGCGCTGTGGTAGTTACAGCGCGAGGGCCAGACAACGTCGTCGCGCAAACAAAGGCTTTGTTTTCCCCCCTCAGTTTCACGTCTCCGCCGCGGGCATCCCCTCCCCCGCCGAAAGGCTCCGGAACCCGATACTTCCCAGCGCTCTAACCCGCCGCCCGCCCCCCAAAATAAGGCAGACCTGAGGGAGCTGCGAAGCCCGCTACTCACCAGGGCGAGGCGGCGGAAGCTCCGGACCCCTCGTGCCCCTCGCCCTTCCTGTCCTGGCTCTGAGCTGCCCCCTGAGGCAGTCGGGACATAGCGACGAGGAAAACCCAATGCCTCAGTCGCTTCCCCGCTGTTAACTTCCCCCTACCCCCGCCGCTAGTGTATTAGTCTGAGCCCAACCTTGTGACGTACTTCCGGCTTGGGGAGCTTCCGTCGAAGCTACTGGATCCGTCTCCGGTGCGCTTATTGCTAGGCACCACTAGCAGGTGCTTTCTTCCCTATCAACTTCCGCCACGTTCCTTCTTGCTTTTTTTCCACGCGCCACCGGAAGTAGGCGTTTTTTGCTCGAGCGTGTCAGTTTACAGTTTCCGGGAAGTCGCCAGAATGACTTCCGGGTCGCAGCTAGCACTTCCTGTTGGGAGGATATTAGTTTAAAACTGGAACTGTTGGCTCTGTGTTGTGAAACTTTCTCCTGGTGTCCTTGTTTCCAGGTTCAAGTCTAACTAAGTCTGAGGAACCTATGAGATGGACATAATTGAGAAGAGTAAAATTTCAATTTTTAAGTGTCTCATTCTGGTATAAAAGATTCATAATAAAGCATAATTATTTAAACTCAACTAATTAGTTCTTTTGAAGACAGAAGTGCCTGGCGTGCTCTGGTCCATGGGGACACGAAGATTCGGACACGACTAAATGACTAAACAACAACAACAACAATTACCGTATTTTTCGCTCTATAACACGCACCAGACCATAACACGCACGTAGTTTTTAGAGGAGGAAAACAAGAAAAAAAAATATTCTAAACAAAATAGTGGATATATGATTTTTGTGGTTCATGCTGTGGCCACAGACATGTGATCTGACAGTGAGTTTGGAGTAGCCCAATGCAAAAATCCTGTGGATCCATGCTTTATAACCACGGAGGAGGGAAGGAAGGGGAACCATGGATCCTCTGCTCACGACTGCAGCAGATCCCACCCGCCACCCGCAGGCATCCGTTCCATAACACGCACAGACATTTCCCCTTACTTTCTAGGAGGAAAAAAGTGAGTGTTATGGTGCAAAAAATACGGTAGTTCTTTAACAGATAATATGTTCAGATTTAACCCAATGCCCCGAGTTCCCATTATTCAGAGGCTTTAGTAGTCACTGAACTTACCTAGTCTTCATTTCGGGCATCAAAGGTGAAAATAAATAAATAAAATCCAAAGCAGTGGCACATGACCAGTGGGGAAATGATTATAGCACAATCATTACTTCATCTTTTCATTCTGAACAGTGAGCAATGATTCGCAAAATTGCAAAATTCATCTTAATTGTACTATTAACTCCTGTTCACACCAACAATTATCTGTTGAATGAATCAACTTCTATTTATTCATTCCCCACTGCCCTCCACATTACAACTGGTGAGATTTAAACAGCCTTAGCCTGCCATGTTAGTTTCAGATAACTGAAATAAGAGACAGGATGAAATTTAACCGATAAAATCTTATTTTATGGTTTAGTGTTGTTTTTATTTTGAATTATATTTGGGAGGTACCATAAGCTTTTTGGTGCTCAGGACCTCTAACGGTCTTGATCTGGCTCTGGTCCTGATCTTGCAGGTAGTAAACATAGTTGCATATTTTTGTATCCATAACAAATGAATAGTAAGGCAAGAGGAAAGAAAATGGCATTTATGCCCAAATATGTGTGCATACGTTTGTCACCTAAAAAACTGAACAATAAACACCTTTTAACAGAAACTCCTCATTTTGTAAATGATCAACATTGATATAAAGATTTTAACAAAAATGTTGGCAAATAGAGTACAAGTAGTGATATTGTCTATAATAAGAAATGATCAGGCAGGATTTATTAAAAAAAAAACCTAGGCAAACATACAATACAATATTAGACCAGTAATAGATTTAATAGAATTAAAAATAAAGACCAATTTGTTATCTTATCATTAGATGCTGAAAAAGCTTTTGATAAAATTTATAAACATTATATGCAGCATGCATTAAAGAGATTCAGGTTTCCTTTGGATCATGATACCATATGATATACCTACATCAAGTTAAAGCAAATGGCATTATGTCCAAAACCTTTCCCCTATATAGAGGAACTAGATGAGGATGCTTCCGATCCCCTTTTTGTTTAATATCTGCTTAGAACATTTGGCCTGTGGTATTAGACAACTTAGTGAGATTTGCAGAACAGTTCACAACTCAGCTGAATATAATTTTGTTTTACTTGTGAATGATATACAGTACTTTTGTTTATTACAAAATCTCACACTAAGGCTACTTAGTATACTAAGGCTGATGCAAACAATATACTTTTGGTCAAATTTACTGGCTACTCTATTAACTGGCTTAAATCAGAATTGATGCCAATAGGTGAAAAGGTGCTCACTTTTAAGAAATCAAAATTCCATATTTGTTCAAAATCCATTAAATATATAGGTATTTTAATACCAAATGACATAACCCAGTTATGTAATATTAATAAAATAATCAAAAAGGTTTCTTTAGATATTAATAGATGGGAGGTACTTACCCTTTGAGGAAGGGTGAATCTTCTCAAAATGAATATTATTCCCAGACTAAACTATATTCTGAAAGGAATTCCAGTTCATATTCTGATAAAATATTTCTTTAAAAAAACCCTCCTTATAAAGGAAATGCCTATGGGCTTCTTCAACTCCCAAGATTACTGTTATTAAAAATGCAAGTACAAATTAAACAAGGAGTATTTGGCATTCCAAAATTGAAATTATATCACCAAGCTTACTTATTGTCAAATACTAGTTACTGGAAACCCAAAACTAGTGATACTTTTCTGACATGAACAATCCTAGAATATACATATATAGGTCAGGTCTTTTATTAGGGATCAAAATACACTAAAACCCAGGATTTGCCTGATGCACTTTTTTCAGTTAGAAAGCTATGGAACATTATGTCTCATAAAAATGCATTTGACAATTTCCCCAATTCTAAACTGACTTTGTGGGGAAATCCTACTTTAACACTTTGGTGGGAGGGGAGGAATGGCAGTATGGAATAACTAGATGAATGTGGGTATACTAACTTTAAACCAATTGATAGAGAAAGCGACTATATACAACAGCAATCTGCTGCAGGTGAAATAAGAAAAATGCTGCTTTGAAAAATACGTTTTATGCAATGTCCGATGCTTATAAATTTTTGGAGGAACGTATTAAGTTAAATATTACTTTGGCCGGAAATTAAAAACTGTCAGATGAAAGTTCTAAACCAACTATATATGGTTTGGCAGTGGGTTGACATAAATGGACTTTTTGTGTCCTTGCTTCCGCTAGAAAACTGATATTGATACATTAGAAAGATAATACCATGGCTTCCTTGGAATGATGGATATTCCTACACTTGCAACATACAGATTGCTTGTAGACGTAGATTGTGTATGGATAAATATAAGGATATTTGGAATCCATTTACAGAAAAGCATAATGTTGTTATACTCATTAGAATAATTGTTCTACTTCTACACACACACACACACACGCACACACACATATTTACAGATTGTATTATACCACAGTTTCAAGTAATTTTCTTTTTGTTTGTTTAATTTTGTTTTGTGTTCACTTTTCCTCACCTTTTAATTCTCTTTCTCTACTGAAAAGTTTCAATAAAATATAAATATAAAACATAGAGAATACTGCATTGAAGAACCCATAGAATGGGTTACTTCTCTAGACATAGTCCTGAAAAAAGATAAGCATCTATGGCTGTGTCTGGGTCCTAAAAAAGCTGAATAAATATGTTAAAAGAGAACAATTTCCGATACCCGCTAGTTCTTTGGTCAAATGGTTAAAGGGCGGCATATGCCAGCATCCAATGGTAAAAATAACAAGGGAGCTTCACGGTTTCATCTTAGTCCTGGAAACACCCCTCCCATGATGTTGCTCAGTTCTTCTCCTGCAGCAGCTTCTTATAAGGCTTCTGTGTTATTCTTGAATCAATTAGATTAATCTTCTTCTGTTTATAGTCTTGAAATTTGGATTTTTAAAATATTATTATTATTATTTGCTATTTGTTGTTGTTTAGTCGTTTAGTCATGTCCGACTCTTCATGACCCCTTGGACCAGAGTATGCCAGGCACTCCTGTCTTCCACTGCCTCCCGCAGTTTGGTCAAACTCATGCTGGTAGCTTCGAGAACACTGTCCAACCATCTCGTCCTCTGTCGTCCCCTTCTCCTTGTGCCCTCCATCTTTCCCAACATCAGGGTCTTTTCCAGGGAGTCTTCTCTTCTCATGAAGTGGCCAAAGTATTTGAGCCTCAGCTTCACGATCTGTCCTTTCAGTGAGCACTCAGGGCTGATTGCCTTAAGAATGGATGCGTTTGATCTTCTTGCAGTACATGGGACTCTCAAGAGTCTCCTCCAGCACCTTAATTCAAAAGCATCCATTCTTCGGTGATCAGCCTTCTTTATGGTCCAGCTCTCACTTCCATACATCACAACTGGGAAAACCATAGCTTTAACTACCGTATATTATTATGAAATTGTTACTGTTATTATGGTTTCTGTTGTTGTTTTGTTTTTATCAAATTGATTTTGTGGTGTTTGAAATGTATTCCTATTTTCTTTGTTAAGACATTTTGAGCATGATTTTTTGTGAAAAAGCAGCATACAAATAAAATGAATGAATGAATGCCTGTCCCAAATAATCAGAACTAGCGGCAAAATAAAACAAAACAAGACTAACATTATTATTGTCAGTTTGTATTTCTTAGTACAGAAAGTATTGATCTAATGTGTAGAGATCTTTCCTAGTCTAATTACCGTATTTTTTGCACCATAACACTCACTTTTTTCCTCCTAAAAAGTAAGGGGAAATGTCTGTGCGTGTTATGGAGGGAATGCCTACGGGTGGCATGCCTACGGATTTTCCTCCTCTAAAAGCTACGTGCGTGTTATGGTCGGGTGCGTGTTATAGAGCGAAAAATACGGTAATTCAAGAGGGCTCTGGAAGCTTCTCTGTGTGAAAGAAACAAGCAGAAGGTCCATGTTTGGGTTATTCCTTCAGCTTCCTTAAACTGGATTTGTTATCTCTTCTGTCAAGGTCATGCGGGCTGTGATATTGAGGCCAGGAGGAGCCTGGGTTTCACTTTCTCTTTCTATCTCTTTCCTTCTGGTGTGGTGTTCTGTATATAGTACGCTTAGTGTTAAGGGTTAGACTCATTATAAGTTATTGTAAGTTTAAGTTAAGTCTGCTGCAACTGGATTTCTTATAGACAGTGCCAATCCTGAATGTACTGGATCTGTGACCATTATGCTCATGTTGCCTGCAATAGCAGTGAAGCTCTGCTGGATGAAATACAATTGCCTCTGGTCTATTTTTTTGGGACTCCTGCAACCTGTTTAAGTTTTTACTCTGCTAACTATATGTCAGAGTTCTGCTCTGGATCAGTATCAAGTGGAATTTCATGACAATTATTTCATAAAATTTATACACTTCTCGATTATAAAAAAACAAAAAAAATCAATGGATGTTATGGGGTTTTGAGGATACACAGAAAGGCTGTTGAATGCAGGGCACTGAAGCAATGATTTGCAGAATGAAAAAAAGGAAACTCAATCATGAACACCCTTTGTCCGCCTCAAAAGTGAAGTAAGCATAGTCCTCCACCTCACGTGTGAGAATTTGTTTTTGTTTAAAAAAAATGCAATCACTTTCATCATTCATTGAAGGAGAATTATTGGTTGAGAGGGTATGGGAGGGTATAAGTATTTTTGGCACAGAACCTTTTCACTCAAACATGCCAGGGTTTGGTTTATGATCCTGGCTTGATGCTGGCTAATTTGGGAGCAACAAACCTGGATGTTGGGTTCACATGTCATGGGAAGCCAAATTAATGAAAGCTTCTCATTCAGAGCAAAGCAGAAGGAAAGAGGCTCTTTGCCCTAGCACACGGTTTGTTCATAGCAAACCAGATAAACCAGGCACCTCAGCTTATTGCGACATGGAAATGCAGCCATGTTAGGTGCTTTTGTGTTGCAATGAAGGAAGTTAAGCACAACTCTCCAACTAAAATCAACAGCTCTTAAAAGTAGTGCATGGTTATATTTCATCCTCTGTTTTTTCATTGAAACATATCTTTATTAGGCTTCAAACTGACATCAGAATAAAGGCATTGCAATGGTATGAATAGGTAAGTGGAATACCAAGATCCCCCCCTCCTTCCCCTGATCTCCAGAGTAGGAACTGAACCACATTTTCAGCTAAATACAGTACCAAAAATGCTCATGTGAATGTGGGGGATACCATCTTAGTGGAAAAGGTTATGAAACAGTAGCATATATCTATAAAATCATCTGAATCCTGTTTGCCGTACATGACTTTCATGCTTAGTGAGTTTTTCCATTAATGCCATTGTCCATACTTTTCGTCTCTACATGAGTAGTTGCAAGTGTTCTAGATGGATTGGTGATGAAATGAAGTAATTGGTGGATTAGAACCAACACATCCTTCCCTCTCCCAATTCAGTCGACAACTGGTCACCTATTAAAGGGAGGTTATTGTCACAGACAACTCTAGAGAACCCCGCATTTCCCCTTATGCTGAAGGGCTGACCTCCCTCTTTGCTATAAAATAGTGAGTGGAACACAAAAGGGATGAGTGGTGAGATTGGGAGGCACTAACTTGGAGGTCCAAGAAGACTAGACTCAAAGGTGTGCAGGGTGAACGGACTGGTAATTGAGTGCAAGAGGCTTATGGTAGATCAGAAACGGCACGGCTGAAAATCAGCTGACATCTGCTTTGTAGTATTGCTTTTCAGCTTCTTCAAGCTGTGCATAATTCATCCCTCAAGATCTAGTTTTCTGCTTCTTTGTTTTTAAACATCTCCTTAATATGCAGAATCTTTCTCCCAAGCACCACAGATGAATTGGTGTTGCTTGTGTATTTTTAGGTTTCCTTCCTTCTTGCCGCAATTAATTAGCAACTGTTTCTTGATTAGCCAGTCACTTTAATGATTACTTGTAGTTTTTAAAAGGTGCTTTATGTTTTAATGTTGTATAAAAGCATTTCTATAACTACTGATATGGTGGTTATAGAAACACTTTTCTAAAATAAATATATTGTCCGAATTGTAAATCCACTAGAAAACAATTCCATTGGTTTCATATTTTGTGGCCAGCTTTCGTCTTCAGCTGTTAACACAGTGGTGTGAAAATAATTTATTAAAAATACTATCATCTTTTCTCAAAGCAAACATTTGACTGACCACTGATCAGAATGGAATCCTGTCAAAGGATCTATGTAAACTAATCAGAACTCAAACACTGAACCTTTTTCCTAGAAATGATTTATTAACCATCTGCATAGCAAGTTATTCTATGAATTATTTCAAAATTAGCTGTTCAGGGTGGGGGTGGTTCTGGAGGAGAAAATTCAGGAACAGACAAAGGACCAAATTATTTACATAATATAAATAGCACAAATTAACCACCTCATCACTTCTTTCTGATTTTGAGAAGTCTCTCAAGTTGCCTGCTTAATAAGTGCTTGGAAGTGTGTCCCAATGAATAAAGTGGGACTTACTCCTGAGAAAACCTAAACAGTATTGGGCTGTCAGTCAATCAGTTTGTCCTTGTTCACTGCTTCTGGCAAGTTTTTTCTTTTGTGAGGTCTCTTCAGAACGTCCACGCTTTAGCTGCATTTCCATTGGATCATCCACATCATCTAGAAAGGAGGTGAATACCATATTACTGCAAAACTGCTCAGAATATGTACACTAACTAAAACTCGAAGGCTGAGTTTCACTGGTGAAGAGATGGAATACTCTTTTTATGTCTCAACGGAAATATCCCCTCGGTCAAATCCAATAGCGCCTGACTAAATTAAGGGAGCACTTGAAATGTAATTGCAAATAAAATACTTAGGCTGGATACCAAAAGCTACTTCAGGCACACTCAAGGACTTGAGTTTGCCAGGAGGGATTTTTTATTTCTCCCTCACTGTCCCCCCCCCCTTCTTCTCTCTCCTCTTTCCACCACCACTAGCATCTAGTTTTGAAAGTTCCCTCCATTTCAAAAGTGGTTTAACATATTGTGAGAAAGTCTCACTGGGCACGTAGAACCAGTTGTGAAAATTTTAGAATCCTGGCTTTAATATCTTTAAAGATACATAAACAATATTAACTATGCCTCCTGGAGTAATTAGTTCCTTGTACTTTCCAAAACATGTTATAATTTTTTTTAAAGCACACAGCAAAATACCAAACAATGACAAGTTTAGGAAGTAAAAGACATGTAATGACTTATTTTTCCCAAGAGAAAATTTCTAAGAATGTTCCCCCCCCCTTAGAATCTTGTGAAAAGAAATCCATTATACATTTTCATACTTTTTTAGCAAAGCCTTTCCTGAATCTCTATACAGCCTCTGCCATTTGGCATTCCTTTCCTTAGCATCACTCCTCATTATCAATCTCTAACCTCCTGTGTTATCCATATATAATGCAGATTATAAACTGTCTGGGCAGTGATAAAAACAAAAGGCTAAGGGTGACATCTAACACTGAGCAAATGGATTTCTGCTCACACAATAGGATTTTCCTTACCCCTGCTGCCCCCCAGCCCTCTGGAGCAGATTTTTGGGGAGACAGTACATTCCACCAAAGGTGCCCGTTCCACTAGGGGCAGACATAATTGGATTAGTCTTAATTTTTTCTGAGGCTCCGAAAATAGTCTTGAAAGTGCATAAACAATGCCTGGAGAAATCTCTGAAGGGACTGAGTTCACTTCCCACGAAGAGCAGCAAAACTATGCACAATTTGCACATATGTTTTAAAGGCAGAATGGAACCTTTCTTAATAAAGAATTTGAATTACCTAGATGCAGATTATAAAGAGAGATCTACAACATTGTTACTTTTAATTGTAGAGACGCTACCAGGCTTTTACAGTGGTACTTCGGGTTAAGAACTTAATTCATTCTGGAGGTCCGTTCTTAACCTGAAACTGTTCTTAACCTGAAGCACCACTTTAGCTAATGGGGCCTCCCGCTGCCACCGCCGCACAATTTCTGTTCTCATCCTGAAGCAAAGTTCTTAACCCGAGGTACTATTTCTGGGTTAGCAAAGTCTATAACCTGAAGCGTCTGTAACCCGAGGTACCACTGTACTATGGTTAGATATCAGAATCAAGAGAAACCCACAATCCCTGTCAAGTTGGAAGAGCTCAGTGCCAGCCTGCGGACGCACCTCTTGTGAGCTGAGCCGTTTTATACTGTTCTTCTCTAACCTGTTTCATCAGCTGTAGATTGTGATCACTGACTTCTTTGTGGTTTACAATAGGAAAGGGATAATCTTTACCTAATGGAAAACATAGGAAACAATGACAGAAAGGAAACAGAATTACTAACAGTAACTCTTCGAATTAATTGTATCAGATCTTGGTAGAACCTTTTCAAATTCCTGACTGAATACCAAAATGGGATTCCATCTCCAGCTGCAGGCAAACACACTGGCTTAATAGTTAGACCAAATAAGCATAATGGGCAGATAAAGGCAGTCATGGGAGGGAGGGAAGAAGGGCCCTTCCTTGCTAAGTCCCTGAATGAGGAGGACAGGATTTGACACCAGGGAAGCAGAAACTTCAGAGCTGCTAAGGTGAGCTGGGTGCAGTGGTAATGGTACTTGGGAAACAGAAAGGTGGACTCTCATTGCAGCCCAGGGAATAGAGGAACATGTCAATTCCAAAGCTGGGAATCTGGTCATCTGCCCCAGCAATGGGGTCATTGGAAGTGAGGCAGTGCAACACAGTATGGTGATGGGGAATACCTTCTGAGAGCCTGCCCTGACTGGAGGGGGCAGACAGAAGGATAGGAAGCTTAGGTACTGAGAGGGAGGGGGAAATATGGTAAAATCAGGGAAAGCAGGGCCCTACTCTGCTGGGTACATAGTGAAAATTTATTTTGTTTTGAGTATTACCTATAATGCAGCCTGCCTCTATCTGTGTCTCTTCTGGTGCTACCCAAGGTTCATAAATGTACTGGGAGGGGAAATTCTTCAGCACTGGGAGGTATTTTCTGAAAAATATAATTAGCACACACCTTGTTCTATATTATTATTATTATTATTATTATTATTATTATTATTAAACTCTGGGCGGCTCCCAATCAAGTGTTAAAAACAATACAGCATTAAATATTAAAAACTTCCCTAAACATGGCTGCCTTCAGATGTCTTTTAAAAATAGGATAGCTGCTAATTTCCTTGACATCTGGTGGGAGGGCGTTCTACAGGGCAGGCACCGCTACCAAGAAGGCCCTCTGTCTGGTTCTCTGTAACCTCACTTCTTGCAATGAGGGAACCGCCAGAAGGCCCTCGGTGTTGGATCTCAGTGTCTGGGCTGAACGATGGGGGTGGAAACGCTCCTTCAGGTATACAGGACTGAGGCCATTTAGGGTTTAAAAGGTCAGCATCAACACTTTGATTTGTGCTTGGAAATGTACTGGGAGCCATTGCAGATCTCTCAGGACTGGTGTTATGTGGTCCCGACGGCCACACCCAATCACCAGTCTAGCTGCTGCATTCTGGATTAGTTGTAGTTTCCGGGACACCTTCAAAGGTAGCCCCACATAGAGCGCATTGCAGTATTCCAAGCGGGAGATAACTAGAGCATGCACCACTCTGGTGAGACAGTCTGCAAGCAGGTAGGGTCTCAGCCGGCGTACCAGATGGAGCTGGTAGACAGCCGCCCTGGACACAGAATTAACCTGCGCCTCCAAAATGACTCCCAGGCTGCGCACCTGGTCCTTCAGGGGCACAGTTATCCCATTCAGGAACAGGGAGTCCTCCACACCTGCCTGCCTCCTGTCCCCCCAAAACCGTACCTCTGTCTTGTCAGGATTCAACCTCAATCTGTTAGCCGCCATCCATCCTCCAACCGCCTCCAGGCACTCATACAGCACATTCACTGCCTTCACTGCTTCTGATTTAAAAGAGAGGTAGAGCTGGGTGTCATCTGCATATTGATGAACACCCAGCCCAAACCCCCTGATGATCTCTCCCAGCGGCTGCATATAAATGTTGAAAAGCATGGGGGAGAGGACAGAACCCTGAGGCATCCCACAAGTGAGAGCCCAGGGGTCTGAACACTCATCCCCCAACATCACTTTCTGGACATGAGCCAGGAGAAATGAGCAGAACCACCTTATTATTATTATTATTATTATTATTATTATTATTATTATTATTATTATTAATGCTGCCCTCCATCTGAAGATCACAGGTTAGTTTACAGTAAAAAAACCACAAAAATACATAACATAATAACAAACATAACACTATTCCCTCAATTTAAAAGATTATAGATTGTTTAATTAGCCAAAGGCCCAGGAGAAGAGGAACTTTTCAGATTCAGGACAGACAAATGGAAGTAATGCAAATTTAACACAATGCCTATTTAATTTACAGAATTTGCAAGTTGCCTGCTTAGGCCACCTTGTAAAATATCATTGGGAGAATGCAGATTCGCAGAGAGAACTTGCTCAGTCCAGCCCTTCATTTATGAGGTGCGGATCAGGGGAGTTTGGCCTCTTAATACATACTCTCCGAATTATTCCACCCTTCCTGCTTACCTTCTTGTGGACATCTTGAAAGGCATCTGATTGGCTACTGTGGGATGTGGACAAGATGAACCACTGTTCTTATCCAACAGCACTGCTCTTACGGTTTAAAGCATGATAGACCCTGATGTATCAACCATGCGTACTCACCGGATGTATTGTCCTTCGGGATCTGTGCGCTTGCCAAAGCGAACAGGACAGAAAATGCGGGAGTACTGGTGGAAGAAAGCGCTGGCTGACAGCCACATCCAGTTCCCTGCATTCACGCTGTAATCTGCATCCAGAAGCAATTCTTCAAACACCTGTAGTTGAGGAGAGTCATACCATTAAAATAAGAGGCACTGCAAAGTTGGGCTGAATTGAACCCACATGAAATTGCTGGCTCTCCTCAAATTTAAGGGGGGGGGGGCGGATTTTGCAAACCTGGGTGGTAGTGTGACTGGGCAAGATGTTTCAGGGGAATCCTAGGAAGTGAGGAGCTACTGAATGGACTTCCTTTCCATTTCCCCCCATTGTCTTTTTGATTTGTTTCAAAGCTGCCAGCAGCAAGAGCTACGGCTTCCCAGCATGCCTCAGGAATTATGTCTATGCTGGCAGTGGAATCATGGGATTTAATGTCCCTGTGAAAGCCCCCTCCCCCCCCCAAAAAAACCCCCAACAACCATGCACATAAAAGACTAGATATATGGGACAAGTTTAAGTTAGAACCTTTCCCTGTGACATCAATGTGAGGAATTATTATTAACTATTCAATCATGTAAGCCATCACTCATATTCTGAACTGGTATAGATTTGCCACCTTAGAACTATATGTAATTTTTACACTGATTTACTTAACAGTGCAATCCTATAAGTATATTCTGCTGAGTTCCTCACAAGAGAGTGAGCATACGATTACAGCCTTAACCCTTTTTCATTCCAAAGGATACTTGCTGTTCACTCAGATCAAAATTATGTTTGCAATGAAGTCCCCCCACCCCCCACCCTCCGTTTGCCAAGGGGAATGCTAACATTAAACACTGAGGTTGCTTTCAGATTCCCTAGAAAGTCTGCATTTTACAGGACTATGCCAATCAGGGCAGAAGACAAAATAAGTACTGCAAACCTCCATTCCTTCTTCCCAACTGATCCATAGGTCTCCACGTGTGAGGAAACAGGCCACTGCGTGGCGAGCAAGATGATGGACCCAGCCTTCCTGATGGAGCTGAGTCATAATGGCATCAATCCAGGGAAATCCAGTCTGTGCCTAAGAAATAGAACAATTTCAATTTTCTTGATCTGCTCAGATGTGCTGCACTCCCACCTTGTAACTCTCACAATAGTTGACATTCTCTCTTCTTACAGAGACTAAGGACCGAATGGATGTGATGATAAATGCACCATTATTGATTTATTTCCCGTATTTGTAGTCTGCCTTTCCCCCAAAAGTCCTAGAGCGGAAAAACATAGCAGAGGTAAAGCATCTTAAACCATAACATTTATATAATTCCAGCATCAGCAAAATACTGGAAACAATGGCCTCAGAGTACTAAAACAGTCCAAAGAATCAACATACCGTTTTCCATTTGTGGAGTTTCTCTGCATCTTGGTACCATTCTATCTGAAGACAGATGGGATTCCCAACCATTTTTGTAAAGTTGGGTGTTGCTGATGCTACCGTATAAAAGAATTCCCTCCACAGTAGTTGTCCTTGAAGAGATACTGGTGGCAGGGAATGGTTCTTTGACTGTAATATTGATAATGGAACATGAAAAAATGGGAAGCATGATTTAGCTCAACAATTTGTAACATTTAATGGGGTTTCAGCACTGAAAGCAGCAAGCCAGAACCTTTCACAAGCTATTTTGTTCTTCCAATGTTTTATATATGCAATTGTTTTATGTTTTTATTGTATTGTAAATCGCACTGAGATGCCTCATGGAAGAGACTCAGAGATGAAATTAAATATTTCAATTTATTTCCAAGCCTATTATTGGATCCTATTACCTTGACGTGCTTAAAATGGAATCCTAACACTTTATAAAGCAAACTATAAGTATTTTAAAACCTTATGAATTGGGCAGATATAACAAATTACACCTTGTGCTTTAAAAAAAATCAGTATACACAATTGTACATACAGTATATTACATCATCTTAATCTAGATAATCCAATCAAGGCATTTCTTGGTAAGACCACTGATCTAGATGGAGATTTACAAAAGGTTTCAGATGGGTTTCACTGCACTCGCTTACAAATTCAGGCATGGAACTGGGAGATACTCTTGGACTCTGTTAACTAGGGAGGTGCCTTTCTAGGAGTGCCTTTTACCAGCAAAGACTGGTTCACCAACTGCAACCCTAGCTGCAGAAAGAAGACCTAGCCTCAATTACATATACATGACTCAAGCTTCACCACGGGCAATGAGCAAGCATGCAGCTTCCTGGACCAAAGATTGCAGCTGCTGTGCTCCTCTCCCAATTCTCCTACTGCTGGGCTGCCCACGGCTAAGCCTTGGTTTGACTTACAGTGGTGCCTCGCAAGACGAAAAGAATCCGTTCCACGAGTCTCTTCGTCTTGCGGTTTTTTCGTCTTGCGAAGCAACCCATTAGGGGCTTAGCACTATTAGCGGCTTAGCGGGCTTAGCGGATCAGCTGATAAGCGGTTTAGCGGCTTAGCGGATCAGCTGATAAGCGGCTTAGCGGATCAGCTGTTAAGCGGCTTAGGATCAGCTGATAAGCGGCTTAGCGGCTGGGGAAAAAGGGGGGAAGGAAAAAAACCCCGCAGGAACTCGCAATACATTTTCGTCTTGCGAAGCAAGCCCATAGGAAATTCGTTTTGCGAAGCACCTCCAAAACGGAAAACCCTTTCGTCTAGCGGGTTTTCCGTCTTGCGAGGCATTCGTCTTGCGGGGCACCACTGCAGTTTTACACCTGAACACATGGTTACTCTTGCTCAGTCAAATCACAAGCTGTAACCAAGGTTTGTTCTTGATTTACTCCTCACGGTTTGTCTTGGGAAAAGAAACCACAAGCTTGGGTTTGGAAATCGCACCAAACCAAACCATGACCTAACCCTGGTTAGCGCAGCCGGACTGGAGGAACGATGCAGTTGCCATGATATTCACTCCCGGAACTCTTACATTTCATCATTTGTGCTAACCCATGGTTTGCATTAGTGTTATATGTGGACTGGACCAGTGGTTACATCCAGCCTAGAGTACTGTAATGCTCTCTATGTAGGGCTGCATGTAAAGACAATCTGGAGATTTCAACAGGTGCAAAATTCAGCCTCCAGCATGCTTATGTGCAATAGGCAGTTTGAGCATGTCACAGAACAGTTTTGCATCAGTTGCACTGGTGAACCATTTGTTTCTTGGCTTAATTTGAAGTGCTAGGACTGACCATTAAAGCTCTGAACAGTTTGCGACCAGGTTATCTGAAGAACTCCTACTATGCCTATACGAAACTGCTCAGGTCCTAAGATTGGCCTCCTCTCAGACCTGTCACTAAAGTTGAATGGGTTGCCGGGTACTAGGGTCATGGACCTTTTCAGTGGTGGCCCCACATCCGTGGAATTCCCTCCCCTGAAAACTCCACTTGGCCCCGTCTCTTGTAGACAGTCATTAAGCAATCCTTAAAGACTTTTCTTGATATTATTGATGGCCTGGCCCCTATATACCTTTCTTTCTTTTCTTTTTTTACTTTGCTGGTGATTTTATCATGTTTGTGCAAATGTTTTGGTTTTAACATTTAATATGTGGGCCTGCACTAAAAGATGGGGTAGAAATAATAATATTTTTTTATTTATACCCTGCCCTTCCCTGTTCAGAAAACTGGGCTCAGGGCAGCTAACAATAAATTTAAAACACTTAATTGTGATACAACAAAAAACAGCATAAAATACAGTATAAGAGCATGAATAACAATAAATTCAAAATTCAAAAATCAATTTAGGGGAAAATCCATCCAATATGTTAAAGAAATAAATCATGCCTAGCTGCTGTAGGAAAAATAACATGCTTTTTCTGGGAATGGAAATTTGTCACATTTCCTTGCTTAACATGTAGATAAGCTGCATACTGCAAACTTACCTGAGCATAAAGTTTTGACAGCCTGTGAAAAAACATTCGAACTGATAAACAGCCCAAGCTGAAATAGGGACTCAAGCCTGTAGTACTTGGAAGCAGAGAATTTGGGATTGTTCTTGGCTTAGCAAACTTTGCTACCCAACCCTAAAAAGAGAAACACAAAGCAGAAGAAGCACAGCTGCTATGGAATGACAGCTGTGCTACAATGAGGCAGTGGGTTCTATAAGCAAACCTTATTCCTCTTTAGTTTACCTTTGTATGAAACCCTTTATGTAAGCCACCTTTGATAAAATTCAATGGAAAGGGCTAGAAATAGTTTAAAAACAAGTAAATCTATAGCATGCCTATGCTCCATGCTAAGAACACAGCCTCCACACTAGTAGTAGTGAAAGTGGTGCCATCCACATGCTGTGAACTACAACTCCCATCATCCTTGACCAATGATCACACTAGGTGGAGCTGATGGGATTTGTTGTCCGCAACACCTGGAAGGCACTTAGTTGGCTATCCTTGCTCCACACTATAGTTATGTGCTGACAAACCTGAGCCAAAACAAGTTCAGTACCTTGCTACGCAAAGGGCTTCCTCAGCTGATAGTAGATTGTCAATGTGTATAACAGGTACATAAGTAATTGTACATGAATGATTCTCAGTACTTGTGCCAGCAGTCTACATCAGCTGTGTTGTTCTCGATACCTTTCTATTTTCACCTAAGGATTGTGTTATACAGGAACTTGCAAGAAAAGATAAGAAAAGAAGAAATGTGCTCGCTTCGGCAGCACGTATACTAGAAAAGAAGAAATGTATTAATATTGGAATTAGCCTCATAGGTTATACACTGTACATATGAACCAAATATGTTGCACATACTGGGCTAGACCTTTATGATAGGTAATAACCAGTAAAATTTTCAGAGTTATTATCATTCAATCTGTTGCGCTTTGTGTACTGTGACAAACCTGAGCCAGCATAATATAGTGGTCAGAGTGGTATTCATTAGAGACCCCAAGAGCACTATTGCACCCATGGGTGCCGCACTGGTGACCCATGATATGCAGAATAAAGATAAATATTGGAAGGCAATTTTTTAAAAGGAAACAAAAAGCTGTGGGACTTTCTAGATGACTTCAGATATGAATTCTTTAGGAGATGGTAAGTGGCTTGCATTTAGATTGTTCTTGCAAAGGTGATCAGAAAGACTGCTGATTATCCTCTCACAAACAACATGAGAAAGGACAGATACACCTTGAATTAAGACTGACCTGGTTTTTCAGGTGCTCTTCAAGTCGTTGGAGCCCATTAGTTTCCCCTCCTCTCCAAGATGACTTGTACTCTTTGGAAAACCCAAGGTCCTCAGGGAGAGGCACCCTATAACACTCAGCCAGACCCACTTCAGGGAGAGGACTGAGTTTTCTAAGAAGGAAATAAAGAGACTTATTTTGAAAACCAAATGTTATATCATAATGAGGCAAACAAACACAATCAGCTTGTTTTATCACAGAACAAGTGAATGCAGCAGAAAGTGTTGCTTGTTACCACCACTGGAAACCACCCATGTCCTAAAGCCAACAGAAAAGGAAGAAACATAATAGACTGGAATAGCTGCCTCCCTTGCCTTCCTATCTTTGCACAATCAGGCCCAACATATCATGCTATGTTTCTAGGAAACACTGCAGTGGTCATGCAAATTAGTGTCCTGAGATGGGCTAACAGGATTTCCACACCCACAACCCTAGTGGGGATGAGAGAAGGATTTTTAAAAATTATTATTGTGCTGTAAATAATTAAAGTACATTTGCCATGGGTCCATGTGGAAAGCCTTGGTAATTAAAATACAGTGGTGCCTCGCAAGACGAAAAGAATCCGTTCTGTCATTCTCTTCGTCTAGCGGTTCTTTTCGTCTTGCGAAGCAAGCCCATTGAAGGATTAGCGGATTAGCGCTATTAGCGGCTTTTAGAGGCTTTTAGCGGCTTATCTGCTGATCGGATCAGCTGATAAGCGGCTTAGCGCTATTAGCGGCTTATCTGCTGATCGGATCAGCTGATAAGCGGCTTAGAAAAAGGGGGGGGAGAGAAAAAAAACAGCAGGAACTCGCAAGACATTGTCGTCTTGCGGAGCAAGCCCATAGGAGATTCGTTTTGCGAAGCACCTCCAAAACGGAAAACTCTTTCGTCTAGTGAGTTTTCTGTCTTGCGAGGCATTCGTCTTGCGGGGCGCCACTGTAAGTTGTAAAATGATCATCAATTCATAGCCTCAGTTCATACTTTAGTACATCTCTGTATTCATGAGATCGACAGCTGGTATTGTGCTAAGTTATGCTTACCAAAAAGAATCTTTCAAAACATGCCAGTATACTGAGACTGTCTGGCCGTTTGAGATCCCAATATATCAAGTCATAATCAAATCCATTGTATGGATAGATTTCAAATTCAAGTATTTCACCGCAAGGCAAATTTTTCAAATTCTGATACGTTCATAAACCCTGTTGGGAGTCCCAACACTGGTTTTCAAATGTGATCATCACAAGTGGAGAGTTTACTAAAGCACTACCACAATATCCCAGAAGATAATTATGTAACAAAACCAAAAGTAATTTGACTCTCAATTTGGACATTATGAAAACAAGGATCACATTAATCTTTTGATAAGTCACATGGATCAAACTTTTTTTGCTTTGCAAAAAATACTTATTGCAAAATTATTTTAGATTGTCTTTTGTAAACCACTTTAGCTTGAATAGGTGGTATATAAATGTTCTTAAATAAATAAAATCATTTTACAGTGAGCCAGCTATTGCTAGAGGAAAATTTTTATGTTCTAGTGGTACAACTATTCCTTACTGTGAATTCTCAGCCGTAATGTCTTGCACAGGCATCTCGGGATCTCCAAGCACTGTTAGTATTTGAAGAAACCTTTTGTATGTCAATGGTGGTGTTCCTCCGTTTAGTTCCACAATCCTGTATAACACAAGATGATTACACTATGAACAGAAACCGCCTGCAAAAGGAAGGAACTTGGGTGACAGTAGAGGAACTAAATTTTCTGTAAAACTTTGTTCAGTGATGTTTATTCCCTAATGTGTTTAGCACTGCAGCCTAAACTCTTCATTTTAATGTCTGCGCTCATAATAGTGGTGCCTCGCAAGACGAAAAGAATCCGTTCTGTGATTCTCTTCGTCTAGCGGTTTTTTCGTCTTGCGAAGCAAGCCCATTGACAGATTAGCGGATTTAGCACTATTAGCGCTGATCGGATCGGCTGATAAGCGGCTTAGCGGCTTAGAAAAAGGGGGGGAAAGAGAAAAAAAACCAGCAGGAACTTGCAAGACATTGTCGTCTTGCGAAGCAAGCCCATAGGAAATTCGTTTTGCGAAGCACCTCCAAAACGGAAAACTCTTTCATCTAGCGAGTTTTCCGTCTTGCGAGGCATTCATCTTGCGGGGCACCACTGTACTGGCCAGTTCTGCAGCAGAAAGGAGTGAAGATCTGCATCATCAACAGGAACATATCTATGCTTGCAGAACGCAAGCTAGGTTTGCACATTTGTTATACTGTAAAACCACCAATGGCCCCCCAGGAGATAAGCTTTCTTCCCCTTGGTCAGCTCCGTACCGTCTGACGTCATACAAAGTGTGCCCCACCAAAGAAAATACTTCAAATCCCATTTCTTTCCCCATAACTTGGATAGTCTTCTCCATTTCCTTGTAATATGGTTCAATCTCGTCATCGAAAGTCACTTGGGTAATATTCCACTTTTGAACATGTTCCCGCAATACAGCCTCATACTCCCCTTGAATAATCCATAAGCAAGAGTTCAATTTCTTTAAGTTTGTCTGGAGATCTTCCAGAGTCTGCAGGAGAAAATGCCAACGTTTAGTTCCCATTCTAGTTGCAGATGTCAAAAAATTTCTATCCAATAGGTAAACTGGATATACGATTTCGGAAGACTTCAGTGCAGCTAGCAAAGTGGGGTTGTCATGTAGCCGGAGACCCTTCCGAAAAAGATGAATAGTCCGATGAGGCATGTTGGATATTTATTTCACACGTAAAGGAAGAAATGTGGGGAGAATTCAGATCTACAATAATGGGGGAAGAAAAGAAGTCCGGGTTTGGTATATATTGCAGTAGTGTACAGAAATAGTCTGGTAAGGCTGCTAGTTTAAAGAATAAAAAAAAATTAAGTTTTATTATTAACTCTTGGGAAACAAATCCATCCTAAGCACAAGCTCACTATGGAGACACGATGTTAAACAAAACAGGCCCCAACACTGTGGCAAAATAGAAAGAAAGCCTGAAATTGTTATTTAGGGGAACTGAATTTAATTCAATTAATTATTTTCAATAAATTATTTTCCAGAAATTTGGAAGATCTCAAGGGGCCAAAAAAAAGTGGTTACATAGCGCTATATTAGAAGCAAAAAAAAAAACTTGTTTTGATGAATTGGAAGAGTCGCAAAAAGATTCCACTGAGCATATGGATTGATAATATGGACAGATTAGCTACATACAAAAGAACTGCTTGTCGACGCAAAATAAGAATAGATAAATACAAAGAAATTTGGAACAAATATCTAAGTGACAAGGCGGATAACAGTGGGAAATAGAGGGGGGAGAGAGTGGTGATAAACAAGGAGTAGGCATAGGGATATTACTGTATCTAAATTTGTGTTATTATTGTTTTTATGGGTTTTGTTGTACGTGTCTTTCTAGCTTGGTGTTTGTACTGATTAATATTTTTTTAAAAAAATTAAAAAAGAAAGCCTGGCTGAAGGAGGAGGAAAGTAGTAAATCCTAAAAGGAAGTTATTTACATGCTAGCAAATAGTTAGGAAAGAAGGAACCAACAGAAGGAAGATCAGGTTCCCTCACCCCAACTAGCTTGGATGTCCCCATGCCCTAGTGTTATGAGGGAGTAAATCTTCTATTCACTTTATCAATATCTGCATATTGCAGTAAACAGCAGAGGAGGTAAAGAGCAGGAAGACAGATTGGGGTTATTAGCACAATGGCATCTAGGTCACAGGAAGCCAAGCAGACTCCTCAGAATGGGAGGAATACCTACTTAGGTGCAGCTGGAAATTTGGAAAGGCAGCTTTCAAAAATAATTTTCAAAAAGATGGTTTGATGGACTGACTGCACCCTGACAGAAAACATTCACAACAGATACACTCTATTTGTTGCTTACTGTACTATACTTTTAGACTCTCCAGGCTCAGTCCAATCCCAAGCATGTAGGTGGTTAGAAATCAATGCGACTGCAGATATATTGGTTTTGAAGTCTGCACTGGCATAAATTTATGGTGAATTCAGAATGCAGCTTTCCAGCACAGAATCCAAAATCTAATTGTTCCAGGTCATTATTCTATCCTTGGCCATAGCTCAACGAACACAAGCATTTGCATGCATTATATGTTAAAATAAAAAGCTGTAATCGGGATTAGCAACACTTATCCACCAGGTGCAAAAAAGAGAGAGAGAGAGACCGGAGCTCTTGCACCTCCAATAGTTAGAAGAGGGAATTTCTGCAGGTATATGGACTATGGTGCTGGTGCAGCTCGCATCTTCTACACACCTGTCCAAGGTGCAGATGCCCACTCCTTTTTATCGTCTGTCTCCCTAACTAGTGGCGACTTTCTTCCTCTTGCAAATGCTCGCTTCAGAGGAAGGAGTTCTTCAGGACGATATCGAGGGAGGAAAAAGGGGTTGCGTTCACTCCCCCTGACTGAGCTCGGGGGTTACCAAATCCGCCGTCGATGCAGTTTGCTTTTTGTCTATGCAGGAAGAGGGACGGGAATCAACCCTGCACGTTTGCATGCAGAGACGCATTCAGCGTCCAGACGCGGAGTGTAGGCTTCGGGGGCAGAGGGGAGAGCCCCTACCGCGACGGGGAAAAGGGGAACCCTCCCAGGGCCTTGCCAGGAGCTCCAGGGGTAAGGAGAGACTCGGTAGCAAGACGGAAGAAATGGGCGTCCCCTTCCCATTCCACTCTCGAGAGGCGGGCAGGGGGCTGCTGGGGACGCGGGGTTACCTGTCTCTCTCTGCAGCGGCGCAAGGGGTCTTCCGGGCAGCCTCAGCACCAGACCTTCCTCTTTCCGGTTGCGGCTCCTCCAAAGCGGCGGCGGAGGAGTTCAGGGGGGGCGTGGCGGTGGTTCAGCAGTCGCTTTTGCCTGGATATGCGCGGGGTTGTGTTTGCAAGAAGACCGGGAGCCGACTCGGGTCTGGTCTGGGTCTGTTTAGGGAAGCTTTTAATGTTTGATGTATTACTGTATTTTAATATTTGGTTGGAAGCCGCCCAGAGATGGGCGGGGTATAAATAATAAATTACTATTACTATTACTATTACCATTTCATAGGCGCCGACTCCATGGGGCTTGAGGGGGCCCGAGCCCCCTCAAAAATTCGTTTGGGGGGGCTCAGCCCCCCCAATAATCTCGGGCGGCGGTGGGCGCGTCCGCGGCTTTTATAGGGCGCCCGGCGCGCACCAGCTCGATAACGGGCACCGGCGCGGCGGGGGGCGCCGGGCCGGGGGAGGGGGGCGGCCGGCCTGTCTCCTTGGCAACCCCATTGAGCAGCGCCGGCTCCCCCGGGAGGGCCATCCCCCCGCTCCGCCGATCGCCAACACCGCCGACGCTGTGGCTGCCCGAGCCCGAGCCAAAGCCCGAGCCCGACCCGGAGCCCGAGCCCGAGCCTGAGCCCGAGCCCAAGCCCGTCAGTCAGTCAGGAAGGAAGGAAGGAAGGAAGGAAGGAGAAATGAGGAGGGAGACGAGGGAGGAAAATTGCGCGCAGGGTGAAGAAAGGAGAAGGGCGAACGAGACGAGCTTCCAACCCAAAAAAGGGCTGGAAGACTGGGAGGATGCAGGATCGGGAAAGAAAGCGACGCCTTCCCCGCCCGCGACGTCGCCCGCTTGTCATTGGCAGCGCAGCGGGCGCCCAGAGGGGCCGCGGAGGACAGCTGCGCGGCTAGCAAGGTGTGCCGCGTAGAGCGCGGCCCTTGTGTGGCCCGGTGGCCAGGCAAGCTCGGGCGGGGACCCCCATGCGAATCTAAGACGGGAGAAGAGGGCAGAGCAAAGGGGGTCCCTTCCCCAACCTCCGGCTTTGAGACTTCCCTGCGCCCCAGAAAAGCGAAAGGATTTTCTCTCTTTTATATATATATAAATATTTTATTAAGTTTTCATTTTTTTTTTAATAAAATTTTTATTGGTTTTACAGAATTTTTTTTTAAAAACAAACAAACACTTAAAAAGACAAACATACACGTATAGTTTCATAACATATTTTCATAAACCTCTTTTCTAGGACTTCCCCATACCCCCCCTTTCTGCATCCCAATGTCCAAAATTTTGTAGCAACTCCCAATTGTTACTTTCAACCTCTGTCATCCTAATCCTCTCTATATTCTGATCTTATATCACTGTATCCCTTTGTTTCTAGGAACCACAACACTTTAACATTCATTAAGTTTATGATAGTCCTTAAGATAACTTTTAAATTTTCGCCATTCTTCTTCCACCGTCTCTTTTCGTTGGTCGCGGATTCTGCCTGTCATCTCGGCCAATGTCATATAGTCCATCACTTTCATCTGCCATTCTTCCAGAGTGGGTAGATCTTGTGTCTTCCAATACTTTGCGATGAGTATTCTTGCTGCTGTCGTAGCATACATAAAAAAAGTTCTATCCTTCTTTGACACCAATTGGCCGACAATGCCCAAGAGAAAGGCCTCTGGTTTTTTAGGGAAAGTACATTTAAGTACCTTTTTCATTTCATTATAGATCATTTCCCAGAAAGCCTTAATCTTCGGGCATGTCCACCAAAGGTGATAGAAAGTACCTTCAGTCTCTTTACATTTCCAACATTTGTTATCGGGCAAATGATAAATTTTTGCCAGCTTGACTGGGGTCATGTACCACCTATATTTTATTAAGTTTTCAAATACAAAGTTAGAAACATACACTGAAGAAAAAAGTAAAAGAACAAGAAAAAGAAGAAAAGAAAAAGAAGAAAAGAAAACCAACCATTCAACACATTTTTTATATAACTAACTGGACTTCCTCGCATCTCCCTTACCCTGCATTCTTTATAATAAAGATATCAGCAAATTATTACCTTGTTTCGTACCTTATTTTGTACTTTTCAAATACTATACCTCTAAATTTAACATACTTTTCATCAGTTACTTATATCTTAAATTAAACATAGTATTACCTTAGATTTTGACCTTTTCTTACTTAAAATATAATTTCCTGTTTCCCAAATCTAATTGCTGAAGCTATAGTTTCCGAATCGTGTAAATTTTTAACATTCATACAACTTATATTGTTTTTGTAAATAGTCCTTAAATTTTTTCCAGTCCTCTTCCGTTGTTTCTTCTCCCAAATCTCGGATTCTGCCAGTCATTTCAGCCAGTTCCATGTAGTCCATCAATTGCGTCTGCCACTCTTCCAGTGTGGGCAAATCTTGTGTCTTCCAATATTTTGCGATAAGTATTCTTGCTGCTGTAGTTGCATACATAAAGAAAGTTCTATCCTTCTTTAACACTTTCTGGCCAACAATGCCCAAGAGGAAGGCCTCTGGTTTCTTGGGAAAGGTATACTTAAATACCTTTTTTAACTCATTATAGATCATTTCCCACAAGGTCTTCACTTTTGGACAAGTCCACCAGAGGTGAAAAAATGTCCCTTCAGCCTCCTTACATTTCCAACATTTATTATCAGACAGGTGATATATTTTTGCAAGCTTGACTGGGGTCATGTACCACCTATAAATCATTTTCATAATATTTTCCTTCAAGGCATTACATGCCGTGAATTTCATTCCGGTGGTCCATAACCTTTCCCAGTCCTCAAACATGATGTTATACCCAATATCCTGAGCCCATTTTATCATGGCTGATTTGACTGTCTCATCCTGAGTGATTTTCTCTTCAACCTGCCCTCCATCCTCTTGCAGAAAACTCTTTGCCTGCCCTGCCCGTATCTCGTTTTTGCTTTTTAATTCCACACACGCACCCTTCGGACTTCGTGGCAATCGGGCGCGCGGGTGCATTTCCTAAGAGAGTGAGGACCCCCGCCTCCTCCCCACCTGCTCCCTCGCCAGCCAGCCAGCCGCGCGCCCTAGCCGGAGAGCCCCGGCCGTCCCCATCGCGCAATCGGCTGGATCTCCCTTCAGCAGGCCGTGCTCACAACTCGGCCCAGGGACCCCCCAGCAGCGGATCTCCGGCCCAGCTGAAGAATCCGGCAACAAGCCCCCTCCTCCCCAATCGCTCCGCCGAAATACGCTCCAAAACCCCCCAGATAGGCCGCCGGCCGCCAAGTCTAGTGGCGCCCTGAGCGAGGGTCTCTCCCCAACACCGCCACCTCGAACTGCGTTCTCCCGGCTACCCGAGCGAACCAGCGGCAGGACCCCGGTATGGGCCCCCCCAATATTTTTTATAAGTCGGCGCCCCTGCCATTACTATTACTATTACTATTCTTGTGCTGCAGCCCTAAGCAGGCAGCAGCAGCAGCAGTGATGTGGGAAGGAAGCCCCGCTGCAAAACGGGAAACCGACGGTCGGGGTAATAAATCCCCGAGGACTGAGCCTGATATCAGTCACCACTCTCAGTCAGACCTTGCTTCTCCTGAGGAAGCGTGTCCAGACTTGGGTTGCTTGTGTGACTGGGTGCAGACCAGTCTGGGAAGTGCTGACACCTTTTTTTCTCCTACGCTGCTGACAGGCAGAAGTTCACCAGGGGCAGTTGCCCACACTGGAGAGGCGGCGAGGTTGCGTTACTTTCTGCTTGTTTATACAGCTTTGTGAAGGCGCTTGAGACCTATCAGAACGCAAAGGTGGAGGCATCCCATGCACATCTATTTACGTAATATATTTCTAGCTTACCATGCTGTCAGATATCGCAACAGTAAAATGATCAGGTCGAATGCAATTGTTAAAACCAAGGTCCTTTACAGAAAACAGGTGGCTTCATACTTCTGATAGTCAAAACTGACTATCCAACATCCATATGCCAGGGCCGGGGGAACTGTGATCTTTTAGTCTCTAGATGCTGTTGGATTACAATTCCTGTTGGCCACACTGGCTGGGGCTGATGTTGAGAGTGCAAGAACATCTGGTTCCCTAGCCCTGCCCTAGGTGAACAGGATTACTTTTTATTGGACCAAGATAAGTGAATGTAGAGAGCTATAAAATGTCAAATCTTATATACCAGAGAATATACAGTGGTATCTCGGGTTAAGTACTTAATTCGTTCCGGAGGTCCATACTTAACCTGAAACTGTTCTTAACCTGAAGCACCACTTTAGCTAATGGGGCCTCCTGCTGCTGCCGCGCCGCCAGAGCCCGATTTCTGTTCTCATCCTGAAGCAAAGTTCTTAACCTGAGGTAATATTTCTGGGTTAGTGGAGTCTATAACCTGAAGCGTATGTAACCTGAAGTGTATGTAGCCCGAGGTACCACTGTACTTTAAATACTACCCATGCTAAGTAAGCAAATACCTTGGTAACAAAGTATGGAGTTGTGTGTGGGGAGGAAATAAATTTCACAATATTAATGTGGAAATATGCATATTTCTTACAGCCCGCTAGTACCATTTCATATTTAAAAATCACATCTGTATATCTTTTATGTACATGGTAATCATTAACATGCTGAATTATAATGCTTCCCAAATCTCTCTCAAGATTCAGAACTCATATTTTTTGTGTGATCCAAATCAAAGAAGTGCCCTGGAAGGGAAGGCGATGACACTGTGCCTCTGTCTCTTCTGACACACTTTAAGTGGAATCAGGAGGATCAGGACTAAATCCTCCCAAAATGTTGCAAATGTCTTAGGCCTGTTCTCCCAGTTCACTTGGAATCATCTTCACAGGCACAATCTTCAAACAACAAACTCTGAAGCAATTCCACTGCAAAAAAACTGGACTGGTTAATTGGCTTAAGAACTGAACCCCAAATGCACCTTGTAGTGTTTACCTTTTTCTGTTGAGGACTTTTGACTCCTGCTGGGAATCCCAGGATTATATCCTGTCACACAGTTCAAAGCTGTTCACAGGAATTTGACTGGCATTTATGTGACACCTGGAAGCTTCTGTATGTGCTTGCCTCACACACAATACAATAACTAGGTCACTATGGGCAGAATGTAGGTCACTCTAAATCCCTTCTCCTTCCTCCTGGCAAAAGCTGCAGCTGACTAATGCCCACTTAAAAGAGTACAGGCATGTGATAGGCATCTGGTTTAAGGAGCTATGCAGATTCTATAGGCAAAATAAAATGAAACCTAGCATTGAAGCCATTGCTATTCCTACTCAAAGTAGGCCCACTGAGTAGAACACAGTTGGATACAACCCTTAATTACATGCTAAATACCTGGGGTTTTTTTGGGGTGGTGGTGGTTAATATTTTATTAAAGTTTTGATAAATACTTGGTTAAAATTATTCAAAGTGAAAAGGGTTCAGGCCAATGGTGCATTAGGTTTTGCAGCAGAGGCAGTGAAGTCATTGTTTTTAATTATTTTTGAATGTAATTGTTTTTACTGATAATTTTATTGTTTTATTCTTTCTGGGGTTTTCACAACCAAGTGATATATAATATTTTATGAAACAAATACGTGCAGCATACAATTGAAGGCTGCTTTGTAATGTTCTTAAGTAGAGTTTTAACTTGCATAACCAAGACTGACATCATATAGCTCCTTACCTGAAACTCACTGAACTCAATCGGAGTTCCTTCTGAATAAACATGTGTAGGATTATGCCATTAGATTACAATCAGTGTATACTTACTTATCTTAGTGCCATTGAATATTATCAAATTACATAGAAGCATGCTGTAATATAAATTGCCCAATAATGAAATTCTCTTTAAAACATGTTGACATCTTACACATCCAAGTTACTGGCATTTTTTAATCTGCCATAAAGAGTTTAAGGGCATGATCTCTGCTATTGAACAGGGCTTGATTATGTAATGATTAAAGGATAGTGTGGGGTGCAAAACTGTAATTGTAATTTGTAGGGGGCGGGCCATACTTTATTAAGATTTCTTTTTCAGTCTGTCCTGGGCACATAACACTGTATACATATGCTTTTTAATCTCAGTCCTCTAAAGTACATGAGAAATAGTTATCTTCCAAAAGGGGTGAATTTAATGACTCATTGCACTCCTCACACAGATGGAGATGCACCAATGTACTTATGCTTTTCTTGTGGTGTGCAGGTCAGCTAAAGATGCTGCCCGGAGTACATGAACAAAAATAGGCTTACAACATAAGCAAATTAAAGCACCCCCACTATATATATTCAAGACATTTTGTTGTTGTTGTTTAGTCGTTTAGTTGTGGCCGATTCTTCATGACCCCATGGACCAGAGCACGCCAGGCACTCCTGTCTTCCACTGCCTCCCGCAGTTTGGTCAAACTCATGCTGGTAGCTTTGAGAACACTGTCCAACCATCTCATCCTCTGTCGTCCCCTTCTTGTGCCCTCCATCTTTCCCAACATCAGGGTCTTTTCCAGGGAGTCTTCTCTTCTCATGAGGTGGCCAAAGTATTGGAGCCTCAGCTTCACGATCTGTCCTTCCAGTGAGCACTCAGGGCTGATTTCCTTAAGAATGGAGAGGTTTGATCTTCTTGCAGTCCATGGGACTCTCAAGAGTCTCTTCCGACACCATAATTCAAAAGCATCAATTCTTTGGCGATCAGCCTTCTTTATGGTCCAGCTCTCAGGAAATTGTTTATTAGCCAGCAACACCTAGTGGGTTAGGTGCAGTGGTGTGGTAAGGGCAGGATTTTGTGATAGAGGTCCAAGGTTCCACTCAGCAAAATGAGGATGGCTGGCTTATCACATTTTGAAGTCAATGAAGCAATGCATGTTACAGTCAAAGGATTGTAATAAACCCAGCAAAACCATGGCAGTCCTGTTTTGCATTGTCTGGTGGCACCATACGGATGTAACACAGCATAAGCTTTTATGGACTGTAGTCTACTGCATTGGGTGTAACAAAGTTCTAAAACAAGTTGGCAAGTGTTTCTCAGTATTTGATTTTATTTAAAAACATTAAAAACTCTCTCTGTGTGTGCATGCGCGCTGCAAGATGTACATATATGTGGTTATAGATGAATTGTTCTACAATGGGGTAAGTGAGAATCTGTGACAATTAAATCTTAAATATCTGCAAAATCAGCACAGAGTATTCATAATATATCTATTTTATTTTTGTTCCATAAAATTTATATACCACTTGACTGTAGGAAAAATCCAAGGCAGTTTGCAAAAAGAAAAGAAAAGATAAAGTAATCAGAATTATCACTATTTTTTTTAACCAACCATAATTTAAAACATAAAGTTCAAACCACAACAGAATAGACTAGAAACAAATTTAAACCTGTACAAACTTGCAAAACATCTGGGTAGGCTTCACGGGTGTAGCCTGGGGGGGGCAGTCCCCCCAAGATCCACAAAAATTATTGACAAGCATTGAAAGATAATTAAGGTTCTATCCCTCCACCCCAGCAGAAGCCTGCCCCCCGCAATGTCCTATTTACGGGGTATTTTTACACCTGATTCCCTTTTAAAAAAAAGCTGAACCACGTTGGCTGCCCATCCCTAACAAAAACAAAAATATCCCGCAGGCGCCCAAAGCAGCTGTGATTTCTGCTAACGAAACATCAGCAGCCTGGAACGGAGAGCGCAGTTCGATTTCGCGCCCGAAGTGTCGGCGAAAACCTGATTGTGCCGTTTCCCCGCTTGGAGCCGCTCCGCCCTCCGCTCTCGCTGGCCAATCCGTAGTAGGTCCCATTTTGACGGGCACTTCGAACGCCCATTCACGGCGCGGCCCGTGCAAAGCATGTCGGGCCTTCGTGCTTCTAACCTGAGGCGGCGGGTTTTTCTAAAGCCCTCCCGAACCTCGACTTCCTTCCAGCTTTGCTGCAGCTGCCGATCCATTCTGAAAGGGCGGGAAAGGCAGCGGAAGGTCCCGCTTCTTCAGAAACCGAGAGGGGTTCGTAAGCACCGGGTGGGTTTCGTGCGGGGGTCTCGCAGGCCGCCTTGGCAAAGGAAGCCCTCCGAGGCGGGGCGGGGAGAGCCGGTTCACACTGGCGCTTCCCCTTCAGTTTCGCACGGGGAGAGGGGAGGAGGAATAGCCCTCCCTCTGCACGTACTGAGGCTCGAATTATGGGTGTTATAATTGCTATTACCTCTATTTTGCTATCCTAACTGGCACCCTCAGGTCCCCAGGGCGGGTTACAACAATTAAAAGTGTGTGTGTGTGTGTGTCTCCACACATACACTACACACACACACACACACACACACACACACACACACTATATCTATATATAGTGTCAAAAGCCAGGGAGACTTTGTATGTTTGTGTGTGTATACACACTCTCTCTCTCTTTATATATATATAATATCTACACACACTGTACATTCTCTCTCTCTCTCTATATATATATATAAAATCTACACACACTGTACATTCTCTCTCTCTATATATATAATATATAGTGTTAAAAGCCAGGGAGAAGAGGCAATGAAATCAAAACTGCAGCTCCCCGACTGGCTCCCATTTTTAACAAAATGCCCCCCTCTAGACTTCCTTAAAAACAGTAGGAAGGGGCCTGGCTGCCTCCTGGAGCTGAAGGTCTACTTCCACCTACTTGAAGGACTGCCTCGCCCCCAATGTGTACCCCCTTCACTGCTTAGATCTGCAGAACTCACACTTTTACAAGTGCTGTATCACGTTTGCCCCACGTTTACAAGTCAACAGCACCCTCACTTCAGAACTCCCTGCACATTAATACTGTATTAGGCAGGTTCCTTCCCTGTATTTTTCTCCCCCCAGTGCTCGCTAAAGCCTTCTTTGTTAATGAAAGCGTACCCAGGCATATAATTTTAGTAACTGTGATGTGTTTAAAAATGGCTGGTTTTATTTTATATTCTCTCCCCACCCTGCCCATTGGCTGGGGGAAGTGGGGGAGCCCCATTGTGCATATGGAAGTTCTTGCATGGGTGTCTGCTGATCATAGGCGCCGACTCCATGGGGCTTGAGGGGGCCCGAGCCCCCTCAAAAATTCGTTTGGGGGGGCTCCGCCCCCCCAATAATATCCGGCGCCCCTCCAGCAGAGCGCCATCGCCGCCCCTCCCCCAGCCCAAAATGCACAGGGTCGGGCTGCATGCCTCCTGCCCTCCCGAGCAAAAGCTCCACCCAATTTCCGCTCCGGAGCTGATTAATAGGCGCAGCACGCTCTCCCCTATTCGCTCACGAGGAGCCGGCGCCACTTTATTTGCATATTCATGAGCTTATTTATTATTCATGAGCTTTCCCGCCCCCCCGCCCCCAATATTTTTTATAAGTCTGCGTCCCTGCTGCTGATGGGACTCCTTAGTTGAATCCTGCTCAGTGATACCTACCTGTAGTAATGCTACTTTCCTACCAGGGTGGGAGGGAGCCTAACTTCTTTAAAAGACACCTCCACAGAAGCCAGTAAAGTCTATAAATCTGATGCCCACCCTTTTCCACATAGCATAAGTTGATTGAAAAGGCATGCGCTCTCCAACTACAGTAGTACCTTGGGTTACAAACACCTCAGTTACAAACACTCCGGGATACAGACTCCGCTAACCCGGAAGTAGTACCTTGGGTTAAGAACTTTACCTCAGGATGAGATCAGAAATCGCATGCTGGTGGCGCAGCGGCAGCGGGAAGCCCCATTAGCTAAAGTGGTACCTCAGGTTAAGAACAGTTTCAGGTTAAGAATGGACCTCCGGAATGAGTTAAATTCGTAACCAGAGGTACTACTGTACTCCTGAAATATTGTGCTGCCTTGCCCACTAATAGATCTCAGCCTAGTGTTTAATGATCTCTACAAGATCATATACAAGTTGCAAAAACGTTACCTAGTATCTCAGTCCTATTTAATATTGATTGATGTAAAACATGAGTACTTCTGACATGAAATTGTTTTGATAGTGATCTCTAAGTGTGAGACTGGTTCTGTATCAGCATTTCTAGTCTAAACAGGCTACAATCCTTTTTTAAAAAACTTACACAGCTACCTGAAAATTCTGCTACTACTACACTGACATGCAATTCATTATCAGAAAGGATTTATAGTTGCTGAAATTAGAAAAGTTAAATGATGCAAATTTCCCCTACACTATTGCAGAACAATGCAAAGGGCTTCACGACTTAAGAGGGAGCTGCATTTGCTGACTACACAGCCGCCGCCAGGAATTACTTGCTGGCAGAATGGAAGCCGTATAGATGATCTTCAAGCCCGTATGTATCTGTCTGGATTCGATCTTTTCTGCCCTCCATACCTCAGTAACCCAGCAACAATAAACAAAACAATATACAAATAGTTAGAGGTTAGAATCTATAACTTATATACATAAGCATTAATTAAAAGTTCCAGAGAACTTTCAGTTTTGCCTTTTCTGTATGCATGCAAATATACTGCATGCTGTATTTAGAAGCAAGTTCCATAAAAAAAGTTGGATTTGTTTCAGAGTAAACTTGTGTGGTGCCAAAAAGCATGCAGTGAAGGATGGTGGGGAGCTGCAGTCCAACCACTTCTGGAGAGCTATGGATTCCCCAGCCCTTTTCTAGATTGTTTTAATGCAATTATTTCATTTAGTTTTTTGCCAATGATTCACAGGAATTTGAGGAAATGTTGCTTAAGAAGCTGAACTTAGTTGTGATTAATAATGAAAGGGAAGGTGTTGTGTATATCAGAATTATGTATACAGTCATACCTCGGGTTACAGCCACTTCAGGTTGCGTCTTTTCGGGTTGCGGACTGCCGAAATCCAGAAGTACCGGAATGGATTACTTCCGGGTTTCGGCGGTCGTGCATGCACAGAAGCGCTAAATTGTGCTTTGCGCATGTGCAGACGTGGATTGCAAAGGTGCACCCCACACAGATCACGTTCGCAACCCATGCGTCCACTGTATAATCCATAAAAAGTAAAGATACTAGGTCATCTGCATAGCAGGAAATAGAGAAGTAGCTCCTTTTTCTAAAACAAGTGTTTGGTGTAGCAAAGATTAGAAGATGCTCATAATTTTCTAATTCTTTTTGGACAGAAATTTATTTTGTTAGCCAGTATAAAGATCCTTTCCTGGAAGATAAAAATACATCTTCATCCAAGTCTTTTTAGAATTCTGGCACTGAACAATAAGTCTGAAAAATAAATAATTTTTACATTCCTTGTAACTTTTGTTCTTTTCCTGCCTAGTTCCTTGGATGGATGTATTTTGAAGATATGATTATATTGTGGCTTATGTGATCAAACTTTGTTTTTGCAGTGACTGAAGCAGTTACCTAAAGAGGGCAGTATTGTTGTATCTTAATATGTCTTTTTCTCTTTAGAAATGTTGGGTTCTGCAGATACACCATACGAGAAAGGAATTTTTAACTTGGAAATAGTTGTGCCTGAAAGTTAAGTGGATTTTTGAAAATCTTTTGTGCTTCAATGTATTAAGCAGATATGGAATGGTAGGTTTGTTAAATACAGCTCATGAGACTGCAGTTCCTTTTACAGGATTAGGAACTAGAGAGCTGTTAAACTGCTTTAAGATCAAGCTGATTCTGGCAGTTGGAGCGGATAGCGGGGTTGTTGCTGTTCGTGCGCGTAACGGTCGTCGCCGCTGGGGTTATTGTTTTGCCATGGCCCGTGGGAACCAGCGTGAACTCGCCCGCCAAAAGAACATGAAGAAAAACCAAGAACTGAATAAAGGAAAAAGAAAAGAGGATACCTTGTCGGCTTCTCAAAGGAAACAGAGAGACTCCGAAATTATGCAGCAAAAGCAGAAAGCAGCTAATGAGAAGAAAACTCTTCAGACAGGAACAAAATAATCTGTGGCTGCATGAAGGACCTAATAATGCTGCAGTGCATCTCAGAATAATAGGGCCTAAGAAAAGACATATTTGTAAAAGTGGCCAGCCATTAAATGGTTGATGTTTATCTTCTACAAGCTCATTTGTCCAGTATGCATTTATTTTAGAATGTCTGATTAGTAGAGTGCAGTTGCAACTGACTTGGCTTTAACTGAAATACTAGAAATAGTTCCAGTAAAATTGGATTCAAAGTTCCCTTTGCATGTCTACTAGTAATGATAGCAGTGGCTTGACTGCAGTTTTCATTGTTAAGTGTTGGCTTGGTAAATGGCTTGTGTGACTGTACCAGTTATTAAATATGCAAATAGACTGAGAATCCTGTCTGGCAGCCCAACAGCATTCAAAAAAGATACCACTTTTAAAAGCCCAGGTCTCTGTTCTTGCTTTCCACTTTGTAAAGCTCAGCTGTAAAATTAACCGTAAATTATTTTTACAATAAAATGTTGCATGAAGTACTGTCCAAGTTGGAAGTGGGTACATCAGACAGTTATAATAGCTTTTCCATTGTTTCTGACACGTTTGGCACAATTCAGAGGGTTCTTAGTCCTTTCATCAGCACAACTTTTCCATTGTGTTTCAATTGCAGCCTGAATACTTAATACAATTCTTCAACTGCTAAGCAAGATTCTCTAAATATATTGCTATGTATAACTGCAGCTTAAAATCTGTACTCTGAACTAAAATATAAATAACCTTCTCTTTTGAAAAAAAAAAAAAAAAAAGATCAAGCTGATTCCTATAGATCATGCATGTCCAACAGGGAGTAGATTGCAGGCGCTTGGAAGTTGGACGTGCCTGCTCTAGATCTAGTAAGGGAGCTCAATGTTATGCCAATGGGTGTAACAGGAGTCCTCCTAACCCTCCAAACAATAGCTTTTGGTGGCATGTAGGGGACTGCAGAGGTAAGGAAGTGTAAACCCTGTTTGCTTAAATAGGATACCACAATTGGATATCACACTTATTGTTCTGCCCGGACACTGAGGTCCAGCACCGAGGGTCTTCTGGTGGTTCCCTCGCTGCGAGAAGCCAAGTTACAGGGAACCAGGCAGAGGACCTTCTCGGTAGTGGCACCCGCCCTGTGGAACGCCCTCCCACCAGATGTCAAAGAGAAAAACAGCTACCAGGCTTTAAGAAGACATCTTAAGGCAGCCCTGTTTAGAGAAGCTTTTAGTGTTTAATAGACTATTGTATTTTAATATTTTGTTGGAAGCCGCCCAGAGTGGCTGGGGAAACCCAGCCAGATTGGCAGGGTACAAATAATAAATGATGATGATGATGATGATGATGATGATGCTCGTGCATGTTCAGAAATGGATAAGAACGAGGGATTTGTGGGTGTTAACTTGTGAAAATTCTCTTTCAAAATAAGAGAACCAATTGTTTTTTAATTAGGTATCCATTTGAACCCCCAAAGATACGCTTTCTGACTCCCATCTACCATCCCAACATTGACTCAGCTGGAAGAATTTGCCTTGATGTTCTCAGATTGCCACCTAAGGTAATGAGTTGCCTCTCTTACAGGGATTGATGAGAGCAGCAGTAGGCCTCCTGGCACAGCTGTTCCTATCTGCAAGTGCAGATCCTGCTATGTGTATTGGTTGAAAGAGGCCACTTGCTTGTATTTCCCTACTGAGGAGACCTGGACAGAAACAGTTACAGTTACAGTCAGCTGGTCTAAGCTCCTTGTAAACCTCATCTTTTCTTAATTGCCTTTGGTGTGTGTGTGGCACAGGTGAGATTGATGCTTTTGGGGTTTTGAGTACCACATATTTTTTCAGCATGTTGATCTGGCTATGCATATTGATAATACAGTGGTGCCCCGCAAGACGAATGCCTCGCAAGACGGAAAACTCGCTAGACGAAAGAGTTTTCCGTTTTGGAGGTGCTTCGCAAAACGAATTTCCTATGGGCTTGCATCGCAAGACGACAATGTCTTGCGAGTTCCTGCTGGTTTTTTCCCCTCCCCCCCTTTTTCTAAGCCGCTAAGCCGCTTATCAGCTGATCCGATCAGCAGATAAGCCGCTAAAAGCCGCTAATAGCGCTAATCCGCTAATCCGTCAATGGGCTTGCTTCGCAAGATGAAAAAACCACTAGACAAAGAGAATCACAGAACGGATTCTTTGCGTCTTGCGAGGCACCACTGTACTGAAGTTTGTGAGTGTCACTGTGATTGTTGCTAAACAGGGTTTGGAGGGGGGAGGGAATAGTTTGCTGGGGGTTATTCTAAGATTTTTCAGAAGTACATAAAGAGTTAAACAAAAGAGTTAAACACCCTTCCAAAATCAACTCAATAAATATAGAGGATGAAGGGTGGTCTCCTCAAGCCATGGAATGTAGAGTGAGATTTAGAAAAGAGAATTTAGGGAAGGAATGTGAATTGGACTACTTAAGCCCCTCACCACTATCTGGAGGAAACAGAAGCACTCCTGTTATTGGAAGAGAGTACATGGTAACATTTTGTTGCATGTCACACTTGTATATATTAATTGATATACAGGTTGCTTCTAAATTTCTGCAATGTTGCCCAGAAAATCTTGGGGGAAATTATAGCTTGGGTCTGCAAAGTAACTCCCAACAAAACACACTTCTCTTTGTATCATAATACCTCCACTCACCCAAGTAATTTTTCGTTCTGTGCAGGGTGCATGGAGACCGTCTTTGAATATTGCAACTTTGCTGACTTCAATACAGATACTTATGAATGAACCCAACCCTGATGACCCCCTCATGGCTGACATAGTAAGTTTCCTCCTTTATTTTGGTGGAATGTGTGTTGTATTTTTGGAAGCTATAACTATGCTATAACTCTGTCTGTGAAGGGATGTGAAGAAACCACAGAGTGCAATAGATGTACCTCTTACAGTTCATTTCTTTGGGGTACAAATTTTCCAGTAATACAACTGAGAAAAGGCCATGTTGACCTAGAAGTGGGGGTGGGGGTGGGGAGAGGTGGGAGATGCTCAAATAGAATTTGTTTTGTTGACAGTGAGGTCAACGCTTTCTACCTTGAAACATCATGCTTAAAAATGGATGGATGGGTATATATGTGTTGCATACAGGATACAAAATATGGCGATTGCAGTCTTCCTAAATACCTAGTGTGGTTAAGTAGTCTTCCATGCGGTCTAGTAAATCTGTCATCAAACATAACTATGGTCTTATGGTTGAGAGGCCATAATTATCATTGTCTCTTACTTTTTCCTTTTTCTTTTTTTTAATTATGTCTAGTCCTCTGAGTATAAATACAACAAGCAAACATTCCTCAAAAATGCCAGACAATGGACAGAGAAGTATGCAAGCCAGACAACAATGGTAAGGAAAGTATATCACTTTTGTTAGAGAGGAATGGGGTGTAGGTTAATCTTCACATGTGCAGTCTTGCTGTGCCCAACGGAATACTTCAAATCTGCGTCACCTATAATTGCCCATCTTCCTATAATTGAGTTTGTGGAATGGAAATACTATGAATGTGCCATGAAACACAAGTGTCTGGATTAACTTCTCCCTTGTAGACTACCTTTTCTGGCAATGGGCGTTTTTGTTTTGCTTTCTTGGCCACGTTGTCATAACTCTAAAATGTCATAGAAAAATGCAGGGATTGTTCAGAGTTTATTGTATTTTATTTGTGTCTGATCTTGTAGAATTTGCCTTGGGTAAGAATACCCTATTGCAAACATTTTATATGGAATATTATTTGGCTTGCAGTATGGTTCTAAATCTGCAGACGGCACACATCCTCCATGTATTTGTATGAGGGGAGGAATTCATCAGCAGAGACGCAGATCTTTTGGTAAAATCATTCCAGTATGCCAGGCCAAACGCATTGATTCCAGGGAAATTTAGGATGTAGGATCAGCCTTGTTCACTGATCTGGGAAATAATTTCTAGAAATTCTCCCAGTTGCATCTGGTCTACATATGCAGCGAAACAAGTTTCTTTTTTTAATACAATAAGCCCACAACTTAGGCACATTTAACTTGTGCACATTCAGCTTTATGCGCTTGGCAATGAATGAATGAATGAATGAATGAATGAATGAATGAATGAATGGCAGGTGTCCGACTTTGGCAATTCTACCTGTGTTTTTGCTTCATGGGATTTTGGCTTTAGGTGTGATCCCTGGAACACAACTCCCGCGTAAGTTGCAGGTTCACTGTAGAGGGAGATTCATATAACTTAGTTCACCGTTGACACCTTATATTGCTTAAACTAACTTGAGAAGCTAGTTTGACGGCTGCTGATACAGTTTTAAAGGGTGCATGAGACCACAGAGCACACCAGGAAGCTTCAGAGATTGGTCTGCCAATATCATTCGCCTACATCATGCAAGGACCATTAGGGTCCCTGCAAAAAGAATCAGTTAGGATTCCATAGAGGGTAGTTAATACCCTTCCTGTGAACTAACCACTGTTAACACTTTCAAAGATGAGTGCTTTTAACCTGAATGTCAAGCTGCTCACCTGCAGGGCTTTAAACCATTGTGCTCCAGAGTCAGGTTAGAAGGAGATAAGCTTGTAATGAGATGAAGGTCTATCCTCATCAAACAAGTCTACCAGTGTACAGTCGTACCTTGGAAGTCGAACAGAATCCATTCCGGAAGTCCATCTGACTTCCAAAACATTTGGAAACCAAAGCGCAGCTTCTGATTGGCTGCAGGAAGTTCTGTCGGACGTTCCCAAAATAGTTCGCAAACCAGAACAGTCACTTCCATGTTGGCAGTGTTTGGGAGCCAAAACGTTCGAGAACTAAGCTGTTCGAAAACCAAGGTACGACTGTAGTTATTCTGGCCTCTTCCCAATCACAGAATTGGTTATAGCATTCCAGACAAGCAAACTGGGTCATTTGAGGAGTGGAGAGGAGATGGCAAAGCATGGTTAAGGGCAGGCTGAGAGATTGTCTTTTGACATTCTGCATATACGGTGCTACCTCGGGTTAAGTACGTAATTCGTTCTGGAGGTCCGTTCTTAACCTGAATGGTTCTTAACCTGAAGCACCACTTTAGCTAATATGGCCTCCTGCTGCTGCCGCGCTGCCGGAGCAAGATTTCTGTTCTTATCCTGAAGCAAAGTTCTTAACCTGAAGCACTATTTCTGGGTTAGCGGAGTGTGTAACCTGAAGTGTATGTAACCTGAAGTGTATGTAACCCGAGGTACCACTGTATGCCTGATTTCTCTCACAGTGCATTTCTGAAGTTTTTCCATATAGAGCTTAATAACTTCAAAATGATGGGGATGTAGTCTTTGGCTATGATCTTAATGCTTGATAGGATATTTCACCTCCTACTGTAACTTCTGTCTGAAAGCATTGCTCTTCCATTTCTTCAGTGAGCATGGATTACCATTCCAAAAGCCCTAGGCTGCCGGTGTTACAGTTTTCGTTTGTTATCATGGTATATATTTTTGTGTTGTAAACTGCCCTGTTATCCTTGGATGAAGGGCGGAATAGAAATTTAATAAGTAATAATAATTTCCTCCACTTGCAGTCTGAAGTGGTACAGTCCATTCTGCCACCTCCATCACTTTGACCCTATTCAGTCTTTACTTGCATGTAGGGGCACTGCCATTACAAAAGGGGCTGTGCCTTTAGACTTCCCCCATTGCTGCATGGTTGTTTCTGTATTCCAAGTGTTCAGGGCAAACGTCTGTAGTGGGAGACAGCTGTTCTCTTGTAGGCTTCCTGCACTTTTTAGAACTCTTAATTGTTCAAGCATTTGGCTGGTTCCCTATTCAATCTGGTTTAGAACCCTGATTTCCTTGCCTTTCTTCTGTAACTTTTCACTTGTCTGTTCAAAAAGTGGATCCCTAACTTTCTGTTCGTTGTGGTTGCTCATTATTAGCATAGAATGGACAAATCAAAAGACTGGTGGGCAAATGAGACTTGGGTCTTAGTTATATTTAGGAGCTAAGGAGTCAGGGCAACTCCCAGGCAAAACATGTTTGGGAGTGCAAATGCCACCATTCAGAGGAGCAAAGATTTAATGCATACTATAAAGAGCTGTATTCCACAGTGACTGAAAGCTGGGGAGTGAATAGAATAGCAGGAAATGAACTTTGAGGGAGCACTTACTACTGGAGTCATCCATTCTAGAGCACCCAACCCAGCACCAGCAATGAGTTCAAGCAGAAAGTAGATGTAGCAATCAGCTCTGTATAAATTATCCTGTGTCATCTTCAACAGTTTTGTGTGCCCCAATAAAGCACAGAGTGGTCTTCAGTAATTCACAACTATGCCTTCTACTTTTATTGAAATTTCCAGGTAAATTGGGATGAAATTACACAGCTGAAACACTTGGGGGCACCTGAACCTTAAATAATACAGCTTCTTTCATAGTTGCACTTTCTTGTTTCTAAACTAATGTGAAGAAGCTGATTCTTCTTAGGCTGTCAATAGAATTTCAGCTTTGGATAAATTTGGCCTGCTTGTAGAAAGAACCAATTCCTGTTTGGAGGTAGCATCTCCATGTTGCCTAGAATTTGCTTGTAAAAACTGTTATATCCAGTGCTTTTCTTATAGGCAAAAATATGCCGGTACTGCATACCCTTGAAGTGCCCCCAGAAAAAAAGTACTGGGTATATCTGTGCTATGGAAGTGATCTATGAACAGCCTGTACAAATCTTGCAGAGCCATGCATATTGTATTGCACAAATTTCTGAAAAAGTTTTTCTAGTTCCCAGAACACGTAAGAACAGTCCAGTGATGGAGGAAAAGGCACATTTTCTCTTCTGTAGCACCTCAAGTTTGGCTGTCAGGCCACTAAATGTGGTGAGCTGTATAATGAGGATCTATGGAAATTCTGTGTGGGGTGGTAAGAGGGTGAGAAATTAGCTGATTTGTGTCTTTAAAGAACAAAATGTGCCCCATGACTTTTGAAGTCTTAACTTGGGGAGTCTGCATACTTGCAAGATGTGAATGAAAGCATTGGTCCTTTGAGCAAAGTGTGAACACAGAAACCAATATTTTTCTCTCTCACTTGGTTTTCTCTGATGTTCTTCCAGACTTTGGAAACCACAGATGAAGAGAACCACCAAAGTGCAGCCAACCCACCCAAGGATTCTCACATTTCCCAGAAAAGGAAAGGAAGCAGTATCAGTGGATTGTCCAAAAGACCTTGCTCAGAAACATAGAAGCTTTGCTGTCGTGCAGTATCCCGGTCTCTAGCTCTGTGTGTGTTTCAGTGTTCCTTTCCATCTCTTAAGTAGACTTGTTGCAATTAATGTACTATTTACTCGTTATATGCAATGCCTCTAAGGCTGTGTCAGTGAAGCACTTGTCTGTTTTTAAAAACATATTATTTTACTTCTGCAGATTTCTTAAGTTCTTTACAACAATTTTGTCTTTCACTGTCTAATTTGTGTATTTTGCTGTATTTTGTGCATGTTTTGAATGAAGGCACCAATGAGAGAATAATAAATAACATATTTAGTCCTGCTATGACTAATGGTCATGAATGGTGTTTAAACTATTTCTGGAAGCTAAAGTTGTGTACCTTTAGCCTCATTTGCTGGACTACAGATGAGTGCAAATAATATTTTATATATCTGCTCCTTTCTTGGCAGCTTTCTAAGTTTGAAGACACCTTCAGCAAGTTGAACATTGGTCTGAAGGATGCACAGTTCCAAGGACGAACTCATGGTTTGCATGCCCAGGTTTCAATCCCTCACTGTTTAATTAGAGAAGTATCTCTAGTGTGCTGGATTCCTCCTCTAAATTTAAGGTGTGACAGTGAAGACAGAAGCAGTACTAAAAACAATGAGGCATGTTTAACTGTAAAAGTGCAGCGTGAGTTTGGCTTTTCCTTGTGGACGCTGCTCTTTACCAATGTTGCTAAACCTTTAGTGCACTTTACTAAACCTGTTACATTTAATATAATATTTTTAGGTAATTAGTAGTAAAAGTGGGACATGCAACAAAATGCATCAGTGTATTTTTAGAGAAGCACACCTATTCTGGGTCAAAGCTAAAATGAACAGGTCTTTAATCAGTATAAGTACAGCCAGTTGTGAACATACCTTTGAATAAATTACTAAAGATAACTGTACACACCCATAGCTACTGTTATACTTCCACCAAAGTAAGCAATTCTTTTGATATATAACATTTTCAGAAATATAATTTTATTCACAGGCAACAAAAAATGCACCAAGCTTTCCATCTACTTTCCCATTGCATCCCCACGTTGAATTAAAAATGGGTAAGTTTGTATTTTTTAAATAGTCATTTTGCAAGGTGTGTTTGAGGAAAAGTTGAGCACGTGCCTATGGAGAAGACTGGACAGTGTCTTTATTAGAACTGGGATGTGAAGAAAATTGGACTGAAACTGTTTTGACTTTAATCCCAATTTTTCCAACTCTGAAAAGAAACCTAAGCATAACTCTTCTAAACAGATTATACAGTAGGTTTAAATATGGGTTCAGAACGTATTTTGGCAAAGGCGCACGCCAGCAAATTATCAGCCATACAATTTATCACATTTTGTCTTCTCTGACAGAAGGCAGTTGCTGCTACCTTCCAGCAGGAACTATATTGCCTATATGTCAATATTTGGGGTTTTCTTCACTAGTAATCCTCCTAGTGAGCAAACTGCCAAAACACTGGTAGAGGGGAAAACAATATTAGGCCATTTGAATGTATGGGAAACAGAGGTAATAAATTATTTTGGGTCACGATGGGGGTGTTAGAACATGGGAACACAAGACAAACCCGGATCAGACCAATGGCTCACCTAGTCCAGAATTCAGTTCCCCCAGTGGACAGTCAGATGCCTGCAGAAGCCTGCAAGCAGGACCTGAGCACAGCAACTGGGATTAAATTGTTAACTGGAATTAAAATTATTTTAGTGTAATCAGTTTTGCTGGGAATCTTCTACATTAAAGTATGCGTATATGTGTGTGCATGTATATACAAGCACACACAAATAGATACACAGGCAGCTCCTGATTTACGTGCATCCGATTGATGTGTGATCATGCACACATTGTGGCAACCCAGGCAACTCTGCCATAGCACGTGATGACCCAGAACGTAGCCCCTGCGGAAATCAGGGGTTGCCTGTATATCACAAAATAGAATTCCAAAATTTATGTACAGGTGGCACAGTCTTAGATTTTAACACTCCAAAGAGACACTGAAGCAGATTTTTTAAAAAAGCCTCTTTGCACAATAAACATATATCATTCATTCGGTATTCAGGGCAGCTGAAACAAAGCATTTATCACAGTTCAAAGTGAGGGTAGGGCAGGTTTAAATGAAAACCCCTTGTAATTTGCATCATTTCCCTAACACAATTTTAGAGAGTAGGCGATTGCATCATATAATCAAAACTTAAGCTCAGAGAGGTGCATTTGCAAGAAAACATTCTCTATTGCAGTGCTATGATGGGGAGGAGAGGGAATACTGTCCCTTGCACAGTTCCCTGAGTTTCTTCCTCCACTGCCACATACGCCACATCGTAGTGCTGAGATGGGGTAGATGAGAAACACTGTCTCTGGGAAAGAATCTCAGTTTTCATGATTAAAAAACTTTAATCCCTTTTCTCATGCTTTCATATGAAGAGGCTGTGAAAAAATGCATCATGCCTAAATAGGGTATGTGTGTCAAGGTGTGTCTTCCACGCGAATAACTTTACTTTCTCAGACTTTGTGTCCCTACCTGACTGTTGCCCCAGCTGTGTCTCTTGCATCATTTTTTTTTGTTCAATTGTGGTTTTTTTAAATAACAAAGTCAAATCTGACAAAATCCCAATTTAGCAACCAAACTTTCAGACCAAGCATACAACTGTATACACATCTAAATTTCCACAACATGTTCCAAATACAGAATTTGAGACAATCTGGACTGGTATAGAATTGTAGAGGTTCTCAGTATTTCATTATACTGTGTGTGTTTTTTCAAATGACTATGCTATTACTAAGATTTTTCAAAAATTGAAGGAACTCTGAAGAGCTTAGTTCACATTCCAATCCTTGTGGGTTAGCCAGCTATATTAATCTGCCTTAAAAACAACAACTTTGATGTACCGTTTTGTTCTTCAGCTATCTGAAGTCACAGGCTATCAAAATTGTGTATAAGCCTTCTTTAAAGCCGACTGTCACTGAAGTGGGAGTGTTCATTCATTCATCTCCTTGGGCCTTCCTATAAAGGCATGAAATGCAAGACCCAGATAAGATTTGGGGGTGGGGTTTTCTTGAAGAGTTGATATAATGCTCCAGCAGCTAGTTTGTCTTTGGTGCTGTCAAGTCAGACTCCTTTATTAAAAGAGAGGCTTTCACTTTCTGTCTGAGATTATGTCTGTCTTGTCCCCCCCCCCCATATTTCCCAAACCACACTTGCTGTGATGTTAAATAATGCTGGTACTTCCTAGCATACACACTGGAGCTTGTTCGCCTTCATGCATGTCACTAGAGAACTCTTAAACCTGATGACTGGCAACTGAACACATGAACCAACTCAGCTGGAAAACATTGAGTTTATATCTGTGGCGATACATCTGTGATAAGATTATGCCTAGACACAAGCTGTCACAAGGAATGAGCATGTAGGAACAAGCCTGTGGGTTTGTGGTTCCCCAACTAAATCATAGAAACAAAATAAAGCATGGTTTTCAAATTAACAATTTTTTAATTTTCTACAAGGTCTTCCAGAGTGCTTTACACATCAATATACAAAAAAAAAAAAAAAGATGACACAAGGTCAAAAAGAGAGGGCAAATGGCTATATAGCTCTCTATATAAATATACACATAATATACAAACACGCTCATGCTAGCATCGTATGCCATCATATATGGCAATGTGTATATACAGACAATAACAAACATGGTGTGTAAAGGCATTTAAATTGATACTTCCTGTGGTTGATTTTGGACGTATTGATGCTACAAGTTGTAGGAATTTTGCATTTCTAAAAGTTGACTGAGCTGCGCTCAAACTTACAGCCCCAAGGAGGACAATTCTTTCCAGGTATGGATGGTTAATACTAATTCTAGTTCTGGAGAAGCTGAGCAGCAAAAGGGCTTACCCCTATATGTGTTACATCTTTTTCTCTAGGCCATAATGAATCGCCCCAAGACATTTAAGCCAGCTTCCATTCATACACTGTATTGAAGTAAGCCAAAGTAGCAAGTGGGGACTTCAAGCGTTCTGGAGTTCTACCCAACCAGAACACTGTAGTAACCAAAATTATTCCAGCAGAATCATCCTTAAGGGGATTGAAGGAAAAGGCACCTGGTGTGTTTGTAACATTTTTCCACATCCTTCTCTGTGTTTCATTCTACATTTCTCTCCTGAAAATATTAAGAACTTTCCTAAAAGCAGAACTACATATGTAGTCTAGACTATATGCTTGATAGTGTGCTCTGCAAGGTATTAAAATGTTAGCAATAAAATCCCCTACGACAGGAATTTTTTCCTACCTCCCTTGACAAGTCATTAATTGATAACTATGCCTTCTCAGAAAAAAAAGAGGGGGGAAAACCAGCCTGGAAATTAACCTGGACAATTCCAGCAAGCTGTAGTTGTTAAACAGTTGGGATAATTTCTGTATCTTGCTCTTTCTAGAAGCATCCATCAAGATCCATCAAGCAGCAAGTTACATCTTAACCTTCTAGTGGCTCCAAAATCAACCACGTTCCTGTGCCAATCAAGATTTAGTCCTGTGTCACTGTTTCCCATCTGTCAGTAGGACTATAGTTCTTACTGAGAGCATAGGTACTTTTAGGTGGAAAAGCAAGAGATGTGAGTTTGCTTTCATGATTTCTATATGCAAGTTGCAAAGAAGGCGAGAGGATAATTGAAGGCTGAATTGCAGAACCGGAGCAATGCAACTGGATTCTGGAATCTGTAAATGGTTGGGCTTTAGCTGCAATTGCCCTTTTTCAGGCTTGGCTTAGAGGGCAAGAAGACTTTTTTATGTTGGGGATTTCTGGGTTATGGTGAATATATCTGGGCTTTAAATTTCTTCTCTTCAGTCTTTCACTGTACTCAAGTCTTCTTCCTTGCAACACCAGCAGTTTTTTTAAAAATGAGGGGGTGCTATAAGGTAGAATATCTATCCATTATGTGCTCATTGGGATGAGTTTACATGAGTTCCAAAAGATTATGGAAACACACCAAATTCATTACACTGCATTTTAGCTCATGTTTTGCATTTATGGGCTTCAGTGACACCAGGAACAAGCAGGTCATTCTACCCTAAATGGTGAACCTAAAATATGGCATGGTTTGGCTCTTGACATGGCACAACCTTGGTGAGATCTAATCCTGACTTTGTCACTGCCCTGGGATTCTCACTTCATTTTTAGGTGCCTTAGAAGTAAATTTTAGACATCTGCAGCCTGGATAGGTGCATCATTGCTAAAAAAGAGAGACCAGCATTAATGAAACTGAAGCATCCCAAGTTAAAGAATAGTATGTTACCTGCAGCTCCTCTTCTCCATTTGTAGAACTGATGGCACACCTCATTACAGAGAATGAAGAGGAAAGACTGCGGTGCAATTCATATGTTCAGTTGGTGTTGCGCGATCTACCCTGGCAGACATTGTCATGTCTATACAGCAGCTCAGTCACTGCCTTATTTGTCATCTGTTATCGTTCTAAGGCAAGGTTAATTGGGGATAGCACTCTGTTGCCTGCTCCACATAATTTATGAGGAGCAGGACCAGATGTATCCTGGGAAGCTGGGAAGCTGCATCATAGTTGGTTAGCTGTTTCTCGTTTTGCTACATTTTGGTTTGCTGTTGTGTGTCAGAAGATTTTAACTCAATGGTCCCCTGGTTGTCGTCTCCCCTTGAAGGACCCACACTACCTTACACACTGGTGTGGCAAGAGAGCAGAAGACAATGCTCCAGTAAGCTAGGATACATGGAGTTGGCAGCACCTTGCAGGCTCTCAAGGCCTCCCCCCCCCAGAAGAAGCAATAAACTGTGCCACCCTTTCCCCAGAACAGCCATTGTCCAAAGCTGTTGGTGGCTACAGGTGGGCTCTTGCGTAGGCTTTTCACAGAGTGAATGTGTACCAGATCTGGGAGGTTGAACGACTGTTTATAAGTGAGACGTGAAGGCTGGGGCAGGCGGTGTGGAAAACAAGGCAATCCTAAGGCTGCTCCTTGCCGGGTCTCTGCTTTCCGATGCGATGAGCAACTCATCATCAGCAAGGTATGACAGGTGAGTGGAGAAGCCACTGTCGTGTCCTCCGGCACCTGCCTTTTGCTGGTGTGGGATGAGAGTCACTGATGGGTAGCTGTAGGCATCTAGTACCGACGAGCACCTAGGAGGCACTCTGAAGATGTCTGGTGCCTCAAATATATGATCCATGTCAGAGAAAGCAACCAGGGCCTGGGTAGAGTCATACGAGCTCTTCTCTGGGTCCTCTGACACGTAGGACTGGGCGCAGCTCTCCCGGGCCTGGCTCTTCTGCCTCAGGAGCCGTAGGTCATCTCTGAAGTGTGGGTTAAACAGCAGGTAGAGCAGGGGGTTCAGGCAGGCTGGCAGAGGAAGCACCACCAGCAGCACAGACTTGATGACTTCGGGGGTAATGAGGAAGAGGCTGAGCATGGAAGAGAAGGTCAGGAAGGCCACGGGGCAATAGAGAAGGCAGTTGGTGAAAATGAGCCAAGCCACATGCTTGATCATAGCACAGTCCCAGACAGAGTCAAACTCTCCTTTCAGCAGGTTGCAATAGAGGCGGATGTATGTTCCAGTGATAATGAGAAAGCAGAGGGTGTTGACCAACACCAGGGCCACCATGAACCCCAGCATGGAAGGCTTCCCATCCAGGAGTGGGTAGGGTAGGCAGAGGGGGGATGCCCCGTACTCCCCAACAGAGAAGAGCGGCAGTGCTGCAGCCACTGAAGACAGCCCCAGGCAACTCAGCGCACCTGCCTTGACGGTGCCGAAAGACGGCACCTTCCCATAGGTCCGCATGCATGACACCGAGAGACTGCACTGCACGGCGGCCAGGGTCAGCAGAAGGATGGAAGCCTCCGAAGCAAACACCGACAGGAAGCCCGTCACCTGGCACCCTGCGCCCGTCTCCCACCGGGCCCCGTATTTCGCAAAGTGACCAAAGGTGATGGCGTCCACGAAGGCCAGGATGGCGCAGTATGTGCCCGTCAGCATGTTGGCTCCAGCAATGGCGCCAATGACAAACTTGACGGGGGACAGATAGCCGGGCGAAGCAAAGACAACCGCCATGACCAGCCCATTGCACAGCATGGAGACCAGCGTGATCAGCCAGACACCCAGGCGGATGACCCAGCTCTCAAACAGGTGGTCGCAGGGCTTGAAGGGGCCTGGAAGAAAAGAAGGAAGGAGCCACATTACAAACTGGATGCGGCAGCAGAGCAGCTGGCACAAGGCACTGCTGAGTACAGGATTGTGGCTCTGTAGTACAGCATCCGCTTTGCATGCAGAAGGTCCCAAGTTCAATCCCTGACATCTCCTGTTAACGTAGGAACTACTGAGCTAGGTGGACTATTGGTTTGACTCTGTATAAGGCAGCTTCTTAGGACATTTGACCATTTTGCTCCACTTATATCTGAGGAAGCAACAGGCACTTACTGAACAAGCAAGCAGAGGCTGAGGGACATCATGGCTGCAATTTAAGGAGGCTCAATGCAGAAGGCAGGTCTTGTACATGCAGCTCTACAGCTTTAAAACCAGTTGCCGCAACCAGTATTTTGGAGCAGAATGTTCACAGAACAAAACGCTTCTTTTTCATTCTGATTCCGCTTATGGAGCTGGTGGGGTGGGGCAAAGAGCTAGATGGGGCACGGAAGACTGCCCCAGGCAACAACACCCCGCTCACCCCCTCTTGAGATTTCACAAACATTGACATTCACTTTCTTTGTGGCATTAAAGACTAGAAAAATAGCTTTTCAAAAAGGGGGATTACAAATTTGCTGAATTCTTCACCCACTCCCAATTCCGTGCTTGCATAATTCAACCACAAAAGAACACAATTCTGAATGGAGCGACCACAGAAATAGTATCTGCTGGCTTCCCTTGCAACACGTATAGCAACCATCCTTTTATTTAAAAGATTTAAGCGCTGTGCTTCACGACTACTTCTTACCAGGGCTTGGGGTACACTGGATGTTGGGGTGCAGCTTTGAATCCTCAAGTTCCAGCTGGAAATCATCCATATCCAGGTCATCTGGAAAGTCATACAGAAAGAAAGACCAACATCACAGGGGTGTTAATGCTTAGCTTTGCATTGTGAGCCAGACCTGTAGCTTGTTTTCATAAAGTCACGGCTGTTAAAATGGAAAGAGAGCCATCTTTGTTATACATTCCTATGTTTCTTAATCTCATAACTGGAACAATAAACCTCAGGAACATGATGGTTTATGACTTACACAACGAGGAGGAAAAAGTAAATAACAACAACATCCTATTCAAAACCAAAAAGTCAGCCCTTAATTTTGAGCCTGCTCAATCAGGTAATTTTGAGCCTGCTCAATCAGGCCGATCAAGTCCAGCATCCTGTTCTCATGGTGACCAACAAGATGTTGGGCAAAGATTCCTGCATTGCAGGGGGTTGGACTAGATGACCCTCATGGTCCCTTCCAACTCTACAGTTCTATGATTTTATGTAGGAAACCCACAAGCAGGACGCAAGCAGAAGAACACGCTCACTCCCTGTTATCCATAGGGTAGGGCAGAAACACGAGTTACACCCGGAGAAAACTGAATTTGAAATGTTAAAAATGGGGGGGGGGGGAATTCCGCAAAGTTTATCAAATGTTACTAAAGAAGCCTTTTCAAGGAAGGCAGGTCTATTTGGAGAACTGAAACCAAGTATGTAACACAGGTCTGGATGAGGTGTGAGGGTTTTTTTTTTGTTTTTTTAAAGTGAGGAATTAACTTTTTTGGTGGCTGCATGTTATAAAGGCAACTGTGTTGGACGGCCATGCAATGGCATCAGATACAGTCAAAGAGTAGAAGGGCAGGACAGTACATGTTGGTTCTGTAAAGAGAGAAAAAGGGAGTTCTAGCATATGTAGTGGAAATTCCCAAAAGCAGAACAGGAAAAGTTTGGTCTATGGAGGCTGGTGTCATTAACAAACATTTCCCAAAGTTTCCTTTAACAGGTCTACTGAATTCTGTGAAGCATAGCGTTCCAGAAAAATGTCAGGCACAAATACTACATATACTTACTTTGGCCAGAATTTTATTTGCTAGACTTCTGAAGGAAAGCCAAAAGCCAGGTCGATTACAGTTATAGGAGCAATTAGCAGTTATTAAATTAACAGGGATGATGAAAAATCATGAGAACTCTAAAGAGGATTTGAGTAGTCCAAACCCAGTGGTCCATCCCGTTAAGAGACACAGAAATAAATATTTTTATATAGATAAATAAGTTTCAGGAATGGGAATTGATTGCACACTGTTACAGAATACAAATTTGTATTTCTGATAAGGTAATGTGTTTTGCTCTTTTCTATAATAAGCATCATGGGGTACTGTCGTTATATGTGATTTTATAATTTGCTGTGGTTTCAGATTTCTTTTTCTTTTTTTTAAACCTACCAAAATGGTTGTACTTTGCTGAGCATTAAAGGGAATTTTCCATAGCTTAAATACGAAAGTCTGTTATCTCAGCAAGAGCATAGGTATGCTGCCTCCTCTAAGACTTCTAGGAGCCAACTGAAATGTCCAGGTTTTGCCTAGTGCCTGATATGAACTGTCCTGGACCCTGCAATCATTATCTGAAGCCTTTCCTCATGTGTTTCTTACACGAGAGGTCCAGAGGGTGGCAACACAAGAACAGGCCTTTTCTGGGGTGGCTCCCCCTTTGTGGAATGCTCTCCCCAGGGCAAAAACGTTTCTCTTTCACCAGGCTGATTAACATTCTATGTCCTTTTAAATGTGTTTGTGGGAGGGGATAATTGGTTGGTTTTTATTCTTGTTTTTATTATATATTTTGTGTTCTCATTTTGTATTTCTATGTTGTGAACAACCCTGTGATCTTTGGACGAAGGGCGGAATACAAATTTAAATTATCATCATTATCATCAAATAATCTCTCCTAAGGCCGCATCCCTGCCCCAGCCATGCCTCTCACTGATCCTGTTTTGAACCCTCCTTGGGTACTTTTGCCTGGCTGGAAAGTGTCCTTGCGCTCTGGGAATGTCTTTTGCTTGCCTGGCTGGAAAAGTTCCCCCACTCCTGAGTAGTTGCTCTGTTGGCTATTAAGGTGTGTAGCTCTGTTTTGCAGATTTCTTTTTGTGTGTAACACAATCTCTTTCTTTAAATTCTCCAGGCCCTTGGATATGGATATTGAGCAGATCTATATTATTAGCGCACCACTGCTGGAAACGTTTACCAAAGGTAAATGTTTTAAATAGGGTTTTGAATGGGCAGCACTAGGCACTGAGAGAGAGCTCTGAAGGAATGTCCTTTTATAAGAGGCTTGCCACTTTCCCTCGCAAGAGAAACCCTGTGTTTTTCACAGATGCAGGAATTCTATAGGGACAGTTTTCCTCATCATGGGACAAAGTAATTGCCACGAGTCCCACAATATGGTCAGGATCTGGCCCAGACTGGCAGGCTCTAATGCAGGAGGAAGAGGAAGAAAAAATGACAAGGTGGGACTGAATGGTGGGAACCTCAGAGGAAGGAGGATATCTTCACCCCAACTTGAGCTACTTCAGAAAGGGATATACGCTCTCTTCCTGAACTTCCTGTGGAGCAGAGAGCCTCTGTGGAGCTGGGAAGGGCTCTGAACAGCTGAGGGCTGGGGAGGCAGAACAGGAGGGTACAGTCTTGTCACTGTTAGAATTCCTGCTCCATGACTGCAGTCATAGGATTTTTGTCTATCACATGACAGTGCATGTTTTGACTCCACAGAGTGGGAAGTGATGGAGACAGGATGTTTGTGTTACTGTGTTCCGTGAAGTGGGACTATTGTCCTTTGTTCTTTTTCTCTTTGCTGTTTGATGCTAGAGAGAGAGGGAGCCATGTTGCAGTGCTCCATGTGTGTTTATATGTTTTTAAAAAAGCAGATTAGCCAAAATGCTGAGTTGCTGAGGTCTGTTATGCAAGCTGCGAAGACTCTGTGGATCCCTAAGTGTGCCGATGTCTGTTGGCATCGGTCGCTGTGATGTTCAGGCAGAAGAAAGCTTTTGAAGCTCCCGAACGATCGACCAGGAGGGAGGGAACATGCCAGTCGGGCATGTGTCTCTGCCAGGGTCCTACTCAAGAGTAGGACAAGCTCCCAACAGTAACATCAAACCAGGTGCCACCTCAGCCATCTTGACATTCCTGCAAGGCAAGCTAGTCTTATGACTGAGCATGCCATGCCTTGCCTTGAAAAGCATGGCGTGTAGGTTGTGGAAACTTGTTGGGACATCTTTGTTGCTCCATCCTGTTCTAAACTTCTTGCCCTGCCCCTGAACTCCTGAGTTGTGACTCCTGAGCCCTGTGTCTGCTGCTGAACCTACACTGTTACTTGCCGGAATAAAGATCTCTTTCTTCCCTACAAGTAAGATCCTCTGCATGTAAGGACAGCAATGGAGAAAGCTGGCCCTGTATAATTTCTGCCTGTCAAATAGCTGTTAGAGACAGAGAGCCTTTGTTGGGGGGGGGGGAGAAATATTACAACAAATGTAGTATTAAGTATTTCTCTCTTCTGTAAGCTTTTTTCATGCCTTGAATAGTCACACACATGGACAGAATGGAATTTATGACGAATATTTCCCTAAGGAACTTTGGTTGAATGGCTGTGAGGTGTACAGCACATCACTGATGCCTCCTCATTGCAGAAATCCCTGTTCCATCCCAGCTAGGCTAGGAATATGCTGGCACCTGTAAGAGTAAGACCTGTTGCCCAGCAGTCTAGACAGCTGAGTCTCTGCTGTGTATTTTACTGGAGGTGTCAAGAACATGATTTGGGCAAACTTCAAAAAAGTGCATATTCTTTCCCACAAACATCCTGCCATCCAAACAGCTGGTTGTACAAAGGAACCACACAGAGCTTCCACTGAACTTGCAGGGAAAACCCTACTCTCTGCACTGCTGGATGCAAGGCCAAGCCCAGGAGCATAACATTATAAAAGGTACACTGGGACCATTCCTTGTGGCAATTTGAACCCACTATGTGGATTCCACAGTAGAGTACCTCCTCTACTGTGACTGATGCAAAGCTTTTCCAGGAAGAGCCATGAGCAAAACAGTCCACTCAAGCATTGCCATCCCTGCTCCCCAGGAATCAGATTGTGGGTGACCAACCAACCAGCTATTCAAAATATATTTTGTAAGTCATGAAGCAACTTCCTCCAAGTTCTTCTCTTTGAAAGAGAAGGTGGCAGGAGGTAGGGTACAACCCTGAGAGTATCTTTGTGAGTTGTAGAAAATCTACCTTCCATGGAATTTATTTATTTTTTTCTGAAAGGGAAGAAATGCACACCCAGGATTCCCACAAAAAGATAAATGCTTATCAGTTCCCTAACTCCAGTGAAGTGTAAAAAAGGAGCATGAATAATAAGAAAAAAAGTGTCTGGTACTACTTATTAATGAACAGTAAACTTAAGCTTAAATATGAATTCTATTAAAAAACAGACAGCATCAACCAGGCTGCGATGGTAACTGCAGACTGCAGGTGGTGGCCTGCCCCATACAAGCCTTACAAAATGTGAGAAGGGTATTGTCAGGGAACTGACATCAGAGGCACGGGAGAAGGAGAGGGTCTCTGATTCTGCAGGAGAAGGTCCCAGTGCTAGGGGGAGACTCAGCTGGGAAAGAGGGGAAGAGAATGAGTGTAACACCAGGGATCCAGGAGAGCAATGGGACAGGGAGGTGCAGGGGCACCAGGACTCTTCGTTGGAAGTTAGTGAGGAGAGCCCAAGCACCCCGTTGCCCACGCCCACCCTGCGCAGGAGACTCCCGCGCAGTGAGAGGCGGAGACGATTGGGCGTCAAACAACTCTTATGTTGGCAGCGCTTTAAGAAACGCCCACAGACAGATTCTACAAGTGACTAAGGGCAGCCACGCTGAGATGGGCTGTGCAGTCCGGAGGGTTTAACCAGGCAATCCGATGCTCAAACGGGGCAGGATTACGCACGAGTAACTCCCAACCACTACAGGTATCCTTGACTTTTCCAGAACTGAAGCAACAAGGCTGTTATAATATAGGCCAGGAGGCTGTCTCAGAAGGATCAAGAGATGACGAGTCTCCTCTCCCCATGGTAGACTGTGTCAAATGTATTTCTCATTTCAACTCAAGACTCCCGGTCTTGTCAGTGTGTGTGGGCCATGTGTTTATACAATCATGTCATGCAGCAAACAAACAATCCAAGCTGTGGTTTGGGAATCCGTGTATTTCCACCAATGCTTTCTGCATGTGACTTGCAGTCACAGAGAATTCCCCCTGCTAGGAAAGATTCAGCCAAGTGAGCAGCAGACCCCCTCAATGCAACAGCCACAATGATTAAGCTGGCCCACTTTGATCCCTACTGCACAGAATACACCCTGAAATACACCCCAGTCTTCCTTTCTGTTCCTTGCACTCAGGAAGCTGCAGTTGCCAGTTCAGAGTGATCAAAATATTAGGGTAACCAGGAAAGTGCACGGTTTGCTCCAACACAATGAGAGCACAGACCTGCTTTTCTTCTTAGTGACTGCACGCCTCCCCCCCCCCCCAGCTTAACTTCTGATTTAACAAACTCAGGTTGCAAGCAGAAGTTAGACTGCGACCTGGAAATCGGTCTTACTCACAGTGATTATCAGTATGGCCTGTAAGCAGTCCCAAGGTCCTCTTGTGGCCGTCCTCATCCTCAGGACTCATATCCTCAGAATCCCATTGACTAGACATTTTGAAGAAATTGCTGCAGGCTCCATATGCACAGCACTGGTAGGCATAGGGCACTTCCAGGACCCTGGAGAGAAGAATATAGAGCTACTAGTTACCTGAAGGAACTTGGGAGGACTGTAGTTCTGTGAGTGGGGCTAGGGATTTCTGGAAGAGACCTTTCACCACACTTTAATTATGAGTATTATATGGGAGAAGCCAATATAGTTACACAGGTATAGAACAAGCACATACACGGTCCCAGGTGTTTATTTAGGTGGTCTCCCAATATTTGTGCTCCTCTGGTATTTCCTCCTTCCTGCCCCATGTTCCTGTCTCTTCCTGCAAACACAAAGGTCTATCCATTTTTTTAAGGCTGCAACTATATCAGCTGTCTGCATCTTAATGGTTGATTTCATGACTAATACTCAGTGCCTTCTTTACATAAACTTGGTAGAGCCTGAGGACAATACTGAGCACTCAAGAGTCTCTGATAATGTTTTGAATCCAAGGAATGTTGTGATCCATATACAGTTGTGCCTCGGAAGTCGAACGCCTTGCGAGTTGAACGTTTTGGCTCCTGAAGGCTGCAAACCTGGAAGTGAGTGTTTCAGTTTGTGAACGTTCTTTGGAACCCAAATGTCTGACATGGGTTCTGCAGCTTCCGATTGGCTGCAGGAGCTTCCTGCAGCCAATCGGAAGCCACACCTTGGTTTTTGTATGTTTTGGAAGTCAAATGGACTTCCGGAACAGATTCCGTTTGACTTCCGAGGTACGACTGTACTGCAAAGGCACTGAACTGGGGACAGAGTGCCACAGACTCCCCATTCACATACTGTAAATGCTAACGGTTGTATTTAGCTAAGTCCACCTCAGAACGAACGTGTTGAAATTAAGTTAGTCATGTCCATTAGCTTAAGTGGTTCTACTCTGAGCAGGACCAGTGCTGAACACCACATGTTGCTGGCACTTCTGCCATTGTTTTCTGAACATTACCAAGTATTGTCTTAGCTGCTTACTAATCCCTCCAGGCAGCTCATTAATCCACAACAGACAAGACACGGCCACACAAACAGCATTTACTGTGGGAAGGCTGGATGTCATTAACTGAGGTTGGCTTTTGCAAAGGTTTTCCGCTCTGCTGAGCCCCAGGCGTGAGCCCCCTGCTTCCAAGGTCTCTGCTTGTGTGTGAGCTTGGATGATGCCAGCGACAAGACGTTCAGTGGCTCATCGATTTCTCAAGGCAGCAATGGATTCAGAGTGTGAGCAGGAAGTCACGCTTGCTCAAACCTCTGGCTGAAGAGCATTCACGGAAACGTCTAGTAAACACGGACAGCGGAAGGCAGATCAAAGCAAATAAACGAAGTCCAATCATACAGAGCCAGAAGCCAGAAATCGGAAACAAAGCTCACCTCATCTTGGGAAAGCTCTCTTTTGTGAAGGATTCAGACAGTGCAGGGTTGCCTTTAAGTTTCAGATGAGTCAGTCCACTCAATCCAGCCAATGGCAGTGTAACCAGCTGATTGTCAGTCAAATCTCTATTGGAGAAAAAGGTGGTGGGTGGAGGGAGGGGGGACACTGGTATAGGTTAGTGAGAAGTGTGCTGGGCCCAAGAGATGAGCTTCAGGATATGTAGAATTTATATCATTACTGTTTTAATGAGGATTTTTTTAAACTTAAAAAAGGTTGGTTTATTTAAAGGATTTATAACCCAATTTTTGAGAGCTGCATCTTTTTAAATATATTTTTGTTAAACCATCCTGATAGTCCCTTGGGTGAGTTGTTGGGATATTGTTAAAAATCAATAGATCGTGTTACATAAATAAATGAAAAGAACGCAATAGGTGGCTGCTTTTCCCACACCTTTGTTCAGGTTAAGTTGTTACGAATTGGCAGGTATTTGGCTGCTTGGGGAAAAGACACAGCGTGCATTTACACCCTGATGCCAAACACCAACTCACATTACATGGGAAAGTATTCTTCTTGCAGCAAAATGTGGCAGCAGAGTCCCAAAAGGAAAGAGCCAAGAATGCTGCATTTCTCTAGGGTAAAAATGGCAACCACTGACCAAAACATGCATCTTTAAGGCAGCAACTATTTATAGAAAACTTGTGCTCATCACATAATCCTTGGTAAATAATCTAACTTTTAGGAGATTTATTTGCTTTAAATACGGTAGATCTCTTTCCATCAAAAATAGATGTTACCAGTAAGAAAATATATAGTGTTTTAAAGCACTCCATACACAGCGGCTGCATGACATGTCAAACTGAATCATGGATTAGTGCTACATGGACAAGGCTCCTTGTAAGGTTTCAAGCCAGTTTCATGACTCATGGTTTCAAGTTGCCTTATTTATCAGCTAGCAATTATGCAACAACTGTTGGCCATTCACAACGAACCCCTGTGACATGAAGCCAAGGAAAATAAGCATCTACACATAGTGAATCTTGGTGGCTTCTCGTTGCTCTGTGATATTCAACCTATAACCTTCTCACTAGTCTTGTTTATTTTATCTATTTATTTTCTAACATTTATAAGCCCACTTTACTTCCATCATGGAACCCAAGAAATCATACACATGGTTCCTATAAGGTCTCCCAATGAGAAACTGACCAAACAGAGATCCTGGAAGGTGTGGGCCTCTTTTGCTCTCCGTAGTTGCATTTTGTATTTTCACCAGAGAAATGTTGGAGGGTATGGTGCAGTGTAGGACTAGGACCAGGGAGACCAAAAGTAAAGAACCACTGCTTTGCTAATCAAGTTAACTGGTGACCTCAAAGAGTGGCTGTGATGCTACAATAGGAAAGGGTATGATCTTTTATAGTATCCTGAGCTACCTGGGAAGAAGAATGGTACAAGAGTGTAATAAAATATGTAAATAGCATTATTATATTATACATTCTTCCCAGGCTAGCCAGCAAGTAGCTTTAATACGTGATTCACCCACTGAGGATGTATGAGGGGAAGCTATTCTGCTGAATGGCAGAAAGATTCCAAGTATAGGTTGAATTATCACTAAGGAAAGAGAGGCCAACAAAGTTCACTATGTGTAGCTGATTGTTTCTCAGTATAGTTGCTCTGTTAGCTTCGCCGGCAAAAGGCACGATCACTTTTATCTTTTCCACACAATAAAAAAGCGAGGCTTTTCTCCAAAATGCCAGACGAATAGCCTCAGGCCCACAGACAGATTTCATGCACTCCTTTTTGTCCCACACGTTGCAATATAATAGTGCGGTGAGACATTTATATCACATCAGCATAGTGATCAGATATGCCTTTGTGGCCCATTTATCCCTGCAGGCCAGTGGCTCAAGCAGTTTGTGTCTACCCTGGCTCCACACTTCCCAACTGCAATGACTGTGGGACCAGTGTGGGTTGTGTTCTCAGCACAACAGAGTTCTAGGAGTCAGCAGAGGCATGCCCCACGAGAAAAGTACCTACTTTCCCCAGGATCGCTTCCTGTACTTCTGCTTATGCACAGACATGTCAAAAAAAGACCATGGGAAAATGCAGTGTCAATGAAGCACACGTACACCTGGCCCATCACTTTAGCAATCCTGCTTTGTGGTTCTTCCATAGCAGTTCATAGAATTATAGCATTGTAAAGGACCTGAGGGTCATCTAGTCCAAACCCCTGCAATGCAGGAATCTCAACAAACAGCCCCCGCCATCCAATTTGAAATCATATAGGACTCTGCTTAGCTTTGCAAATGTGCTAGCAGTTTTATTGCTGCAGCACTAGATGCTCAGTTGCTGTTTTGTTAATAGCAGGACGTGCCCCTAAATCCACCCCCTAGTCTCAAGTATTCTATAAGGACACTGACACTTCCCCTAGTTTCCACATGCCTAGAATCTAGAGGTCCATGCCTAGATTCTCAAACAATGAAGTCCAGCAGCCTGCTGTCCCTATGCATGCTATTTAGACTTACTTTGGACAAAAGTCCATCGGTGGAATTCAATATCATCCTCTCCCAATTGCTCCATCTGGCATTCTCGTTTGCTAGATGGAACTACCCCCCTTTCAGGGGGCATGGGAAGGTGTGTGGGGAGGAGAGGAAGGGAAAGCCTCATTTTCCAGCAGCAGTCCATGCGCAGGACTTCCGCTGCTGGGGCTGGTTAGGTAAATCCCACCCCATTATCCCTAGAAATTAGGGAACGAGGCTTTTGTACCATGTACTGTTAGCCTGCCACTTTTAAGGGGAATCTGCCAGCAATACGTTTCTTTTCTTTTCACCTGATTTTCCCTTGAAAATAAGTACATGGTTTTAGTCCAGTAACAGAACATGCTGTATGGGCTATTTCAGCTAAACTCTGTTCTGTAATAGAACCAACCCTTGGCATTTAATGGTATATTATTGTTTAAACAAGAAGGGACAGTGGAGCCAAGAAAGGCCTTTGGGATGTTGATGCTCCTCATCAATTCCAAAATTTTCACTGCTTGGCAGAACTAAGAACTTTCACTTGCCTGGTGTTAATAATATTATAAAGTGATAGCACTTTTACCCTTTTAATTTAGACATTGAAAATGGATAAGCAATCAGGTTTTGGTCAGGTGGAAAGCATATTTAGCTGTGTGTAAAAGGAGATTAACTTCTTCTGCAGCACCTCAGTTTGGGGTATTTAATTTTTGACACTGCCTACCTCTCTTACTAGGGACGCGGGTGGCGCTGTGGGTAAAAACCTCAGCGCCTAGGGCTTGCCGATCGAAAGGTCGGCGGTTCGAATCCCTGCGGCGGGGTGCGCTCCCGCTGCTCGGTCCCAGCGCCTGCCAACCTAGCAGTTCGAAAGCACCCCCGGGTGCAAGTAGATAAATAGGTACCGCTTACCAGCGGGAAGGTAAACGGCGTTCCGTGTGCTGCGCTGGCTCGCCAGATGCAGCTTTGTCACGCTGGCCACGTGACCCGGAAGTGTCTCCGGACAGCGCTGGCCCACGGCCAATAGAGTGAGATGGGCGCACAAACCCCAGAGTCTGTCAAGACTGGCCCGTTCGGGCAGGGGTACCTTTACCTTTACTTCTCTTACTGCCCTGGCCTGCTTTGGAAGGGAGGGTGGCATATAAATTTGACTTAAACAACAGTAATTTATCCCTGCCACTGTAACTTACAGCTTGATGAGAGAGCGGAGGGTCACAAAGGCATCCGTGTGGATAGACTGAATGGAATTCCAGCTCAGGTCTCTGCAAGGCAAAAGTACATGCAGGGATGGAGAAAGTATGCTGAAGAGTCTGTAAGTCAGGGGTGGGGAACTGCTAGGGTTGCCACCTTTGGTTGGGCAAAATAAAGGACAGGTTGGGGGGGATTGTGGGGCTAAAAATTACTTTACCTGGTGCAGAAATGACTTCAAAGCAATCCATGACAATGACACAGGGTTTACAGTGGTTTATTCTGTGACCCACCCTCTGGCCGTGCAAAAACCCTCTTTCTAACTCTTCCTCCCTGCCCCACCCCACCCTCTGCTTGTGTCCTGTGATAACTATTGCTCTCACTCTTGGCTCTCCTCCTTGTGAACCTACCCTTTGCCTAATACCTGGTCAGGCTTTCACTCTCCTCCTCCCACCGGACCCACCCTCTGCCAGCACAGTTTGAGGATGAGGAAGAGAATAAGCTTGAACACATGAAAAAACTCGTCCCACTGGAAGTCCAAGCAGGAAAAAAAGGATAACCACATTTTTCTAGGGACGGGTAGCAACCATCCCATGGGTTGGATCTGGCACCTGGGGCTTCCCCATACAGCTTGTAGCATCCCCACTCCCTTTGCAATTAGGCGTCAAAAAGCCTTCTATTGGCTCCAATGGAAAGCTTCTTTTAAGCATGATAGCAGCGCAGGAGGGCATTTTCAGGAAAAGGTTGTGCCTGGGGAAGGAAGGGTTGACCCTGTCCTTTCTGTGCACTGTGACCTCCCCACCCACCAAAGGGTGGTGGAGGAATTATCATGTGTGAATTTAGTATGAGTATGGTGTGGATTGTTATTTCAGCAGAACCTCAAAAGTATGGGCCTTAGGAATACAAGCTGGCTGGTCACACAACAGGGCTCTTGCATATAGCTTCTGAAAGATCCATGGAGGGTATGAGGGGCTGTTGTCCTCTAGCTTCAACAGGGAGAGCTGTGTAAGGAACAGCCTGAGCAGAAAGTGAAAGGCTGTGAGGTTTGCAAGATTGGGCTAGGGACTAAGCTTTGGGACAGAGGACTTTGTTCGAGAACTTGAGTAAGGAGCAGGAAAGATGAGTGATGGACCATTGTTTTCACTTATTTTTAATTTCCCCCCTTGTCAGTCCAAAGGGTTGAAACGTTTTGGTGCACAAATAATCTCTTGCTCCTGGTATGCTTGTAACTCTGAGGAATGCAATACATCACAAGTCTTCTCTCTGTGTGAGGCATGCGATAGATATAGAGTGTGTGTTCATATTGTTGTAGATTTGAAGGGGACACCCCTAAACCCTAGAAATTAATAAATGGTAGGGTTTTGATTAGTTGGAGGGTTGAAGGGAAAATTGCAGGCCAGTGGAAGAACACCGGCTAAGCTTCCTTTCCAAGCCAGGGCCTCACCTGGGATAGAGGCATAAACATGACAAAAGGTGTTGATGGTCGATCTGAGAGGAATTCTTGGGCCTGGGCAGACAGAGCTTGCTATGGTGATAAGGTGTATGACTGAAGTGGCAGGAAAAGAGAGAGGTTGGAGTGAGGTGTGCTGGGAAGAAAAGGGGAGAGAAGAGACTGGGATCCATCTTGGGCAGCCTGGCTGAAGGCTGGCTGGGAAAGATAACTTTGACTCCAGTGCTGCGCTGCTGTGGGGGACAAGCCCCTCTTGAAATGACCATGCTGTAAGATCTGGACTCCCTCCATGCAGACTGAAGGTGTAAATAGATGAACGAATTATATTTATTAAAGCCACAACAGTCTTCGCTGCATCTTCAAGCTTCCAAAGGAGCACAAACCCTGGGTGAGTGCCTGAAATCCCCTGGAATCTTGCTTCTGGCTTGGCAGAGAGTAGGGGTGGCACCCAACTTCTGCAACAATATTTTAAATTCATCTGCATCTGGTACTTTTGCAGGCTTGGAAATGGGCCCAACACATTGAAGTACATATTCCACTCAGTGCTGCTGCTCCTTTTTTTTCGGTTGGTAGGGGCAAGGTAGATGTCAGCACAAGAATGGGCTGTTGTGTGTCTATGGGCTGGCATGGCAGGCTTGTTTTGAATAGATCTTTGTACGGCTGCGTCTGCAATCATGCCCAGAGCGCACTGCCTCGCACTACTTCACTAAAATAAAAACCTCTGATGCTTCCCAGCAAGCTGTACTCACATGGAGCGCAAGGCTGTGAGCTGCCCAAAGGTGTCTGCTTCAATTTTGTGGATGCGGTTGTGCTGAAGGCCACTGCAAAGACAGAGAGGCTGAAATGAGAGAGGGAGACTTGCTTCACAAAGATCTCCATCCTCACTGGCAGCAGAAGAAAGGAGGACTGCCATGACGGTTTATTTCTATTCAGGCTTGAAAAGGGGTTCAGATTTCAAGGGGAAAGTGGATCAAGAAACAAAACAGCTCCTTGCCACCCACCCACCCACCCCTTTCCCTGCAGACTGCCTCAGGCCTGCAACAGTGTCCCCTTCAAATAAAATGTGTGCTTGAGGGAGGCAGGGTGGGGGGCGGCAGTTACAAGCACCAAGGTTTCTTTATACCAACAGTTCCCAGGCCTCTTCAGCATCTGCTCACACTATGAAGCCTGCAGGGTTCGGTGTCACCAGCTGGTGCTCCCGCCCATGGGAATACCATGCAGGTGGGGAGAAGGGAACTCTTGGGAAAGCAGGGACTCAGTGCCCTCTTACTCACTGGTCTGTTTTGCCCTGACCTTCTCAACCTGAAATCCCTCAAAACTATGTTATGTTCAGTGGTGGAGCATCTGCCTTCCCTTCAGAAGGTCTCAAGTTCAACCAATGCTAGGTCAGGCTGGGAAGAGCTCCTGCCTGCAACCCTGGAGAGCCACTGCCAGCCAGAGCAGACAAGACTGAGCTAGATGGACCAACAGCCTGGCTCTGCATAAGGTAGCTTCCTGTGCTGCTTCAAGCATTCATGCAAAAAGTTATACACAGGGCACAAGAAACCCAGAGACACTATTAAACCCCAGGAAGATCCTAATTAGGTCCCTGTGCTACAGCACCCATCTCCAGACTGTTTATCCACCTCCAGACTGCTTAACTTGTTGTGCAGGCTTGGGGATTCCACCTCAGCTTGCCCCGAAGCAAGAGTTACTCACATCTCTTCCAACTTCTGGCAGTGGTGGAAACTGGGTAGCTCCTCAATTTGATTGTGCGAGAGCTCACTGTGGGGAAAACAACGAAAGTTAGAACAAAGCCTTCCTTCTTGAAGGCCCTCCTGGAATGTATTTGATTTTGAGGAAAGGAGTGGGTGTCCCCAGGCTATGCAGCTGGGGAAGCAGGAAACCCCAGAGACAGGTAATATCCTCTTTGCACCCACCCCATGCTTGGCACCAGTCCTTTCATTCATTTATATGCCCAGTTTCCTGATATTATCCCTAGATTATTCAACCCTTCCTCTGTTCAATTTAGCTTCTTTCTGTGTCCAACTCACCAAAAAAAGCCAAAAACAGAGCAGTCACTGGCTACTACTTGGTGGCTATCTAAGTTGACATAGGGGTATAAAGCATACTTCTGCATGATGCTGTTACATTACTTGAAACCAGTGTTCTTCAACCTTGTGTCCCAAGGATGTTGCTCAAGTACAACACCTACAATCCCTGATCACTGGCTAAAATGACTGGGGAATTATAGGAACTGTAGTCCAACAACATCTGGGGACATATAACTGAAAAACACCACAGTTTAATGTACTGTGTGTTAGCTGAGGACTACGCAAAAGCTGTAGATGCCACTCCAGCGTCTGCGATTTTTCAATCCAGCACTACTTTCAATATGTGCATAAGACAAACTTTGATCATAATCCTGGTTAATCTCTGCCCTGTTTTTCCACCCACTCATCACCACGATATTCTTAACCCAATATGTCCTGATACTGGTGTTCATTAAATTTGGGGATTAAGAGTGATGTTCCATATGACTACAGATGGAACTGAAGCGACACAATATGATTTCCAGAAAGCCCATTAATGCTAGCTCCCTGGAATGGAGAAAGCAGAAGGGTGGAAAATGTGCCATGGCTGCCCAGTACATTTCTGTGCCAGACTGGTCAGCAACAGGGAGCCATGGCTTCCTGTGTTGGTAGGAAATATGCCTGCCAAGAGCCTTAGCAAGAAAGGGAAGTGTGTTTGTAACTCACAGAACTCGTAGGCTGGGCAGCTGCTGGCACATTCCTCCAGGAAGCAAGTGGATGCCAGCCCGAGTCAAAGTCCTGTAGAAGAGGGGAAGACACAGTTAATGCCAATATATGCAGGGAAGGCCTGGTCTCTTCCCTGTTGCTAGTATGAATATTACTGAGGAAGATGACTGGGATAGAATTAAAAGAGCTGCACCATGTGGGATATAGAAGTCTATCACATCTGGGGGAATAGGGCGAAAGCAGGTACGAGTTGTGTCACTGTGGTCTAAGACCATGGGGAAAAGTGAAGAATGTTTTCCCAGCTGACCCAAGAATACCCTTTGCCTAGTCAAATTTCTACAGTAACGAAGCTCTGACATAGTCTGTCCAGCTAATGACAAGCTTTGCCTGCCACAGAGTAATTCTAAAAAAAGCAGCACCATGAACGAAAGTGGAAAACTGCCTGAAAAGCATATTTGGGCAGCTCCTTCAGGAGTTTCCTTTGCACCTCACATACATTTTCCTATCTTCCAGTGGGTGAAAGGGGACCTGCACTGATATGGATGAAGAAAACACTGCAGTTATAACCTGTTGATTCCTCTTTTTCATTCCCCTGATGGAATACAGTAAATTACGTGGCATTAGAAACAGGTAAAGGAAATTTGGAGTACAACATTCCAACTCGTGTTGGTTTCCTTTCTTTAATTTTTCCCTCAGGAAATAGACAGACAACAGCCCTGGGAATTATGATGAGCTCCCTGATGACAAGTGTGGTGGGGTTATGCAGTGATCTTGGGTTTCATATTCCTATTCCTTACATAATCTGGAGCAATGGATTCCCAGCAAACGCCTTCTCTGGAATAGCCTTGATGTTGTTGTTATGGAAGCCCCTGTTGAGCAAGAAGACACCAGGGTGGTTAAGGATTAGAACACAGAAGTATTGTTTAAACATAGAAAGTCTGAAGTTAACTTTCTCACAACATAAAATTTACTACATGGATAGTGCATGACTCTTCAATGTAGTCCATTGCATTTGTGAAGATGTGGCAGGAAGCTGTCACCACTTATGTTTTCCCTCCTGTTGTTTGTATACATGCTGCAAAACAGACACATGCCCATTACGTGGCCATGATTACCATATTTTATTTCTTAATATATGCACTTCACCAATTCTCTATGAAGCTCAAAGTGATTTAGCCTCTTTACAGCGAATGTGCATGTGTATCAATTTTTTGAGATGCAAAGATAGGACAAAACCATTTAATGACGCCAAACTGAATTAGCAGCATTGGTCAAACCTGACATCACAAACAGCAGTTATAATGTAAGCAGAATATATGCAAATAAGTACAAAAGACACCCCCTGTGCTCTTGGCAAGCTAACAATGTAAGCTTCACAGTCTAGACCCCTATCCTGGGACACAGTAATCTGGTGGGAACCAGTGCAGCTGAAATACCCCAGATATGTGGACTTTGGAAACTGGAAACACTGAGACAGTGCATGCCACTCCCAAATTAGGACCATCTGAACACACCCTAAGGGCTGAGAAGCCTATTACCCACAATGCACGTCTGTTTCCTGGAAAGCCAGAAATTGCCCATGTCCTGGAAGAATGAATGGACCTTAGTGAGGTGGAAAATGAGAATGCTCCACTGAGGGTAATAATTAGAGCCTCAAAGCTTCTTCTGAAGGAACATAGCCCTAGAGGTGGAAAGCAGCAGGGGCTGCAGAAACTGGCACAGCAAAATATGCCCATCCCATCAGTGCTGTGGGCCTTCAGCAGTTCTCTGCGGAGGTGTGTTTGTGTGCGAGTCTCATGTGTTTGGCCAAAGGCCATAGTTATTACACCCCATGGCGATCTGCCCACTGGTACCACAACTTTGGAAATTCTATTTGGCACTAATGACATCCGTGAGGCATTTATTGCAGTGCGGGGAGAGGGGCATGCTGAATTTATGAGAGGCCTGGTGAAAGAGGAATGTGCATTAGCATTTGGAATGGCAGTTCCGTCCACATTAAAGCTGGAGCCAGATTATCTCTGAGAATTCTTCCTCGAGGAAAGCAAAAGAAATGCCTTACAGCTCTTGAAGTCGGCCGAGTGTCCTAATGGCCACTGGGAATTCCACCAGCTCATTATAATTTAGGTCCCTGGGAGAGAGAAAAGCAAAGGCATCATTAAGAAAGCTAGAAAAGCTCAGCAGAGTGTGACACATTCCAAAGGGTTGGAAAAACACAGTCATTATGGACTGGAGATGAGCTTTCCAAGTATGTTTATCCAGCCACCCATGTCTGGAAACACAATATCAAAGAAATGCTGGAACATTCCCTGTTAGGAGACAAATCAGGCCTGAGCCAAGCCAAGCTCCAGAGACCTCTAGTAATACCACCATCCTGGACCCCCAGCATCCCTATCTGAGCTACTCCCTCTGATGCATTTTAGCTGCCCTTCTAGGACTTGGCATTCTACCAGCCTATCCTACACTCACCACCACCACCATCCTCCTCTCAAACACATTTCTAAAACCAAGCAAAAGGAAGAGGAAATTATTTAATGCATTTTCAAACAGGGTGCTTTCTTCACAGCTTGCTTGGCCTTGCCTGGTTTTCAGAGAAAAGGGGAAGCAGCAGCTGTAGCCTACAAGGGCAGAGAGCAGCTACTGCCGAGGTAAGTTATGTTATGGCTACTTTAAAGAAAACGAGAGGCATAGGTGGCCAACGAGTCATCATCCCTCCAATGCTGTGCAGTCAGTAACTGTCATCATCGCCAGCCAGCACGGCCAATAGCCAGGGGTGATGGGAGTTGTAGTTCAAAACCAATAAAATTAAGATGATGATGTAATCTTGTTGCAAGTGAAATGTTGTGTTTTGGTGTTATGATAGTTGCTGTTACGCTATTGCTTTATTATGTCAAGAAATTGTTCTCGTGATAGTTGATTTTCTTGTTTTCTTTGTTGTAAGCTCAGGGTCGTAGGAAGGGGGACAGTGGGGCGGTCTGCCCCGGGTGCCATCCGAGAGGGAGGGGGTGACAAAATCCTCCCTGGGCGGATCGCCCCTGGGTGCACGGCATGTGCGCCGCTCCGGGTGCCCGAGCAGTTAGCTCCGCCACTGTGTAAGCTGCTTTGAGCAGTCATTCTTTTTTGTGGAAAGATGGCATACAAATAAAATGATGGTGATGGTGGTGGTCATGATTAAAACATCTGGAGGACACGATGTTGTCCACCTGTGGTTTTAAGGAAAGGCTATGGCAGGCTCCCTTCACCCATTTGTTATTTGAGGGCAAAGCCACACAAGCCAGTCTTGCAAAGCACAGCTCCATTTACTTTCAGTCACTAACAGAAGGGAGACTGAAACATAATTCTAAGATGAAATACACATGCCCTCTCATTAGGAGGAGGATATGTGAACTATGCAAGACCGGCAGCGTGCCAATGGTGTGAAAAATACATTTTTATACATTATTGCCATTTTATATATTATTGCCATTGTTACAACAAGGAATGAGGGGGACGGCACAGGCCTAAATACATTTTTGGGGGATGGTGGTGTTGGCATGCCATGTTTGTCACATGTCACATTGAGTGACTATAACTGTCATCTGAAAGCACCACTAATTCTCCAAGGGGAAATGAGATATATCATGAGTTACATGCAAGAAGGCCCCAACATTAATTATGCTTTTCAGCGGTCAGAGTGTGTTAACCCTCCTACTGTATTTGGATTGAAAATTTCAACTAATATAGTGTCCCCTCACCCCCAACTGGTTTAATTCAATTGTTGAGAGAGTGATGCCCATTTCCAGGAGAAACGCCTCTATCTGTATTTCCGAGCCAGTGATGAAGATAGACAAGAGAAGCTCCTAGCTAAACTTAACCCAAAGAATATGATGCCATCTGAACAGGGTGGGTGATCCTCAAGAAAAGAAACAGAACAAATAATTCATGCTGGATTTCTCAGGTCTGAAATGGCCAATGAGGTACTTGCTGCTGTAGATTATGTACTACCCATCGCCTCATTGTCCCATTCGTAGAAGAAGCCAGCACAATAAAACACGTTGCAGGGAACTATCCTGACTCATAAATGCCATGTGACCATTTCTATTTAAATGGTAGCCCAGTGGGTTTTAATTGGTGAATATCTTAGAACCTTTGAGTAATTACTGGCTCCTGTGGATTACTTTGTAATTGCACTTAATGGACCCCAAAGTAATTACCACATGAATGGGATTGTGGTTAAAGGACAGAAACAACCATGGATTTACTCTGGAATTAAATGGGATTTGCCATCTAATTGCCTAGTAACGCCCACTTCCCTCCTTTCTCCCCCACAACCACTGCCTCATAATTACCCTGTAACTCCCCTGTGCCCTTATCCATTGTAGGCAGGGCGAGACATGCCTCTTATTAGCAGTGGAAAGAAGCACCATGTAACACAAATCAGTGTCAAAAGTGTTTGCATGCAGTTAGATCCATATGCTATAACACCTACTTAAACTCAGAGGCCCCAATACAACAGACTAGTAGGTGAACGTTTCAGATAGTCACGCGCGCGCGCACACACACACACACACACACACACACACACTGTAAAGGAACAAAAGAACTTCAAAGAGAAAAACCAGTGTGAAACTGCAACATTAAAAAATTCAATTCTATTCATTTGGGTCTAAGTAGAGATAATGGTATCCTGTTCCACTATAGGAGTGAATTTTCTCAGCAATGCTAAAACAATTCTGTTGTCACCAACCACTGTTGCTGCAAAGGGTCATTTTACATATATTTGAGCTTTGACTGAGCTATACTTGTTGCATCCCATTGACACTTCATTTCAACACTGACACACACACAAACACACCATTACATCCAGGGTATGTATACCTGAAAACTGAATCACACTTCATGCAACTGAAGATAGCTCTGGTCCATGAAATCCAGTGCTGTAACGACCACAAAACTCTTTGCTCAGTATGCTTAAGGTATTTGATTGCAGTTGAGGTAAGCACACTCCACTTGTGACCAGAAATATTTCCCAATTTTTAAAGGCATCAGTCTTCTATGACATTCTAATTTCAAACTTCACTACTACAATGGTGTTTTCTCAAGTGACACAGAAACAGGTGAGTCTTAAATGTCTCACTTGTTACAGGGAGGTGCGTAATGGGAAAGAGCCGTTTTTATATTGGATGTACTATCTTCTCACTATATCTTTTCCTTCAGTTACAGACGTGGAAAAATGAAAACTCAGATAAAAGCACTGCTTTTGAGAACAGCCTAAGCAATACACACTGTTAAAAAGCCCCCAAAACTATGGCTAATCATTTTATAACCTAAAGCTCTGTGAGATTTTGCAGTGGTGGTGAATCTCCTGGCAGAGATTGAGTAAAATGCTCGGATAAGATCAAGGCACTTCTGCTGCTACTGGTTACATCATATCTCCACAGGAAGTGGGGAGGTTAGTGAATGATGGGCTTGAGGGAAAATGGGGTTTGAAGAATTAGTACAAAGGAAATAGGGAAGGAAATGTGTGGGGTTGGGAGAGCTTTTTAAAAAGGTGTCCAGTGAAGCAGTGTGCTAAGGGGAGAAGTCATGCATCAAGAAGAGTGGAAGAAATTGTGGTCCAGGAAAATGAAGTCTTGCCCAAAGGAACAGAACAAAAAGGAACACAAACGTTAGCAAAAGAAATGTAAGCAAACAACAAAGGATGCAATTATTATTATTATTAGTAGTAGTAGTATTTGAGGAGCACATCATTTTAAACATAAAGACCATCACCAATAAAATATTTAAATACATTAGAAAGAGGAAACTGGCTAAGGTGGTGGTTGGGCCTTTAGACAACAAGGAGTAAAAGGTGTGCTAAAGGAAGACAAGGACATTGCAGAGAAGCTGAATGAATTCTCTGCATTCTGTTTACACAGTGAAAGACGTAGGACAGATCACTTGTGCTTGAACTAACTTTCTCAAGAAGGGAATCGGAGGAACTGAGGAAAATAGTGGTGATAAAGGACAAAGGCTTAGACCTTATTGACAAATGGAAAATGGAAAAATCACTGTGTTCAGATGACATCTTTCTGAAAGTTCTTAAAGAACTACAGTGTTAAATTGCTCATCTTTTAACAAAAAATATGTAACTTGTCCCTAAGATCAGCCTCCATACTGAAGGACTGGAAAGTGCCAATTGTGACACGATATATATATATTTTAAAATCCACATTAGGGTTTATTAGGAAAGGAACTGACAATAAAACTGCCATTATCATAAAGCCATTGCACAAATCTATGATGCAATGGCACTTGGAACGTTGTGTACTTGGAATATTGTCTGATTTGTTTTTAATTGTTTTCAATATTTTGAATTGCTGCGCCCTTACCTGAGACCATGTGGTGAAGAGTGGATGATGGTGATGATGATGATGATAATGTTTACATTTATCCTGTTGTGTTTGCAGGGAGATCAGACATCAGCTACAGAGCATTCACTCCGATTGGTTTGTGGGAAGACTAGATGGTGTTACATCAAGTGTTACCCCACACTTTCCACTGCATTTTCCCATCATTTTCCTTATTGCAAAAAAAGGCTGATCTTTTTGGGAAGCAGGTTCCTTGCACAAAATCTTCCCACTGTAATTGCACAACCTGAGTTTGCCAATATGTGATTGAATCCCACTCAAAAGTCTGGAGGCGCCTTTAAAGGGATGACTGTATTGGGTTGCAATTGTTGATATAGCGCTTGCTTAGATCAAAATTTCCATAACTAATGGAATTCCTATGAATGCAGGGTGGGGAATTGTGAAATATAATATTTCCATTATGACGGTCTAGTCCTCCAAGCAGCCTCTCCCATGAACATGAAAAGTCTGGCAATTTTTGACATGATCCATGTTAGAACTAGTAAAAACAAAACATCAATTGATAGCTAATATAATTAGTAAAACGTAAGCCGCTCATTTGCTTTTTCAGTTGCTCTTCCAAGCACTTTCACAGGCTTTAACTGACAGTTGTAATTTTTGACTGCATATCAAGCAGCATGCAAGCACATACAAGAATAGCTCTTTCCGAATAAGCATTGGCATTCTTCACTTATGTTGAGAGCCTATCTGGATAACCTCTCAGTTTCTGCTTGGCAGAGAGAAAATGACTGTATTTTTCATCAGATCCCTCTGAATAGGGGTGCCATTCCTGAACTCTGTTTGGGAATGCACTTGCTAGAGGGGCAAAAGTTAGACCAAAATGCAAATGAACTGAGACGCACAAAAGCCCTTTCTTAGAGCTTGCTCTTAGGAATGCTAGCACTGAGCAAGGCAAAATATGAAAGAGCTGCTTGACAAACCTTTGCAATATAGCTTTGCTACCAATTTAGGACTTAAGATTTCCTTCAGAATAATACTTTAGTTTCCACTAGACTACTTCAGTGCTTAATTTCTACAAAAAGAGACGCAGGAGCTCACGCCTGACCAGAAAGGGCCACTTACCCAGTTTTGGGGTGGGCAGTGGTTGAGGCCCATCATGATTCCCTTCCCACCCCCACCCCCACCGGAGGAGAAAAATTCTTTCGGCCTTGTGGCCAACCATTGGGATCCTCCTTAGATGGCTGCAAGGGATCCTGGAATTCCCTGCCCAATAATTTTGAATTTTTGCCCAATCAGCCTTGGCAAGGGGTGGGGCATTGGCTGAAGACTGCAGCAAGTCTTCACTCTGGTCTGGCGTCAAAGGGTAACAGCCGGCTTCGCTGGAGATCGGCAGCATGGCCAGCAGAAGAGCAGCCCATCCACCCCATATGCTGTTCTTGAGGCACCTTATATTTGAATCACCTTGCTGTGATTCAAATGGTCGCCGTATTTGAATTTGCTTGCAAACAAATCAGGCCTGTTGGTTTTTTCTTTCTTTCTTGCATTCCTCATAAGAATCGCCACAACTTTCGGCAGACAAGGCATTGGGTGGAATCTTTAGTCCAGTTCTGCATGATTTGGTTCATCACCCTGACATCAAGCAGGTGTGATCTCAGGGTGCCCTGGTAGAGGGGTCTGAGTGGAAGTTTCTGTCCTGAAGCCAAGCGGGAAGCCAAAGGGCCTTGGGGCTTCCAGTAGAGGTCTGGGGAGTATCAGCTTAGCTGACCTGTGTCTTGAGCTGGCCCATAATTCAGGCACAACCCTGTACAAACTTCAGCCTTCCCCTGGGAGGCTGATAGTGGATACAAAGCCAAAGTCTAAGCCTAAGCCTACCTACATCTGTGATTGAAAAGGTTGTGACCAATTTTTAACCCCATAAAGTTGTGTCAGGATTGTTCCACCTATCATTGCTTACTGCCTTCGCCTGTGGGGTGGGGTGCACTGCGAGTGGGTCTGCAACAACTCCCTCAGAGCTAGACACCCTTCTCCAGCATTCTCTTTATTTACTCATTGTTGAGGAATATGCACTCAGAACCTATTTTAGCTTACTGCATAAGCTATACTCAGGGTAAAGCTCTGGTATGGAGAACAGAGTTTGGAAGGATCAGATAAGGCTGACACAAGCTCCAACCTCATCTGCAATGGAAAAGTCTACCTTGATTTACTCCATTTTTTAACTAGTCCTGCGTAGGTGATAGCTTGACAAGGCCATTCCTTATAGCAAAACAACTCTATAAGAGTTCTTTATAGGCCAGTCTAGAGGCTTTCTGGGCCAACAAATAAATGCTTAGGACGAAGTGTTCTAGCTGCAGCATCAGTGTAATGTCACAAAAGATGACATTATGTTAGCATTGGTGAGTTACTATTTCATTTCCAGCTTTCCCATCAGTGTCCTGGAGCAAATCTTTGGGATGTATTTGCATAATTGCAACCATATATCCATAACCCTCCCCAAAACATTTCGTCTAAATTGCTAAATATGGAGAAAGAGTCATCGTGGGGTGGTGAATGCTTCCCTCCGTGAGGGAGCCTTCCCAGACCCGCTGAAAGAGGCGGTTATTAAACCGCTTCTTAAAAAAACATCTTTAGATGCGGCCACGATGGCCAACTATCGCCCAGTCTCAAATCTTCCATTCCTGGGCAAGGTGATTGAGCGAGTGGTTGCTGAACAACTCCAGGCACGCCTGGAAGAAGCGGACCATTTGGATCCCTTCCAGTCGGGATTCAGGCCTCATCATGGGACTGAAACTGCCTTGGTCGCACTGGTTGATGATCTCCGGCGGGCTAGGGACAAAGGTGAGAGCTGTTTCCTAGTTCTGCTGGATCTCTCAGCGGCGTTTGATACCATCGACCATAGCATCCTTCTAGACCGTCTTGAGGGGCTGGGAGCTGGGGGCACTGTTATACAGTGGTTCCGCTCCTTCCTCCTGGGCCGTGTTCAGAAAGTGGTGGTGGGGGATGAGTGTTCAGACCCTTGGGCCCTCACTTGTGGGGTGCCTCAGGGTTCTGTCCTCTCCCCCATGCTTTTTAACATCTATATGAAGCCGCTGGGAGAGATCATCAGGAGGTTTGGGCTGGGTGTTCATCAGTATGCGGATGACACCCAGCTCTACCTCTCTTTTAAATCAGAACCAGTGAAGGCGGTGAAGGTCCTGTGTGAGTGTCTGGAGGCGGTTGGAGGATGGATGGCGGCTAACAGATTGAGGTTGAATCCTGACAAGACAGAAGTACTGTTTTTGGGGGACAGGAGGCGGGCAGGTGTGGAGGATTCCCTGGTCCTGAAGGGGGTAACTGTGCCCCTGAAGGACCAGGTGCGCAGCCTGGGAGTCATTTTGGACTCACAGCTGTCCATGGAGGCACAGGTCAAATCTGTGTCCAGGGCAGCTGTTTACCAGCTCCATCTGGTACGTAGGCTGAGACCCTATCTGCCTGCGGACTGTCTCGCCAGAGTGGTGCATGCTCTGGTTATCTCCCGCTTGGACTACTGCAATGCGCTCTACGTGGGGCTACCTTTGAAGGTGACGCGGAAACTACAACTAATCCAGAATGCGGCAGCTAGACTGGTGACTGGGAGCAGCCGCCGAGACCATATAACACCGGTCTTGAAAGACCTGCATTGGCTCCCAGTACGTTTCCGAGCACAATTCAAAGTGTTGGTGCTGACCTTTAAAGCCCTAAACGGCCTCGGTCCAGTATACCTGAAGGAGCGTCTCCACCCCCATCAGTCTGCCCGGACGCTGAGGTCCAGCGCCGAGGGCCTTCTGGCGGTTCCCTCACTGCGAGAAGCAAAGCTACAGGGAACCAGGCAGAGGGCCTTCTCGGTAGTGGCGCCCGCCCTGTGGAACGCCCTTCCAGCAGATGTCAAAGCGATAAACAACTATCTGACATTCAGGAGACATCTTAAGGCAGCCCTGTTCAGGGAAGTTTTTAACGTGTGATATTTTAGTGTATTTTTGGTTTTTATGGAAGCCGCCCAGAGTGGCTGGGGAGGCCCAGCCAGATGGGCGGGGTATAAATAATAAATTATTATTATTATTATTATTATCAAACAAGATTGTGAAGTGGCCTGGCTTAGCTTTTAGACCACCTTTCTGTCCATGGGGCTATTCAAATCCAAATCAGACAAAACAAAACAGGGAAAAATATTTGCACTAAGGTGGGAAAACTTCAGGCTGTAGAATATACTAAGGCTGTGAATCCATTAGCATCTTAAAATGCAGCAAGTTACAGACACTTCAGGTTACAGATGCTTCAGGTTACAAACTCCGCTAACCCAGAAATAGCACCTTGGGTTAAGAACTTTACCTCAGGTGGCAGCAGTGGGAGGCCCCATTAGCTAAAGTGGTACCTCAGGTTAAGAACAGTTTCAAGTTAAGAACAGATCTCCAGAACAAAAAAAGTTCTTAACCCGAGGTACCACTGTATAGAAATGGGAGTGCCTGATCACCTCATCTGTCTCCTGAGAAATCTCTATGTGGGACAAGAAGCTACAGTTAGAACTGGATTGGTTCAAAATTGGGAAAGGAGTACGGCAAGGCTGTATATTGTTTCCCTGCTTATTTAACTTATATGCAGAATTCATCATGCGAAAGGCTGGGCTGGATGAATCCCAAGCTGGAATTAAGATCGCCGGAATAAATATCAACAACCTCAGATATGCAGATGATACAACCTTGACGGCAGAAAGTGGAGAGGAATTAAAGAACCTTTTAATGAGGGTGAAAGAGGAGAGCGCAAAATATGGTCTGAAGCTCAACATCAAAAAAACGAAGATCATGTCCACTGGGCCCATCACCTCCTGGCAAATAGAAGGGGAAGAAATGGAGGCAGTGAGAGATTTTACTTTCTTGGGCTCCATGATCACTGCAGATGGTGACAGCAGTCACGAAATTAAAAGACGCCTGCTCCTTGGGAGAAAGGCGATGGCAAACCTAGACAGCATCTTAAAAAGCAGAGACCTCACCTTGCCAACAAAGGTCTGTATAGTTAAAGCCATGGTTTTCCCAGTAGTGATGTATGGAAGTGAGAGCTGGACCATCAAGAAGGCTGATCGCCGAAGAACTGATGCTTTTGAATTATGGTGCTGGAGGAAACTCTTGAGAGTCCCATGGACTGCAAGAAGATCAAACGCATCCATTCTTAAGGAAATCAGCCCTGAGTGGTCACTGGAAGGACAGATCGTGAAGCTGAGGCTCCGATACTTTGGCCACCTCATGAGAAGAGAAGACTCCCTGGAAAAGACCCTGATGTTGGGAAAGATGGAGGGCACAAGGAGAAGGGGACAACAGAGGACGAGATGGTTGGACAGTGTTCTCGAAGCTACAAACATGAGTCTAACCAAACTGTGGGAGGCAGTGGAAGACAGGAATGCCTGGCGTGCTCTGGTCCATGGGGTCATGAAGAGTCGGACACGACTAAACGACTCAACCACCACCACCACCACCACTGTATAGTCAATGGTCAACATCATGGAAAAAACAGAATGTTATACTAAGAACTTTTTTTGATGCAATGGCTCTAGTTGTCTTGGTGGATGCTGCATTTTCACAGCACTTAGAACTGCATTGTCACAGAGTCCACATGACTTTGTGGGCATCCAAACAACGTATTTCCTCTGCCCCCATTTAACCCCACTTTCTTTGGAAATCCATTATAAAAAACATACAACAACCTGTTGTCAACAACCTGTTTGCAATAGCCGAATGGCCCATTATGTCCCTGCCTGGAAGAACGCTGTATCATTGTTGGGAAAACACAGTTTTCTCTCTGGCCAGCACTATAATTTATAACACAACTGCAGTTTGGAAAGCGTTGTGTGACCCACCAACTGGGACTGTGCCTGGGACATTCATTATGTTGAGTAGCCAAACTCCCTGACAGGACTTGCTCATGACTTCCTTACTTAAAAATAAAATAAAATATTGCTGGATGAGCACTCCCTTGCTTAATAGCTCCAACGAGAGAATGTTCATGTAATTCTATAAAACTAAAATAATCCCCCCACCCAAGAAAATTGGCAAAGAATAGCAACACTACATTCTGCATCACTCCAGAGGACTCCAAATAGATATAAACTGGTACAGTGGTACCTCAGGTTACATACGCTTCAGGTTACATATGCTTCAGGTTACAGACTCCGCTAACCCAGAAATATTGCTTCAGGTTAAGAACTTTGCTTCAGGATGAGAACAGAAATTGTGCTCCGGCGGAGTGGCAGCAGCAGGAGGCCCCATTAGCTAAAGTGGTGCTTCAGGTTAAGAACAGTTTCAGGTTAAGTACGGACCTCCGGAACGAATTAAGTACTTAACCCGAGGTACCACTGTATATGAAAAGAGTCTCTTGTCCATGTTAATGGTCTTTCTTGAAGCTCAGTCTTCTGCCAAAGGTGGGTGAGGGAAATGGGTGTGAGGGGTACAGCTATAAAACCCTTACTCGCTTAACCACATTCAGAGCTGCCAGTTCAGGTTTTTCACCTATTCCTGCTTTTAAAAGAGGAACCTCTTAAAACTCCGCCTGGTCTCCTGGAAAAGCAGCAGGCTAACTGAACTTGTTATTGTTCTAGAGAGCTTCCATGGACCCATATTTAGAACACCTCGATCAATGTTTATTTAAGAGTAAAAGTAAATCGACAGTAGCAAAATGATGACTGCCAGACAGGCCTGCCAGAGTGATTTGTTTGAACCAATGACACACAGCCTGGAACTAATAATAACTCTTGAGGGGCCGGAGAGTGAGAGAGACGAAAACAGATAGCCTCAGCTCAATTTTCTGCCTCTTAGAGGCTATTAGTGGTTCTGCCTAGGAAGCCAAGGGGGGAAAAACCTATATGGAACCATAAACTCTTCCACAGAACACCACAAATTTGCAGCTAATAAACCTACAGATGCAGTAAGATCAGAAATTGGAGCTGGAAATTTTCTGTTTAGTTTCATACTGTTTCCAGCCCCTTCCAGTAATTCGGACTGCTGCTGTAACTCTGTGACAGTTGTTGCCCAAGAAATCAGAAAAAAGGGTCCATAGCACTTCCAGACATTTTGCTAGGGCGTTATTTCTACATTGCTAGCTGATATTTTCCAATAATTTTGGCTGCCCACCTTTTTTGGAGTGGGCATGTGCCCACATCTGGGCAGTGCAAATATTATGGGTGAGTGCCACATTCAAAGAGTGCAAAATGTGAGGTATAACTGGGAATGGGGAGAAGGCTCATGGAGTTAAACATTACAGAAATTTAGCTCAAGTCAAATCAGCAAGAATCCATTGCGGCTAAGATTTCCCAGGAAATTTTGCATGCAGTTACATGGGAATCTGCTTTGACTCTGAAGTTGTTTTTACATAGCTAAGTTTTAGAAGTTGGTATTCCAGGCTTGCTATCCTGGGATAACTACTCCCCCTAGAATTAAATAATTTTTAAATGATATTTTTGCTACACATTCTCCATAGTGAAATGGGATCACTCTTATGTCATAATGTGATAAACCTCAGCATGACAGGTTAATGAAGAGTGCCTTGTTCATACAAGAAATTCAAAGAAGTCCCTGTGTGCTTCTCAAATAAATTGATCCCAAAGAAAGATGTTAAATTGTGGGTGAACATATCAGACGACACAGCGATTTTTCAAACAACTCTTCTTTATTCAGAGGCCAGAACAGAACTGAACTGAAGGGCTCAGTCAGCCTGCTTATATAGAGCTCCAGTACAACGTTACTGTAGCAACTTCCTAAAACTATCCAATCACTGAACGTCACTTTTGATCCTTCATTTGCATAGCTATCTACAGTATCCCCCTGCTGGCCCAGGATGAGAACTTCAGTACATAACAGTTAGATTTTGATTGTGGTTTACCTGTATCATCAGCTTTCCCTCTTCATATGGAAAATGAGTCACTGCTGACAAAAATGGTACCATAAATTTAGATTTTTTTTGCTGGGAAGTGGGACAACTGCTAGTGGTCAGGCTTTGTCAGGACAGAGCATTTAGCTATACGTTGCAACCAGTGAATCCCAGATAGCTTAACACTGAGAGCTCACCCCTTCTCTTAACTCCCCAAACCTAGGATGATCATAGAATGTGACCACACTGTTCCTGAGAAGATGTTAGTGTCACTTCATAGGATCAAAACTCAGCTGTCTCCTCAATCCCCCCAAGCCTTCCCCTCACACTAAGCTCCTTTTCTTTAATGCTTCTGGAAAGTGTTTGTTCTCAGCTGTCTGTTCTGTAGCCGAGGAAGCTTCTGGATTCAATATGGTTTCAATTTGGGCTGAATTTATTTAACAAGCTAAAAGTAGGCCTTCGGGAGCTGGACTCTCCTGGGGGGTCCTTCACTATACAGATTCAGGAAGAATCTGTATGAGTGAGAGAGAACACCGGGGCTGCAGCTACAGAGGGGGGGAAAACCCCAAGGGGACTAATTCCACATAATTGGGTGATGCTCAGAATGATAGACATAGATTAGGAAACCAAGAGTAGATCTGAATGCACCTCTGCTATGCACCTCTACAATTTATTTACTTATTTTGTATGAATGGTGCTCCCTTTCCATATTGGTAAAATGATAGTATGCCATTAAAGCAACCTTGTGGGTGCTTTTTAATGATGTAATAGCTGTGAATGTTTTACCAGAAACACCCAGAGTGACTTCGTTGGCTAGGTGCCAGTATGAATTATGGAAAGTACCATATGAAAGTCTGCAGATTTCTATGTTGGCAGTAAAGACAAATCCAACTTCATTTTATGGTTTGGAGAGCATTGTGGAATGAATAGGTGAATCTAGAATAGGTTGTACATTAAAGCTGTCCTTTCTAAGACAGCAAGGAGAAGTTGACATTGAAAATGATAGGACAGGAATAAGCAGAAAGACCATGAAGAGCTTTAGGTATTGCTCTGGCTTCCACTGTACTTTCCTCCCTCTCAAAAGCATGAGATTCCCCCTTCCTCTGAGACAGGAGGACAGTTGCCTACAAATTACAGATGCACAGTATACATTTAAAGCACATGACATGATGCCACCATTAGCATGAAAGCTGTCAGCAAGGTGATGGAGGCAAGTGATGGAGATGACTGAGCCAAATTGCCCCAGAGACCCATGGAAATTGATTGCCTGTCCTTGTCAAGAGAGTAGAACAACACTGAGCTAAAGGCAGCAGAAACTGGAAATTAGGAATAGAAGGGTGGAATTGTGGCAGTTCCAATTGGAATGTCATGCCATTCATACAAAAAGTGGGTAGGGGTCAGGGGAAAATGAAGCTTAAACTGGTACATGCAAACCCCTGTCAGAAACTGCACAAATAATAGGGCAGATGATGAAGTATGTGTAAAACAACTGGGAATAACTACAGAATATGCACATTTGCTAAATCCCTTTAGTTTATCAAGGATTTCTAATGTGACCCTGGTTCACATTTGAAACATAGACATTATGCACCATGAAAGTTCAAACAGCAGTTAATTCTTTTAGACCTTAAAACCATAAGCAAAACAAAAATTACATTCCATGAGCATCTGTCAAATTCTATCAGTTACCAAACAACAAACACATTCTTTCACAGCTCATATCCCGGGGTCAGAAACTATAAAAAGTTTAATCAGATTCACATTCAGTGGCTGGCATTTTATACTCCAGGATATGACCTCTGGAAAGGCCTACTGAACTGTACCTTAAGTGGATGGATTAATCCTGCTCAATTCACAATGCTTAGAAAAACTGGAGAACTGGCACAGGCCAGACAGTCAGAGCAGAATCTACTTCTAGCCTCTTGCATTTCTGGTCTTATAGTATGCTTTTTTCCTTTCTCAGATTTCTACCCATGTATCATTCCAGTCTTTCTAAATCTGCACCCAATCTCTAGTTCCCATTTCCTCCTCATCTTCTTGCTCTTATTCCATACACTCATTACTCCAGCTTCCCTCAGTCTCTCGCTAACTCCAGCTCTTAAGAGGAAAGCTGCATTCTTATTTTGGATTTTTTATTATTTATGTTGAAATTGTGCATTTTGATTGTGTTTTTTTATGTTTTACTTATTGTTTATGGCTACTTTTGTTTTACCGTAAGTATGCACGCCTTTTTCATGTTTCACCTCGTGCATGATTTGAACTATGGAAAGACAGCATACAAATAACATTATCTATGTGTGTATGTATGTAAACTTTGGCAACCATGTTTTGGACTATATATATGTTTTAAAGTTATTATTAAATTAAATTAAATTAAAAACCAACATAAAACTTCAAAAAAATATATGACTACATCATCTATTGATCCCCATATTTTTTCAGTGAGAATAAACATTTCCTACAGAAGTGGGGGGAGGGGAGAGGAAAGCTGAAACTTCAGCTCAGCTTTCATTTTATATTTGGGTACAGTGCATTGTCTCTTTATAATATAAACAGACACATTCAATTCCCAACCTGCATGTACAATTTAGAGGAACAAGCATTACAAGAATATCACACTTAAACAGCTTGTATCTGATACTGTAAAGGGAAAGCTAAGGTTAGGAAAAAAATAACATACCGTAAATGATACGTGTCCAGACTGCAATCACTGTCATGTGATGACACTTGATTCCAGCCAAGATACAATTCCCAGGCAATAGAAGCCACGATCTTGAGATCGGTAGGGAATTCTGCCATACCACCCACTTTTTTGTTACATTATATGCTACAGGATTGCTTGCGTAATGGGACTTCAAACTGCATACAAGACTGCTGCCAGTGCTCCAGGCTTTAAATACCTCGAGTGTGCAACTTTTTCAAAACAGATTAATTGGTTAAAAACAAAATGTTCTCTTTGTCTTCACAGCCAGCTCCCCACAGCTTATTCCTGTAGACTGCCAAAGCGCATAGCGCTACTGCCATTCTAATTGAAATTAGTCATAAACTGATCCATTCAAAAGCTTCTTATCTGACTTATCATCAGGTACACATTTGTGTATGTCTCATTTAGCGGTATGTTTTCATACCAGAAAAATAACATTGCTACAGAATTAGAGTCTGCGTAAATGGATAATGCTGGCTTTGGACCTAATCAGTGAACTTGAAAATTGACTTTGGGGGGGCTTTCTGGTCATTCAACAAAGACGGATTTTCAATTTTAGGTCTTTCTAATTGCATAGAATATAAGATTACGGTGATAGAATAAGGTTACTACAGTGGTTGTATTAATATTTATACAGGTTGTTCATTGTATTGCAAAAGCATTCCTGTGTCCCAATTGACTAGCTTCAGTCAAGAAATAACAGTGAATTGAGTGCTATTTGTGCTCATGGCTTGCCTATGGGCATCCCTCAGGCTTCTGGTTAGCCACTGTGAGAAAAGGAAGCTGGAATCAATATGCACCTTTGGACTTCTTATGTTTCCATGGGTCTTTCTCATCCATGTCAGGCCTCCACAACCTGTAACCCACTGACTTGTCAATCAGCAAGGGGCTTGGTAAACTTCCTGTTGTGGTTGTTGTTGCTGCTTGCCGGAAATGTCAAAAACAGTTTTAGATGGTCATCTAGCAAGCCACAGGACATGAGTTGTGGGCTACATTCTGCTGTGTGGTTCAAAAACCATGCAGGTTTAGTGTATCCTAAGCAAATCACCTGTCTTTGAAGCAGATATGTAAAACATCAGGAGAATTAATTTGAAAGTATTCACAAACATCTCAATATTTTCTCGATTAAATACAAAAATAGGAAAATTGAGGAAAATTGAGGAGCCCATATTGAAATGTTCTCTTTGTCAGATTAATGCAAAATTCCTGCATTTTTTATTTATTTATTATTATCTAGCCAATTTACACTGCTCCAAATTTCTTGGAGCCAAGATTCAAAGATAATAGTGTTAGTGATGTCAGCATGTTACTGCGTTTGACTAAACTGAACAAACAAACTCATTGAACTTGGTGTTGGAAAAGTCCTCAATTCACAGAACAGCTTCAGGTATTTAATTTAGGAGTGCAATCTGGGAAGCATATCGCTCCTCTGGATACGGTAGACTGGCCCTTCTGTATCAAGTGAAAGATACTGCTGAATGTTTGGAAATACACACACAAAATCAAGATAAAAAGTAACAAGTGAACAGAAATGAGAAGTTTGTTTTAAATTACAATGTTTTGTTTTCTGAAGTTCATGAAGCTCAAAGTGATGGATCAGAATAAGAACTTATGAGTCTTTCACATACTTATTCCAATGAGAGAAGCAAGTTATGATATTATTTTCAATAATATAGTACGAGCCAAAGGTACTTCTGTTGAATATCCAAATATATTGCTGCTCCTTAATCACAAGGATGTTTATTTTTGCAGCTTTCCCTCAGAAATATGTTTCCTGTTTCTACGATAACCCTGAAGTCTACATACTGTTTATAAATCCCAAAACCGACCTATTGTTTTGTAAATGTTGATGCTTTCCATTTTCAACATCAATGCCACCTCTTATTTTTTTCAGTTGGTAAAAAACTAGAATAAACTTAAGTGTCTTGGTTTGCAACAATTTGCATCTCCTCTTATAATTATTGCTTAAATAAAACAAAGACATTTAATGGTATTTACTCAGAGCAAACTTATTGAAATGAATGGACCTAACCTCATCATCTTCAGTAATGTCAGTGAGTCTACTCTGAGTAAAGCTTAGTTGATTTAATTTAAAAGCTTGTTCTTTTAAATTTCACAAATATAGCAACTAGTGCAATTGTATACATGAAGTAAGCTACACTGTTTTTAACCTTACGCCAAGGTATTCAGGGAGGTCAGTGATTCCTGCATCCCAGGGGGTTGGACTAGGTGATCCTTTGGGTCATTTCCACCTCTACAAATCTACGATTCCATGATTCTAGCAAAACAGGATTAGACAAATTCATGCAGGATTAGACAAATTCATGTAGGATAATGCTATCAGTGGCTACAAGCCACAATGGCCATAAGTCAAGGTTGGTGGCAGTATCCTTTGTAAAGCCACTTGCTGGAACCTAGAATCATAGAATCATAGAGTTGGAAGAGACCACAAGGGCCATCGAGTCCAACCCCCTGCCAAGCAGGAAACACCATCAGAGCACTCCTGACATATGGATGTCAAGCCTCTGCAAGAGGGGAGAGACTTATTGTGCTGGGTTCTGTTTTTGAGTTCCCAAAAGGTATCTGAATGGCCACTGTGTGGATAGGATGCTGGACTAGACAGGACACTGGCCTGATTCTGCAGCCTCTTCTTATCTTCTTATTGCCCCCGGTTTGAAGAAGAATACCCTGAGCTTCAAAGTACTAAATGCATCTGACTTGACGACAAAGCATTTTGAGGAAGCAAAGTTTCTGTGAATGCAACTGGGTGAAAGTAGACAGGTGAATGAAACAAAGACTGACAGTCTTAGTAGTCGGTGAAAAGTTGCACTTGTCATGTTAGCCTATTATGTGACTTTGCTCAGCTTCGTGCTACTTCCTCAGAGTCATCTGAACAGATAATGTGCCTTTGATTGCTGATTTCTTGGGCTACTGTCCCTTTTCTTTCTCAGCTCACTTTGAACTTCAGCTGAGAAAAATTAATTCTCAAGCAGATTCCCCTATTTTTTTAAATAAAACAAAAATTCAAATCGATATTCTAATTCATTTTTAAACATTTCTGATTATGGATGTTATTCGATCTTGAGGCTTTTAAATATATGCAAAAGTAGAGAAAAGTGTCCCCTCAAAGATAAAGTTCAGAAGCACTATTTGAAAATGTTTCAAATTAAGATTATGACATTTCCTCAAACTTTAAAATAGTGCGAAATTTTAATTTTGCTCTAGTTGCAACATTTTGCCAATATTTATAACATCACGGGAAATAACATTTACATTAAAAGCACCCTAAACCAAATGTACCCCAAACATTAATCAGAGGGCATACGCATACTCTCCAACACCCCTCAGAAAATAGGGACATTACCTATAATTAACCCATTTTGAACATTTAATACTGTTTTAATATGTCTCAGCATAGTTTACTTCATAACCCACTTAAATCTGCAGCCCAACTGAAGTCCTGTTATTGCCAATGATGTGTAATCAGTGCTTTTCTTCTGGGGGAGATGCAGGGGTATGCATACCCCTAAACATTTTGTGAATCTAATTTTGGCCTTATTGAAGGGCAGTATTTCAGTATGAGTAGGAAAATGAGAGTACCCCTAAACATTTTTTTAAAAGAAAAAAGCACGGTGTGTAATAAACTGATAATCACATGTTTCAACATAACTGGGCCATCAGGATTGGCACAGCTTTTGCTTTGTTCTGCCCCTCTCGATTTTTATTCTCTCAGTTCAGAAAGAGGAAAGTTCGTGTTATGCTTTGAAAAGTGTACCTCACACACAGTGGAGTGTGCTAAGTTGTTATGACATCCATGATCTTAGATATATCAGTTATTAGAACATCCTTAAGAGGGTGCTGTCTCCTTAAGAATCAACAGTCCATCCCTGCCCCACACAAACGAGCACACCTTGCTTCTGCCTTAGGTAGAACTTTCTGTCCCACTAGGAGAGCCTAACAGCTGAATTGACAGGGCTGAAAGAACAGACACCCGTGCAGTGGTGAGGCCAAGACTGAAAAGAGGCTAGGAAGAAGCCTTAGGAGTGCAAGAGTTTGGAGCTCATAAAAATAAGGCAGATCACTAGCATGAATGTACTATCTGGAGTGAGAAGGCAAGTTTCTTCTTGCTTGTTAGACAGAGGGTGAACCCATAGCTATGGTTTGGGGAACCTTCTTCAATCCGAGCTCTCTAATTCCTCCTGGGCAATCTTCTGAGGGCCACATGTCCTCTGTGGTGGGCATGCCAGAGTCAAAGGTAAGCTGAGCAATGAATGTAAATTCTGTCTTCATACCTGTCAGGGAACTGCCATCAGAGGCACGGGAGAAGGAGAGGGTCTCTGATTCTGCAGGGGAGGGTCCAAGCGCCAGAGGGAGACTCAGCCGGGAAGAAGGGGAAGAGAATGAGTGTAACACCAGGGATCCAGGAGAACAACGGGACAGGGAGGTGCAGGGGCTCCAGGACTCTTCATTGGAAGTTAGCGAGGAGAGCCCAAGCACCCCGCTGCCCACGCCCACCCTGCGCAGGAGACTCCCGCGCAGTGAGAGGCGGAAACGATTGGGCGTCAAACAACTCTTATGTTGGCAACGCTTTAAGAAACACCCACAGACAGATTCTACGAGTGACTAAGGGCAGCCACGCTAAGATGGGCTGTGCAGTCCGGAGGGTTTAACCAGGCAATCCAACGCTCAAACGGAGCAGGATTACGCACGAGTAACTCCCAACCACTACAATACCCTAGGCCATGGTAGGCAAACTAAGGCCTGGGGGGTGGATCCAGCTCAATTGCCTTCTAAGTCTGGCCTGCGGATGATCCGGGAATCATTGTGTTTTTACATGAGTAGAATGTTTTCTTTTATTTAAAATGCATCTCTGGGTTATTTGTGCGGCCTGCCTGGTGTTTTTACATGAGTAGAATATGTGCTTTTATTTAAAATGCATTTCTGGGTTATTTGTGGGGCAAAGGAATTCTTGATTCCCCCCCCCCCCCAAAAAAAAATATAGTCCAGCTCCCCACAAGGTCTGAGGGACAGTGGACTGGCCCCCTGCTGAAAAAGTTTGCTGACCCCTGCCCTAGGCGAGTTTCTCCACATGCTCAAACACACCTCTCTATGCTCCGTCCAGGGAAGCAAGAGGCATTGTCAGAGTTCAAGGACATATTTCAATCAGGCAGAAAAGCTCAAGGAGGCAGCAAAGCATGGCCTGCAGGAGGTGTGGCTGGGGAAGAGCCCCGAGGGCTGGATAGATAAGCTTGAAGGGTATATGCAATGCAGCAATATTCATGGCTTGACCATCAGTGCCTATGGCGGGAAGATCTCTGTTCACTGAATCTGCTATTGTGAGCCTAGGACTTGTCGATCAGAAGGTCGGCGGTTCGAATCCCCACGACAGGGTGAGCTCCCATTGCTCGGTCCCTGCTCCTGCCAACCTAGCAGTTCGAAAGCACGTCAAAGTGCAAGTAGATAAATAGGGACCGCTCTGGCGGGAAGGTAAAAGGTGTTTTCGTGCACTGCTCTAGTTCGCCAGAAGCGGCTTAGTCATGCTGGCCACACGACCCGGAAGCTGTACGCCGGCTCCCTCGGCCAGTAAAGCGAGATGAGCGCCGCAACCCCAGAGTCGGTCACGACTGGACCTAATGGTCAGGGGTCCCTTTACCTAAAGTATGCCATTTCCTTTTATTCCATTTCCCCCTCTTATTGCAATTTTTACCGAAAACCCAAACAAACCCCAAACCCTTTAACAGATGCTTCCTTCTTTTACTTTTCCAGAGAGCCACATTCTCCTCCATTCATCACTGCCTTCAGTCCTGGGCCCATAAAGCTTGGCGTCTCCTTTAGGTTAATTCCCGTGACTATTCCTCTGTTATTTGCACAGCATTTCATATGATAGCTTGAACTCCTGAGATTTAATGTCAGTTTCGGTAAAAGCCCCGGCAAGCCGTTTCAAAAACATGCTCATATCAATCAGCTTTCCGGAATAAAGCCTGGCTCTGTGCCCTTGGGGTGCCCTTGGGGTGCTTCGGTTTCTCCTTTGCATGCCTGCATTGTGTCTTCTATCCCTAGGTGAACTGGCTAGGCTCCCTAATGACTTCCAAAGGAAACCTGCCAAACCGCACAAAAGAGAATGAACACGGAGGTTTCCTTATTTCTTCCTGTAATCTCACAGGAGAGGAGATGACTTGGTGGCAACATCAGAGATTGCTAGAGGGGGAGATGGCTTGCCAATTAGTTGCACAAGAGCAATGGGTGGTGGGAAAGGGATCTCACTGTAGCTTGGCTACACGTCAAGCATTCACCACTGCCGCCATGTTCCAGCACCTGCTTCATTCACAACTTGTGGGATGTGGACCCTTTTAAAATGTGCAATATGTATCCCTCCCAGGTAAAGAGCAATGCCAAACCACATATTCTTTACAGGCAACAAGGGTGCTTCAAGACAGGAGTCTGCACTATGTGTTAGCAACGTACCTAGCAACACCCCTGTCCCTTAGGGATGATTATCTCAGCGCTCTGTGCCCTCAAACTGAGGACAGGTGTGGTCTAAACCACAGAGCCTAGGGCTTGCCGATCACAAGGTCGGCGGTTTGAATCCCCGCAACGGGGTTAGCTCCCGTTGCTCGGTCCCAGCTCCTGCCAACCTAGCAGTTCGAAAGCACGTCAAAGTGCAAGTAGATAAACAGGTACCGCTCCAGCAGGAAAGTAAATGGTGTTTGCGTGCACTGCTCTGGTTTTGCCAGAAGCAGCTTAGTCATGCTGGCCACATGACCCGGAAAAACTGCCTGCAGACAAACATCAGCTCCCTCGGCCAGCAAAGCGAGATGAGCACCGCAACAACAGAGTCATTCATGACTGGGCTTAACTGTCAGGGGTCCTTTACCTTTACCTTTTTAATCACATAGAAATAGTGGAGAACATAGAGAAAGCCCTGTCGGATCAGGCCCAATGCCCATCTAGCCTGGTCTCACTGTAGCTAAATAGATACAGTGGTACCTCGGGTTAAGAACTTAATTCGTTCTGAGGTCCATTCTTAACCTGAAACTGTTCTTAACCTGAAGCACCACTTTAGCTAATGAGGCCTCCCACTGCTGCTGCGCCGCCGGAGCACAATTTCTGTTCTCATCCTGAAGCAAAGTTCTTAACCCGAGGTACTATTTCTGGGTTAGCGGAGTCTGTAACCTGAAGCATCTGTAACCTGAAGCGTCTGTACCTATGGAAAGCTGGACAGGACTGCAAGAACACTCTCCCCAATTGTAATTCCCTGCAACTGGTATTCATAAGCCCACTTCCCCTGACAGTGGAGGTAGAACATAGTCATAATGGAAGGTAGCTATCGCTGTATCCTTCATGAATTTGTCTAATCCAGGTTGCTCATCATTTTAGCTCTGAGGCTTTGAGCATTGCCATATAAACACCTTTCCCACCCTCCTCCTCAGGATATCTTCTTTGCTTGTGATTTTTGCTATGAGATGTTTGGCTGGTTTTCATGTTACAATGCCTAGTAATAAAAGGAGAACATGAATATAATGGGAATATTGGAGGCACAGTGGATCAGTAGGATACAGTTATCCGTGGACATAAAATCCAAGGAAGCCTTAGGAGAAAGAATTTCACCCACAGTCATAGAATCATGATGGATAGAGTTCTAAGCTAAAGTAACTGGGGTTATGCTCTTGTGCCTCCCCCCACCCCGATCCAAAATTCTAGTGTTGCTCTTGAGATAGATAGAAATCAGGCAGGCAGCCAAAAGGGAAAATATTGTGATAATGGGTGCCAAAGATCATCATCACCTTTGGGCAAATGTATATGCAGGTTATGACAAACTGGGGGGCAAGGAGGCAAGGTATGGTGGATGACTGTGTATTTTAGCAACAGAGGAAAATTTTGAAAGAGTACACTGTAAATTGATAAAGGAAAGCAAAGAAGGAATTTAAGGAGCAAATTACTAATGACACAAAGCAACTAACAAACCTTCCTTCTTAAGTAATGTGAGAAGTAAGGAAGGAAGCAAGCAAGCAAGCAAGCAAGCAAGCAAGCAAGCAACCAACCAACCAACCAACCAACCAACCAGGGGCAGTAAGACTTTTAGATGGCAACCAAGAGGTGAAGGGAGTAGTAAAGGAACACTGGGCAATGGTACAGAGGATAAATGAATTTCTCCTCTGTGCTGGCCTTTCATGTAATTGGAAGATGTTGGAGATGCCCACACATGTACCATTGTTTTCAGAGAGGGCATCTAAGGAGGTGAACAAGGTTTAGAGCTAATCTAAAAATTGCAAATTAGAAAATCTCTTTTTCTCTCCTTAGTTGTTGTTCTTTATATGACTTGATTCTGTTGTTAAAGCAAACTGGGTAAATAGAGAGGTCTATGGACAACTGAGGCCAGATGGCATTTATTTTAAAAGTCTTAAATATCTCAAATACTAAATTGCTGATCTTTTAAGAAAAGTATACAGCATCATGAAAATCACCCTCTTTACCAGAAGATTGGAAGGCAGCCAAAGTTAACACCATTTTGTTTTGTTTTGTTTTTTAATTAATCCTAAGGGGATCTGGAAAATTACTGATCTGTCAGCGTAACTTCTGTTCCAGGTAAATTGGAAGAAATTATTAAAGTCAGAATTGTTAAACACATTAACAAGCCTTGCTGAGGAAAATCAACATGGCTTCCACAAAAGGCAGTCCTGCCCAACTAGCCTTTCAGAACTGTCAATGTACATGTAGATAGGGCTGACCTGGTGGACATGGTGTGGCTGGATTTTGTTTTGGGAAAGCTCTGTACTGAAGGCCCCTCTGTAAATAAAGGAGTCATGGAGTTTGAGGAATCGTTAAAGAACAGGAAGCAGAGGGCTGGAATAAATGGTTCACTTACAAAATGGAGAACAGTAAGAAGAAAACAATGGAGTCTCCCAAAGAACTGTACTAGGACCAGTGTGTCCACTCATATCACTGCCTGCACATGTGAACTGGGCCAATTCACTGTGATAGCAATATGGCCCCTTACCATATTGATAGAAATCACTGAATTTGAGCACCTACAAGTCTTCTGAATTTCAGAAGCACAATCCTAGCAATATTATAATGGCCACTGAAATGAGTGGCAATCACAGACACTGTGCTGATCCACATTTTTGAGGAAGTGTTTACACATAATAATAAAGAGATATGAAATAGAGGGGTATTTGAAAATATAACAACGTATCACACAAGGAACCTTTGCATCTTAGACATTATTTTCTTTGTGACTTTTATAAACACCAGAATTTGGATCTGCATTAATGAAAATATATATGGGACAATGGTGTGAAATGTTGTTGTTGTTATTATACACCCTTTACCCTAAGGTCCCGGAGTAGGTTACAACAATTTAAAATACAATGTTGTGGCTAAGTATAAGGGTTCCCCCATTGCACTATGGTATAAGTAATGCTCTTGGATTGTCCTTGCTTTGATTTGATGGGACTGAACTGAAGCACAGATACCACCATCTTTGGGACTTTCAGCCTAAAGATTTTTCCTGATGTAAGTCATCCCACGTAAATAACACTGCTGTCAACACACACACACACACACACACACACACACACTGTCTTCTGGGCGCTATACATTTTGACACCCCAAGGGGCTGTATTGTGTGATCCAAGAACTTCACTCCAAAATATATTTTGAAATGTTACACATGATGTGCACAGACTTAGATCATGTGCATAGTACATTTTCCTGCCATACAAGGAAGAGACTGTAGCCTCCAAGTCTGGATCAGACTGTTACTATTAATGCTTGATGTTTTTTATTATTATTTTTATGTGTGTTGGAAGCTGCCCAGAGTGGCTGGGGCAACCCAGCCAGATGGGTGGGCGGGGTATATTATTATTATTATTATTATTATTATTATTATTATTATTATTATTATTATTATTATTATTATTATTATTATTAATCTTTCTCCCCTTCCTAAATGGAGGCTCTAGGAATGGAGCATATTATATATACTATTGTCTGGAAAACATATTTTCTCATATTGCCTCTTCCTAATTCCTAGCTCCGAGCTTCTGGGGATAACAGGCATCCTTGGCAGAATTTCACATCTTGGTGGCAGCTTTATCTCCTTGAATGACACTTTTATGCTGGGATAGAGTTTCGTTCTCTTTTACTGGCTCTTTCCCCATTTTGTCCTTCTTGTTCTTTTGACAGTTTGATTCCATCATTAAAGTCAATAACTGTTTTACTGGAGTGGATGCAAAGGTCTCTGGACAACTAAGGGCAAGAGCCTCTTAGTTTCATGTTTGGAATGCTGATTTATCTCGTCTGTTATTTTTTACTAGGTCATCATATAAAAAAGAAAGCTGTTTCCATCACAGTAGTTAGGCAAGGCCCCATTTGTCTGTCCCACCACACCAACTGCTCTTGTACTTCAATGGTCCAGCAACTTATCAGGGCAGGATATTGTAGTGGGCACTTCCCAAGCCATGACAGAATATATTTACCTGAAAAGGATGGTACTGTGATGGCCAGCCTCAGAATCTTCACTGAGAGACCGAAGTAATTTACATCATTTCTAGCAGGGATAAGGTGGAAATAATGCAAATAGCATCAGTTTCCTTCTGGCGATTCTGAGACTGATAGTTCCAGGTTCCTTTCACACAACCTGTTCCTTGAGCATTGATCCTGAGATGTTTGCATGGAGATAAGACAACTGTGGATAATATTGAGCATTCATTCTGATCTGTTTGCGGGGAGGTTACATGATGTTGCATCAAGCAACTGTTGTCCCACACTGCCCAGCACATTTCTCCATCTCTTTCCATAGTGCATAAAGTCCATGACCTGACCCAGATAGGCTTCCAGGCCCTTAGAGAGCAGGAGAAGCGGTAGGTAGCAGCAGAGCATGCCTTGTGAGCACCCAGCCAGGTATTTTTTGCAAGCATTCAAATAGAGGGCTTGCAAAAACCTCAGTTTAAATACCTACAAAGACATTTCCTTACTCACCTCTACTCCAATCCCCCCTCCCCCCAACTTCGTAGGCTGGCCTGGCCCTCTGGGTGTAAGAAAGTCTGTTATGTAGCTTTGCCTGAAAAAGTTTCACCACTGACTTATTGAACTTTTCTGATTCCTCCAGTGCTGATAATATATCCAGAAAAAAGAGATACGAGTGCCAGAAAGGTATGGCATAGCCATTTCCTAGCTCAGCTCGAGGCAGGGGCATAGGAAGGGGGTGAGGGTGGTGTGGTCTGCCCAGGGCGTCATCCTTGAGGGGGGTGACAAAATGGAACACCGCAGGGCGCCCGAGCCATGCTTCTCTCCTGGGAGTGACGTGGTGGCTCGGGGCCCTGCACTGCCTGAAACGGCAGCATGGGGGTTGCGTTCGCCAGGCAGACTCTGTGGGCAGCTCGCCACACCACTCCCCTAGGTGGATTGCTGCGCCGCGCCACGGGGCAGATCACCACGGCGCTCCCATGCATGGATCGCTATGGTGCCCTCATGCACAGCTCACCCTGCCCCTGTGGGCGGATTGCCTGGCCCCCGCCGCTCCAGGTGTCGGAGCAGTTAGCTATGCCCCTGGCTCTAGGATGCAATAGCTGAAGAGATCAAGCCTTTCTAGATTCTCCTGCAGAGAGATGGAACAAATACACAGAGCGTGACTGTCCCACTCTTTCAGGATGGATGATTTAGTGCTAGGTACAAAGGAAAAGGAAACAACTTACAGAGTTTCCAAGCTGTGGAGTCCTTCAAAGCCGTGGGTTCCGAGGCTGCGGATGTGGTTATTATGCAGGTGTCTGCAGAGAGAAAGGAGATCCTTAGATTCCCAACATCAGCAAACAGATTTCCCCCCCATTTTGTTGCCTATAAGAACACTGAAAGCTAAATGCTGCCAAGGGCAAGGTGACCCTAGACAAGTGTTCACGAGTTCCCAAAGCACTCATGAACATGGCAGACAACTGAATATATTCAAACTTAATAGGGATCATTGGAAGGGAGCACACTCAGTTGTTATCTGTATGCAATAGGCCCCAGTCATCATGACTACTGATGGGGGAGACTCCCCTATCTGGTTTCAGACTGTGTGCTCATAAAATTAGCTAATCTGTACTGAATTTGGATGGGGTCTGAACTGGCTAATTTTCAAGCTCTCCCCATGCCGTACTCAGATGATGTTGCTGTCGTGCTTCTGATGATGTCACTTGGGACATAATCAAGCTTGGAGGTCTCTTCACTCCCATCTCCTCTGCATGCCTCCCCCCCCAAAGGCTCAACAACTTTTCTGTCCAGATTTTCACATTTTGAAATATGGCAACCCTACCTCCCCACTGCCCAGAGATAGCAGGCTTAAGGTGAACCACAGAGATCTAGTGGTCAATGGCAGTCCCGGGGCTTTGGAAAACACCTGAGGATGTTGGACTCCCCTCAAGGAGAGGATGTGGGAGATTAGCAGACAAACCTAACAAATGCATATTCTTGCTAGCTAGCATGAGAAGGGGCTAGTACCCCTTCTTTGCTGATAGGCAGATACTTGGATCATAGAAATACAATTGGTAAAGAGGACTCTGTGTGATGTAAGTTCCCCTCTTCTCCTGGAGAGGAAGGAGCAGATAGGACTTCCTGTCCCTCTCCCTTTGACCACCGTTGGCTGCAGAAATGCCTCCGCTTGCTCCAACTTTAGGCGAATGCCTGAAGCTGGTTATACTGTAAATATAAGTATTTTGCCAGCATAGTTTTTACTTCTGCCATTGCTTTGAACCAATGCAAGATTACAAATTAATTATATTTTTAAACTTTGTTGTCTGGTTTTTTGTTAAGTGGAGTAAGAAGGGGAAAGCCACCTTACTTTGTAGATGGGCTTCCTCAAAATCCTCTCCTACTCATTAAAACCCAACCCACAAAGGAAGCGTAGAGAGAAAAATTTGTCACTTTTAAGGGTCCAGAGCAGCCATGAGATCATTTCTGGTATGCTGGAATTTTGGCTGGCAATGGATGTCATTACAGAGCAAAAAGAGGTGGCCAACTCACTAAGGAGTATTTTAGATAAGCTCATGGCCATTATATTCTTTATGATGGAACAGAGACATATTATCCTGGTCTGTAACAGCAAGCAATGTTTTGGGCAGTGGCGTGATGTAATGCAGCCCCCAGGGAGATTTCATCCAGCAGCAGGTGAAATCAATGGCACCTTAATTATTTGTGTTTGGTCTGGTGTCAGTGAAAAAAGAAATCCCATTCCAACTGGTCTCCGGTACTGGAGGTTTGGCAGAGAGCACAAAGTTCCATGGTAAAAGCAGCTTGAATTTACAAGGAACAGAGTAAACATGTGGTGGATAAATGGAAGCCTATGACATCCCTGGATGTTTCTGATGAGCACTTAGAGTGTTTGCTCTTTTGCAGAAAAAGAATACTGCTTGCCTTTCTAAAGCAAGTGGGAAACAGGGGAAAGCAGATGCTTGAGAGAAAACTTGGATCCAGTCTAACTTTCAACGGAGAAGATCGATTTCATTCTAAAACTAAATCAGGAGATTAGAGCATAAAACAGTTATTCCTCCCTGACTGTAGGAAAGCAAACCCACCCACCCCCCATATCCAGATGGCTTCCTCTATCAAATTTTATGGCACATTTCTAGATCAGGTTGCCCTGACATCACCTTGGACCTTTACACAAAGATGACACCTGCAGTTTAAGTTGCTCTGAAGGCTGGATCCCAGGCTTCGCAATCCAGAGTTCAAATATATTATAACTAGTAACACATGACATATTGCCATATTTGAAACAGTACCAAAAACTTGCACACAAGCAATTGGAAAGCTTTGATTCACCTTTCGTACCTTTGATTAATTAGCAATAGGAACGGTTCAAAGTTAAATAAAGGCAAAAAATGCATCTAGCAGACATAACACTTGAGTAGAATAGGTTTCCATCTGGGGAACACATTCACTCTGAACTCCACGCTCAGGTACTGAGCAAGGACCAAACACACATGAAATCTTACTCGCCCAAGCTCACTTGATCAGGGAAGGAGGAAAAGTAGATGCAGGGGTAGGCCAGAGGCAAGTAAACAGGAAAAAACAAACCAATAAAAAAGGGGACATGGTCAGGAGAAAAGTCTGCTCCAAGTATGAAGAAAGTGCAAGGTGTTCAGGTTTGGACTACGATGGGGCAACTTGAATAAGGAAAATGTGGGTTTTTAGCAATTTTACATGATGGCATGAGTGAGCCCATTGTCTTGCCTCCCCACAAACTAATCAGATTGAATGTTCAACAAACAGGTTGTCTGGAAGTGCCCTTCATCCCAACACAGGAGAAAGTGGGAATAAGGCTGTAATCCTATACACACTTTGTTGTTGTTTAGTTGTGTCCAACTATTGGTGACCCCATGGACCAAAGCACGCCAGGCACTCCTGTCTTCCACTGCCTCCCGCAGTTTGGTCAAACTCATGTTTGTAGCTTCAAGAACACTGTCCAACCATCTCGCCCTGTGTCATCCCCTTCTCCTTGTGCCCTCAATCTTTTCCAAAATCATGGTCTTTTCCAGGGAGTCTTTTCTTCTCATTGGGTGGCCAAAGTATTGGAGCCTCAGCTTCACAATCTGTCCTTCCAGTGAGCACTCAGGGCTGATTTCCTTCAGAATGGATAGGTTTGATCTTCTTGCAGTCAATGGGGCTTACCAGGGAGTAAGTCCCAGTGACCTTAATAGAACTTAGGGCTCATCCAGACTTCCTTTCATGCTGCAGATTGACACTTTAAAGTGCCATGTCTGAGAGCTCCCCTCCGCCCTAGGGCTTTCCCCACAAAAACTTGCTCTTTACCACTGAATTGGGAGCAAAAGGCAGAGAAGGTGGCAAGGCAAAAGAGAAAGTGCTTAGACATCATACTTAATTTTAGATACATCATACAATTACATCGTATAATTACATCATACTGAATTTTAGATAAAATACTATTTGGAGTGAGGGGGATGACGACGCACAAGCATAGTATAACCAGGGAAACAGCTAGGTTTCTAAACTGGAAAACTTAGATGCTGAATGCCAGTTGTACCATGACACAAATAGAGTCATGACTTTATAGGAGAACCAGAAAGATACAAAGGTCAAGCTGTTCTGGCTTAAGTTTGGCCTGGAATGTTTTGTTCTGTTTTGAAACGGAGCAAACCATGAACATTCCAGTCCCCACAGAACAGTTTTATAATCTTATGAGCATCTGAAATGCTGGAGCTCTCATGGAAAATGGAACCCAATCTTTGCCATCAGATCCGTAGGAACATAAACAAAAGGGAGTTTGACTCACAGTCCAAGTTGGGATGGTAAATATTTGAGGAGAGGAACTCCTCTTCCATTCTTCCATCCTCTCATCCATGTTAAATAAATTACTTTAGCAAGTGGAATCACAGTTGCTCCAGTGCCTGCCAAACTGTTCCCTGCTCACACAGAGCCATTTCTCCTGGTAAGTCACAGATGGTTTGACAATTGCAGAAGTGGTGCTTTGACAAAATGAAGACACAGTTCCATAATTCTTCATTTCATTCAGGTTTCTAGAGAAATTAATGACCATATTTCCTCTGATGAATCAATGACAAACAGAATGAAGCTATTTTACAATATGTATCAGAATCCAGGAAAAGAAGGAGAGTTGGGATCATTCCAAAAAGGAAGCAACTTTCAGAATAGCACTGTCTTGAATTGCTTTGTTTAAAATAAAAATCCAGATCAAACATTTTATTTTATTTTCTGCAAAGCAATTCAGAACATTAGTGTCAGCTAATGGCATGTAGGAAGAAACACACATAATGTGATGATTACTACATTGTGTTCTGAGCGTTCCTAAGCATCACAGGGGAAAACTTGGAATAGGGATATAGCCAGTGTATGCAAGAATGACAACTAATGCTGCATTCTGTGTACAAATACATCATTTCCAAAGAATGCTGGTGTATACTGCTGCTTTCCCCTTTTAAATACGAAGCAGAGGACCAATCCTTTATTGGCTGTGACTCCCATGTAGGGAAATCCACTCATTTAGGTCACAGCCACACTTTCAGTTATGGCTTCTTCCAACGAACCATGGGAACTGAAGTTTAGCCCCCTCTAAACAGCAATTTCCAGCACCCATAACAAACATCAGGTGCCTCACCAAAATAATCCTGCAGAATCAGATTTCTATGTTCACTTGTGCTGAGTACAGAATCCCTGTCTTTTCCCATTATAATCCCACTTGACCCACCTAAAGATCTCTTCTCAGAATAGATTGGAAACAATCAGTATTTTTCCCTTTTTAAAAAAAAAAAATCTCATTTTTCTATATTTTCTCCTGCTGACAGAAAAAATGTTTTGTTTTTTTTTCAGATAGGGATTTAGTCAACCACACAGACAGAAAGAGCACAAATTTCTTCTTTTAGTTTCTGGGTGTCAAATTTATGTTGAAAATTTTGTTTGGATGTCTATCTGCTCCAGTGATTGAAATAAACGGGGGGGGGGTACAACCCCCCCACAACAGTTGTGACTTGTTATCAGTCTGTTCTGAATTCCCTTTTCTCTGATATCAATCTGCTCAGAATTTCAGTTGTCCTTGAAGCCCACCAGTGCCTCCCTTTCCTTAAAAAAACTAAATAAATGCTTTAACTTTGGCTGCAAAAAGTTAATTATTTTTTTTTTGCAAAGTTCAAAAACAAAATAAAGCATTTCTCTGGATTGTGCTCATATGTTTTCCTTCCCTAAAGTTAGAAATCTAGGAATCCTCGGAAAGATGAAATGATGCTTTGTCTTTTCCATCTTGGGCTAGATTGTAGGTGTTTCGATTTCCCTTGTTGAGTCTCCTAAACACTGAGGTTATTAAGCACGTTTTCTCCCTTGCAGCAGTGATGTGTAAAATCTCACTGTACATAAAGCCGTAACTTCCAGACATGATAGAAGGAGAAAGGATGATTTCTGCGGTTATGTTAACAGAATGCAGATCTATACATTACAGGACGTTTCCTTGTGCAGAAAGTTTCTCGCATCCCCCATTACAAACCTATGCGAGAAACGGATGGGAACTGGTGTACAGAATTCCTTAGTGGGGATATAATTTATTAGCAGAGGCTGATGCCCCTAACTTGTTCCAGATTGAAGCTTGTATATTTTCATGTTGGCTCTTTCCGCCATCAGCAGATGATCAGCCATTTCGCTCCCACAGGCCCAAGGTGTGCGCAGCAGGAAAGAGCATTGCTGCACCTGGGAAGGTCATGTCCTTAGCTATGAAACTGCTGATCTGGGGTATCCAGAAGTATTAATCAGGCTGTAAATGACATCTTCCCCAGTACCCCTCCACAGCTGTTCTTTGGCCCCCTCCCAAAGGTGGCTATTTCATTAGCTCCCAGATTAGAAAGTTTATGGCAGCTCCATCTGGTACGTAGGCTGAGACCCTATCTGCCTGCGGACTGTCTCGCCAGAGTGGTGCATGCTCTGGTTATCTCCCGCTTGGACTACTGCAATGCGCTCTACGTGGGGCTACCTTTGAAGGTGACGCGGAAACTACAACTAATCCAGAATGCGGCAGCTAGACTGGTGACTGGGAGCGGCCGCCGAGACCATATAACACCGGTCTTGAAAGACCTGCATTGGCTCCCAGTACGTTTCCGAGCACAATTCAAAGTGTTGGTGCTGACCTTTAAAGCCCTAAACGGCCTCGGTCCAGTATACCTGAAGGAGCGTCTCCACCCCCATCAGTCTGCCCGGACGCTGAGGTCCAGCGCCGAGGGCCTTCTGGCGGTTCCCTCACTGCGAGAAGCAAAGCTACAGGGAACCAGGCAGAGGGCCTTCTCGGTAGTGGCGCCCGCCCTGTGGAACGCCCTTCCAGCAGATGTCAAAGCGATAAACAACTATCTGACATTCAGGAGACATCTTAAGGGAAGTCTTTTAACGTGTGACATTTTACTGTATTTTTGGTTTTTATGGAAGCCGCCCAGAGTGGCTGGGGAGGCCCAGCCAGATGGGCGGGGTATAAATAATAAATTATTATTATTATTATTATTATTATTATTATTATTATTATTATTATTATTATGGCAGTGACAAGCCCTTCTTCTGCCTCCACATGATTGTTTCTTAACCAAATCTCTTACACACTTACACTTACACACACACACGGGCCAAATCAGGTGCTACTTTTAATGCATGGTAAGTAGTCACGTCTGGAGTTAAACATATATATATATATATATATACAGTGGTACCTTGGGTTACATATGCTTCAGGTTACATACGCTTCAGGTTACAGACTCCGCTAACCCAGAAATAGTACCTCGGGTTAAGAACTTTGCTTCAGGATGAGAACAGAAATTGTGCAGTGGCAGCGGGAGGCCCCATTAGCTAAAGTGGTGCTTCAGGTTAAGAACAGTTTCAGGTTAAGAACGGACCTCCAGAACGAATTAAGTACTTAACCCGAGGTACCACTGTAATATTAAGGGTTGGGGGAAGAGAACACAACATGAACCTACTGGAGCCAGACAACAGCCCATCTAGTCCAGGAATGAGCTCTCACAATAGCTGATGAAATACCTGTGGGAAGCCTGCAAGCTGGACATGAGCACACACATGGACTCCGCCTACCTGTGATTCCCAGAAACTGATATTCAAAGGTGTTATGCCTCTGAAGGTGGAGGGAGAACATCACCTTCACAACTAGCAGCTGTTGATAGGCTTGTCCTCTGTGAATTTGTCAAATACTCTTTTAAAGCCATCTAGGTTGGTGGCCATCACTTACTCCTGTCTTGTAGTATGCTTTTTATAATTTTGGATATTTTTTTTATTTCTTAAGTTTTATCATTTTATCCTCACAAGGCTAGTAAGCACTGCACCCAATGAACTTTGTGGCTGGGTGGGAATTTATCTCCAAGTGTAGCCAAACCAAGGCCAAAACTCTACTAGCTCACAGAGTTCCCCCAAGGAATGGTAATATTTAGATATTTCTATTTGTAGTGTTGTCAATACAGGAGAATATCATTCACGAGGTACATGATTTAACACTTCATTATTATTTTTCTCTTGTTCCTGCACTAATAGAAGTAGCCTGAAACATTTTTGTTTTCTCCAAGCAGCTTGAAAAGTCCTACACAATAAGCCTCTCAGGAGCTTTTGGGAAATAAACTGCATATTTTAATTTTTCTAATCATCACTCTCAAACAATCTGCTGTGTTCAGGCAGTTGAAGTCAATGCATAAAGAATTTAGGAAATCCTCTTTTCCTCATTTGTTTTTCATAAGGCATGTAGTAGTCTTACCATTAAACACTTTTGCTACAGTTTGGCTTAGTATTAGTTTCCTGATGATGTTTTTATAGCCTAGCCACAAAGCATGCGTATTTCCAGAGTGGGAGTAGCTGTTTCAATCCTATATCTCATAAGTATGGTAATAATTCTAAGACAGCTGGTAATCACAAGCAAAACATCCTAATCAACACCAAACAATATACAGTTAACAAATTTACACACATAACTTTCCATCTGAGAAGATGGGCAAACCTATAAGCTATTGGTTAAAGCAAGCCCTAAATAACCTACAGGTGTGATTTCCTAAAAATATATTGTGGTCCTACTCACATGCATTGGTGCTAAAACTGTATGTTTCATTTTATCTGATGTTTTCGCTGGTGTGCTCATTTTTGTGGTTATTAGAGTTCATTGTTATAATCATGGTATGGTATTCTGTGGGGTGGGGAAAACTTGCTTGTGAAATAAATGTGTCCCATATGGAAATGGGCAGTTACTGGAAGTAATATTATTTCTTTAATTTGTTCTGTACTGTAGCTTGTGAAGACAGCTTTACATTGGAAACTGCTTAAAAACTTCTAAAACCATGCCTTTATGAACTTGCTACGTAGACTAAGGAGATTTCCTTTATGAGACACAGCCCAGACTGAAACACTGATCAAGCAACTATCTCCTGCTTGTCTAAACAGTACATTGTGTTATGAGAAATGGGCTTCTGAAAGAAAGAATGAAAGAATAAATGGAAAGTAAAAGGGGACACGTACAGTACCACAAGGCTGGTGAGGTTCTGGAAGGCGTAGTTAGGAATGTGCCAGATTTGGTTGAGGGCCAGTGTCATGGCCTGTAGAGCCGGCAGGTTGTTGAGTGCTTTGACAGGGATCTCTCTCAGAGCATTATCATCCAGCCAAAGGTGGCGTAAGGAGGGCAGCCTCTCAAAGCTCTTCTCAGGTACCACAGAGATCAAATTGGCATCCAGACGCCTAAAGGAAATAAAGAAACAAGTCAATCAAACACAACATGTGTGCACATAGCACAGTGCAGAAAGTGTCCTGTTGATTATCATTAAATGGTCCAAGACTTGAGCAAGTTACTGCAGCACCAGTGGCCTGCATAGACGCCCAGGAGGCACGACTGACATATGCACATGGCTGCACGTTCTTGCTTCCTTTGATGGAATATCTGTGCTTCCTGCTTGTGATTCGAGGACCCGATCCCCGCTTGGGGAATGAAAACACGTGAACACAGTATATTAGGTTAATGGGCAAGAAAAGGCCACAACTTTATTGATTACAGCATGAGAGAAGGTATGTGAGAAGGTATTGGCTTAGGCATTGGACCACAGCAAATTTGACTCCACCCACTCGGAGAGGGGTGAGTCTGATGAGGGGTTAACCAACAGCAGGGGGAGCCTGTTGATGCAAATACAACTATAAGCTGGAAAATCTGAAGCGCAATGGCGGGGAGAGCTGGCGCGGCCGCATTTGAGCGGCTAAACCATGCCCCCGTGGTGGCCCTGTTTAGGGAAGCTTTTAATGTTTGATGTATTACAGTATTTTAATATTTTTTGGGAAGCCGCCCAGAGTGGCTGGGGAAACCCAGCCAGATGGGCGGGGTATAAATAACAACTTCTTCTTCTTCTTCTTCTTCTTCTTCTTCTTCTTCTTCTTCTTCTTCTTCTTCTTCTGGTTTGGTTCATTTTTGTTTGTTTGTTTATAATACAAAACAAAATAAAAATTGCAGGTTTGGTATAGGAACTGCAGTAGTGTAAGTCAAATGTGACACCGATGAGAAGTAGTTGGGTTTCTTAAATCAGAATTCTTTAGTTCCATAAAAGCTGAAGAGCTCAAAAAGAAGGATTGAAGCCCAGTTAAAGAGCTGGGTTTGATACCTGATTCTGCTACTGTGTCATCTGAATGAGTCAGCAAATGGAGGAGAAGGGGAAATCCTTCATCCGCCTAATACAAGCTGAATTTCTTAATCTTTTGTTTGTATGGTAAATTCTTAAATGTAGATACTGTTTCATCTAACATGAATGTTTCAGTTGTCCTAGAAATAATCTGCAAAACCTCTTAAGTGCAATACTAATGCAAGTGAAAATTAAACATTTTCTTGGCGCTAAGGGAGAATGTGTCTTGTGTTCTATTGTAGTATCTTTTGGCCACTTCAATCAGTCTATAGAGAATCTTAGGTGTCTGGCTCAAGCCGCAACTGCAGCTAGGGGAAGAACGGGCACTCCAAAACATTGCTTGTAGACGCTGGTTTTACTACTTTGTGACCTACTATTTTCCTATATGTGTTTGGGTTGGAAATGAGGTCTGCCCCACCCTTGCTTCCATTAAAGTGTAGTGAAGACAAGGTGGAACAAGTTGCTTTGGAAAGCTGTTCCATAGAGATAGGTGTTCAGTAACAACTTGCAATGGGACTAATAGCTCCAGCACAAAAGGAATTGAATAAAACTCTCAGTAAAGAAAATAAACTTTACAGAATGCCAATGGAATAATATCATATCCTCAGCATGCCAATTTGTTATAAGGTACTCCATAGGTTTTGCTTTCCCATGCCTTGCTGCATCTCAGTTTTGGAATTATTTGTGGGGGGGGGGGATCTGTTTCTTGGGAAAACACCTGTTGAAAGTCTTGTGAGTCTACTCAAACTAGTAGTCGGCCCATGACAATGGCTAGGTTTAGCAGAGGGTGATAACCCAGTGTTTCCCTTCCTTCACTTGTATCATTTGGAGGTCTGAGTACTTGGAAAACCACCAAGTACAACGGAGTCATGTTAACTACATCTTGTAAATCCAAAGAATTATGCAATTTCCAGTACTCAACAAATGACGGGTCTACATATGGTTTTATAAGATAACCTTGATGAAGCCCCTAATATCTACCTTATGTTTTCAGAGAAAGCTGCATCAGGTAAGTCTTTAAATATAAAGACTCAAATACTGCAAAGTGTATGGTTATAAAAGCCAGTTTATTATTTAACAGCAGGGTTTTTCTGAGGTAGATGAGTGCCCCTGAACCCAGTAATAATACAGGTCATGCTTCCCTTTTATTCTTTAAAACTTCTATTTTGGTTTGTGACTTGGACACGGACAATGAATGGAGAACCAGGGAAGCAGATTGCTTCAGATATTTGGATGTAGGAAGGGGTTGTGCAGCCAGAGACCTGGAAAAGAAGCAATTTGTATTGGACTAAAGGAAGAAGAGAAAAGAAGTTCTAAGTTTCAGCGGTTGGCTGAAGAGACAGGCTTTCTGTTTAGAGATGATGCTGTTGCTTAGGAACTGGTGCCATTTTGGAACCTGCACCACCTACATGGTCCTACTGGCTTGCTGCCTGCCCGATCTGCGCATTTGTAAATAAACAGTTATTGCAAAATGCACCAGAATTCTCCATTGCTCTGTTATTCAAAAGAAAAACTGATCCTGCAAAGCTGCCCTGGAACCTTCACCACAAAGGGAAAGTGGGAGTGAAAACAATAACACCGACAGACATAAATAAACTGAAAACTGGCTTCCAGAAGTAGTTTGGTATCCTTGCTTTCTTTCTTTCTGAAATAAAGTTGGATTGCCATAAAAACATGTAGCAGAGTTCAAGCTCACTAACTGCTATTGCTCCCAAATGTAGTTCTTCTTGAGGAAGAGATGGAGCGAATATAAAACTCAGCTCCCTTGGCACCAAGAAGCTGCTAATTATATCAATTAAGCAAAACAAAAAAGCAACCACATGGCTCTCCTCTTTCTGCACTGTGTGATTATGGCTTCTTAAGCACTTTCTATTATGGTTTATACCTGGGATAATTGGGCAGATTAGGAGACAGGGTAGGCCAGTGCCAACTTGCTCCATTTCCACATAGACGTTGACATTTTTTATTCTGCTGTGCTTCTCAGATCATGCTGTAGTTCCCATCACAAGCATCAATCCTACAGTGGGATGTTCACGTCATATGGAGGAACTCAGACGAGGCTCTGAGATTGTTCAAGTGTAAAGCTAAACCGTAGCACCCAGTGAAGGGCCAAACCAATCCTCCACAGACTTTTCCCACCAATATCTTAACCCCATCATCTGCTGGATCTTCAGTATAAGAATGTGTCCCAAGGTATTTATTTATTTATTGAATTTATATACCACCCTATACCCGCAGGTTCACAGAATAAAGGTACCATGATTTTGCACATGCATTCTCACACATCACATCTTACATGTGAGGGCTCATCATTGAGCCTACCTAGTGACAGTGAAGGCAGGAAAACCAAGTGTCCCATTTGGGGATCAAGCCTGAAACCATGGGATTATCAGCACCACACTCTAACCAACTGAGCTATCCTGTTGGGGAAATAAAGAGCCTTAGAATACAGTGGCTGTAACCTTGAGTTACAAATGCCTCAGATTACAAACAGTTCAGGTTACAAACTCCGCTAACTTGGAAGAGTTACCTCGAGTTGAGAACTTTGCCCCAGGATGAGAATGGAAATCGTGTGCCAGCAATGCAGCAGCAGCAGCAAGAGGCCCCATTCGCGAAAGCATGCCTCTAGTTAAGAATAGTTTCAGGTTAAGAACGGACCTCCGGAACGAATTAAGTTCGTAACTAGAGGTACCACTGTAATAGAATTGTAGAGTTGCCGTCTAGTCCCACCCCTTGCAACGTAGGAATGTTTTGCCCAATGTAGGGCTCCAACCCACAACCCTGAGATAAAGAGACTCATGCTCTACCAACTGAACTCTCTGTCCGACAACATATGAAGGGTTGCAGATAAAATCACTTGCATCTGTTGGGACCTTCATTTGTTCTCAGAAGGTGCCATATGACCAACTGTATAACCTGGACATGTGAAAAAATTCTTTCCCAATCCAACCCCCCCCCCCCCAATCTCAGCACTCATATCTATAGGTAGGATTGAAAACCCTTTTTTCTGGCAGGTCACTCACTTTTCCACATCAGCGTATCAACCATGTCAGGAAAGGGTTTATCAGTCACATGCTTTGCCTGCTATGCAACTATTAAAATTACATAAATACTGACAGGAAGAAAAGTGGAAATTCTAGACATTGCCATAGGTTTACTCCATTTCACCATTATTGAATTAAATATATTGTGTGTCTGGTTTTTAAGTCTTGAACCATAGTGAAGATTAATTTTCATGGCGTTTCTCATCTGTCTTGTGGCTAGACTACAGAACTACAAGAGAATGCAAGTTTCTCATATAATCTTTTGCATTTCCCCTCCCCGCTGAAAAATTCATGTGGTACAGTACAGAAAAAAAATTATTTCGGGCTCTTCTACTATCTTATGTGTGGCTTAAAATGAAATAGGATCTTGAGTAAAAAAAACCAATAACAACAGAACCTACGTGCCTATACAGAAGTATACAAACAATATTATAAAGTCCCCAATGTGGTTTTTATTGACCTTGATTAGGAAGATTCATGACCCTGAACCCTCTCACTTAAGTACATGACTTGTTACATTTCCCTTAGTGAAGAGCCAAAGAACAGGGAAGATGGGTGATTGGTCCCAGATGTTCTATACAGTAGATATGTCTGTGCAGTTGGGTTGATAGGTCCCATATGTTAAATACAGTAGATGTGTCAGTACAGCAGGGAGACTGACAACAATTCCCATATGCTGATTTCACTAGGAAAGTCTGCAAACTTATATCTATAATAGACTTCAGCGAACAGTCTTTTACAATAGGCTAACGGAGACACATAGAGTCCTGCTTCACTAGGCATTCTTTTGCTCTGATGTCTCATTACTCTGAACCTGTTTATACATTCAGTTAAATTGGAAGATTGAATCAGTCATAGCATCCCCCACTCATGGCCATTTTTTGTGGTGGACACAGTTTATTTAAAAAGAATATTCCAGGCATATTGTTCAGGGGAGAATGAATGGGCAATGCCTCCCTCTTCCCCAGAATGGTGCTATATTTCTGCTGTTCCTGAAAATATGAGCGTTAATTAATTGGGCAGATGCTTCTTTATTGTGAATATACTTCAAGATTATATTATATGTCCTTTTCAAGAAAAAAAGATTCCTAAATATGAAGCACTCATACTTCATAGCTTCAGCTAATAATGCTATGAAAGCTGACCAGCCAATTGTGCTTTGTTTTTGTCAGGCAAATGGCTTGCCAATGGCCTAGAATGACTGGTAGATGTCTTCTCAATGGGAGCTACCGTAATTGAAATAGCTGGAGAACCTTCCTGAGGGTTTCAAATGGGCGAGGTCACTAGAACCTGGAAGCAGAGGATGCAACCTATAGACATGTGAAGAAACTGTAGTTCAGAGATACACCTTGTGGTGCAGGATGCCTTTCTAGGGCAAGGTGGTCCAATGCACAGCCCAAGGGGGTGACCCTTGACAATACTTGATGCCCCCTCTAGCCCTCACACTAGCCCTCCCAAAGCCAGGTAAGTGAGGCGATTGGCTATGGGAAGGAGGCAAGAGGGCTCTGGCAGGGTCCTAGAGTCTTCCCTCCTCCTTAAAGGTAAAGGTACCCCTGCCCGTACGGGCCAGTTGTGTCCGACTCTAGGGTTGTGCGCCCATCTCACTTAAGAGGCCGGGGGCCAGCGCTGTCCGGAGACACTTCCGGGTCACGTGGCCAGCGTGACGGAGCTGCAGCTGGCGAGCCAGCACCAGCGCTGCACACGGAAACGCCGTTTACCTTCCCGCTATAAAGCGGTACCTATTTATCTACTTGCACTTAGGGGTGCTTTCGAACTGCTAGGTGGGCAGGAGCTGGGACCGAATGACGGGAGCGCACCCCGCCGCGGGGATTCGAACCGCTGACCATGCGATCAGCAAGTCCTAGGCGCTGAGGTTTTACCCACAGCGCCACCCGCGTCCCTTCCCTCCTCCTTAGCAAAGCCTAATTAGTACTTTCCCAGCTTTGGGAAGGAGGTAGGAGGGCTCTAGGATCCTACCAGAGCCCTTGTGCCTCCTTCCCAAAGCCCAGTGTCCCGTTTGGCCTCACTTCTCCCCACCCTATGCACAGCAAGGCAGTGTGTAGCCCATGGGTTCTGTATCAAAGCACTCTTAGGGCCCACTTGGTATGAAAAGGTGGACCACCCTGCTCTAAGGATATGAAATAGATCTGCTACATGCTAACTAACTAACTTTCTGCTAGTCTGTCCTCTAGCTCCACAAACTAAACATTACAAAAAGTCTCCAGCCATCACTCCATCAAAAGGAAGCTAAATTCAAGGAGTACTGCCCCTGGAATTTCTCACCCCTAGGGCAAGTTCAAAGTTTGTAACAATACTTTCACCTCAAACAAGGCACAAAACTACACAATGGAAATCATGGGGCACAGCTTCTAAGGCATAAAGCAGTTTCCAGTCAGGTTTCATCATTTTATTTAGCAATTGGCTACTATATCCTTTAGAACATAGAACACAAAAACATAGGAATGTAGAAAGCTACCTTATACGTAGTGAGACTCTTGGGTACACCCAGCTCAGTATTGTTTACGCTGACTGCCGGTGGCTCTCCAGGGTTTCAGACAAGAATCTCTCTCATCCCTGTTTGGATAGGGGTTGAACCCAAGACTTTCTGCAAGCAAAGCAGATTGTCTACCACTCAGCTATGGCTGTTCCTCAAGGAGGGCTGCTTTGCTTGTTTGTGGATTACTCTACAAGTCTGAAATTCACAATTACTTGATGGCTTCTTTTCAACTAGCTAGAAGGCTCACTTTTCTTGTGCTCCAGGAAAAGCTTATGCCTCATAAATTACCTTAACAATACTTAATGTGGCTTTGCAAAAAAATCAGATCCATGCCAATAAATTGTAAGTTGATGTTAAACACCCCAGTCTATTTCTGTTGCCTTTTATCCTTTAAACATTCAGTGGAAGATATTTCTTTTCTTTTCTTTTTTCTAAGAAGCAAAAGCACATTCTATCAAAAATGATTTATATGAAGCAATATTGCCCTTACAATGAGCTGTCACATTTCAAACAGATCAAAGGTGGCCTATGAAAGCGGGAACATGCTCTCAGGCTATGCTAATTCCAAAGTGATTCCTTTCCTTCCTTCCATCCGTCATCAGAATATATATGCTTACAACCGACTTGTCTGGTGGGGAAGGCTTCTCCTTTGTCAGCATCAAAGCAACTGTCCCCGTGACTTCCAAGAAGTCACTCCTTGCATTTTAATGTTCAGCAATAATAATGATGATGATAATTACCCTATTCATGGGCTTAACATTTTTAAAGAGGTCTTTACTCTCTTTCTGTCTGCTTCCAAAATGTTTTTCCTAAAGACATGCGGAGAGGGTGATGCACCAGTTCTATGGATTGAGATGTCTCACTGGTTCTTTGCAAGCAGTGTAATAGAAGTCAATATGTTGAAGGACAGCATTTATCGGGCAAATTCTTCTGTCTTTCCTTCGTCTTTGAAGTCAGTGTTGGAATAATTTTGCAATATGGGGTGACAATGGAAAACAGCTAGCTGGAACAATGGCTTCTATTGCTTGGATTAAGCACATGCTGAGGAATTGATAGTCGCCAATTTCTACCTAGATGACCAGCGTTACATGTGTTTAGTCTGGGACATGGCACTTTGGCCCATTTTCCTCCCTCACTTTTTTCCTTTTGAAGAAGGTACCTCAATTATATAAATATGGCACAGTTGTTGAAACATGGAAACACCTCAAACGGGCTACAAAGAATAGCCCACGTACACACACACACCAGAGCTTCTAAAGCACCTTTTATATAAGGCACTCTCTCTATTTCCACAAGTCAAGGAACCCTCTGAGGAAACCTTCACTGTAGTTTGGGGGATTGCAGTCACAAACTGTACATTTCTTATTCTTTATTAATGTATATTTTGCTCAGTGCCAAAACAGCCTTCCACATATAATATTACCAATGTTGGGCGCCATGCTGCCATGATGTAACATGTAAAAATATACATAACTAGAGTGATAGGACTTTGTGTGTGAAAAATAAAGTTGCCTTAAGGATCAGAGACACCATGCTCAGGAAATGGTGGCTGAAAGATCTTGAGCTGACTTTTGAAGAGGGCTTCAGAATCTGCCATGCTTCAGTTCTAATACTTGCAAATGGGGACATATGAGATGGCATTCTAAGCATCTCTGTGGGATGTGCGTTCAAAATGTTGCAGAAAACCAAGCTGCTTCCATTGTCTTTCATTTTCATTTGAAAGACAAGCCTCAAGAGTCTTGTCTGAGCTTTTAATCCAATCAAGCTCTCTTCTTTTTCTCACTCTTACTGAAAACGCAATAATTATAACTTATAGCACCTGCTTGCTTTGGAAGTCTTTGGTTTACTTTTGGCTGGCAGAGAAACAGAGTGTACCCATCTGCTTTAGGTAAGAGCTTGTTGTAACCACAATGTTGTTAATTAGCCTGACACACGACTCTCCTAGAGTGCGCATGGTATGCCCTTACCACACCTATAAAACTGCTGGTAGACGGACACTTTGCCAGGGAATCACGACTGAATCACTGCCTTAAATAAGGCCTAGCATCTGACATGTAGTTTAGAGTTTTTGCCATCAGGTGTAGATGTGCCTCTTCGAATCCTCTCATTTTGTGCAGACTGCAAATGAGAAGAATGCAGACGAAAGGAAGCACAAAGATTGCACAAAGGACTACTTCAAACTCTCTTGCCCTGCCTCACCCCATCATTAATAACTCTGTGCTGCTTCCTCCTCAGGCTTTTCTGTCTGCATCTCTTCAGAACAGAACAGCTTTGCCAACCTAGTGCCCTCCAGCCAGCACAGAGCTGCAAGTCCAAAACACAGAGGACAAAAGCTGCAATAGCAGGCGCTGCTAATAATTCATGGTCCTGATTCTCAGAGGTGTAAATGAGTGCTTCAGAACATATATGGAGCAGCCAGGCAACATCTAAAACAGCCTTTGCCAACTTGCTGCCTTCCAGATGTTGTCAGACTACAATGTCCATCAGCCTCAGCCAACAAGTGCTGAACTCCTGTAACTTTTTATACCACAAATGTTCACTTTATTTTTTGTCTGCTTTTGTTGTGCAAGTGTGCCCCACTCCCAGACAGCAAAAAGGCAATGACATTGTACAGCATCACAGAACACATAAAGTGGGGTGGTTATGTGGACAGTCTGACCACTACTGCACCACTACTGCTTTGTTATTGTACCAGTAACATGTTGCAGAATACACTCGCCAAAGAAAGAAACAAACCCACATCAAAAAAAAGTCTGAAGGGCCATCTGTTAATTTTGATATATTATGGCATCATAAATACAAACACCTCCTGCAGCACAGATTATGGGATTCCCCCCTCACCCCCCAATTTCAAACCAGTAAATATCACATGGAGAAACAATAAAGGCAATATTGTACAATTCTGCATCATCTACCTGTCCTGGCCTCCAATGTGCAAGCCTTTTAATACCTACACCGGTGTGGAATATTTTATGGAGTGCTGCTTGATTTCTAAGCAGTAGGTAAGTTAGCATTCTATGAAACGAAACACTTCAGGGCAAATGGAAAAACCACAGCCTCTAGGCAAATGTAAATAAACGAGTCAGGTCCCCACTCAACTTGTAATGTTTGGAAGCCACTCGGCAGTGATCTATGGATGCTCCAAGTTGGCAATAAATATATAGAAGACTTGTGGAAAATTACTCATAGATTCTAAATGGAAGGAAATACAGACCTGGTCTTTCTTCTGATAAAATGACCAACCCTGGGAAGATACAGAAATAATAGAAGGGCATTTGACACAAAGCCAATTTGAATGAAGAAGTATTGGCAGCCCCAATGAAATCTGAGGAAATCAGCTTAGCTTCAGATATTGCTCAACGCACAAAGCAGCCTGCTAAGGGGGAAACTGTTTACTCAATGACTTTTCATCTCTCTCAAATCAGACCTAATTTATCCTAATAACTACTAGTCTAATGGGACTTAATGAGGGCAGGGAGATCTCCAAAGAGTGGTTTCCCCCCTCTATTAAATCTGGATGCAGGAAACATATTGCCATTGTACAGGGGTTTTGGTTTCTTCTTTCTGTAGGGAGGATGCAATAAACATTCTTTCTCCTCCTGTGATGAAACTCCTATTTGGGAACTTCCCTGGCTTTTTTCTGGCCCATGTAGGACCAAGTCTGGATAGTTAGCCTTGGTGAAGACTTGACGTTTTCATCCCCAAAAAAGTTTTTTATTTGAGTTTCCATTGAAATGAGGCTGCATTTTAATGTTTTAATGTTGTATTTTAATCTTGTTTTTAAAGTTGTATTTCAATCAGTTTGTTTTATATCGGTTGGTAGCTGCCCTGAGCTCGGTCTTGGCTAGGGAGGGTGGGGTATAAATAAAATGTATTATTATTATTATTATTATTATTATTATTATTATTATTATTATTATTGAGGTCTGGCTTGTTTTTATCAGGTAAAATATCCATATAAACTAATTTGCATTAAAATTGCCTCCCCTTGATGTGTCCTACCCATTCCTGCAGATGCAATTTAACAGCTGTAGTGTGTAACACTGTTCATCAACAGCAACCTGACAGCAATACTCATGGGTATGATGGCTTAAAACAATTTTATGAAAGTGGAATATCTGTGGCTATATCCATAGCGAGGTAGGGGGGGGCGGATTATAGGTTATACCTCCATAAGATCATGGGTAGGCATTTGACTCAAGTTCTTTCAAGCTGCATGACCTGGAGACAATTTTGACCATTGGCAGTGGGAGTTAATGTTCAATCCAAATGTTATAAACACAGATGGAGTTCAGATGTGACATTCACTCTCATTTCTATATCTTCATGCCCAACATCACATACAAAGAGAGGATCTATGATGAGAACCATGTACTGTACTTGAGGAGACCACATATTTCGCTGCAGTGTGGTTCATGAACCACAATGCCGTTAGAAGTGGAAGGTCTAACTTCAACATATTAAAATGCATAACCTTTGGTATTTGATCTCAGGATTCTACTGAAGGAAACCATTCACAGCCCTTGTTTCTTATGGTTATTACGTCAGTGAGTGGTGCTCATCATGCAACCACCATGAACAAAGCTGGGTCAGCATGAACTCTTCTGAGTCAAAAAAGGGAAAATATGGCCAGTGTTGTTATGCTAAATAGACATCACAGGGGAAAGAATCATATTACCATTTAAAAAAAACAAACAAACATTTTTTGCACTACTACTGGTCAGACTAAATGTGGGGGGGTTGCTAAAAGACATGCAAAATGTCAGAAGAACACTGGCAACATCATGTGGTCCCTCAATCAAAAATTCTAGAACATTCAAGGTATGAGACAATTTCAGGTAGTGTGGATGGGCCCTGTATTCCCAGTCTTAATCATCCCAAAGTTAGGCCTTTCCACCCTGTCATTTTCCTGCAGGGTGTAAAAGCAGCAGCTGGCTACACCAAAAAATGCCAACCAAATGGAAGGAAGGATGAGAGAACAAATACCCAGGTATGATTACTATTGCAATCATTCAGATATACGGAGACCTGAATAACGTTGGTTTAAAGACTTATGGCACACTGTTTCTCCTTTCCACAGTACAAGGTATATACTTATATGATTCACTTGGGTGGAAGAAAAGGATCTCTCCACACAACAAATGCTAATTATTCAGTTTCAGCCAACACATTACTGCTCATTGTTGAGGGGGAAAGTACCGGTAGATGCTTCATGTGCTTGGATGCTCTCCAGACCACATGATTGGAGGAGAAAGTTCAAAATCACCTCTTTTGTATTGAAAGTGCACTTGCTTTGAAAGAGATCCTATAAGAATCTGACTGGGATTTCATTGGTAAGTCCATACTCCTATTTGCTTCGAGGAGACAGTTCCTGCAGTAAGACCTTGTCCCTTTCAGAGAGCAAACTACCTCAAAAACAAAAGAAAGCGGCCATTCTCTGGGACAGAGAAAGCTCATATGTCCCACAACTAAAATGCAGTCACCTCTGGGTTGGATGGTTTTAACAGCACAGCTGTGCGAGGGAGGAGGGAAAGGAAATTATGGTGTGGAGAGCTGTTTGAATTAGGAATCACAGAGGGATTGTACAATGAATGGCACTGCATAATGACTTGCCATGGAACTAGGCAAAGCATCTGTCATTAGGAAAATTATCTTTTAACATCTCCGAAGATCATGTTTATTCATCCCAAAGGTAATACCTTTGTCCATGTGCATTCTCTGTTGGCCTCTTATGGAGGCTAATAACTCAAAGACTAGATTGTTGAGTGACAGCATTAAAAAGCAATTTCATCAGAACATGGCTGTTACAGGGTGCTACCAGACAGTGGGTTTTGCAAGTGTCATGCTTGCAGATTGAGTGCCCTACACTAGCAAGCCACATGGGGACTAATCTCTATACTAAGAATTCCTAGCACCAGCAGGATTAGTGACATGAGGGAGAACAGCACAGAACAAATTGGTGGTGGCAGCACAGCCCTACTTTATATTTTGCATTCCCTGCGATAACACACTTTTTAGCATTGGATTGGAACAAATGGTAATTTAGGTTCCACGGATTGTCATTTGCTGCAACTGAGCATTAAAGAGTGGGTTTTCATGGGGAAAGTGCTGTGACATGAAAAAGAAAAAGGAAAAGTGCTCAGACACGGCGCTTTTAAAATGCAGACCTGCTGCTAGAAAGCATGGGGCAAAGGTAAGTGGATGAGCCCCAAGATAGGTGTCAGGATCATATTTCTCTTCTGTTGTTTTTTAAGCAGATGGGAGTAATATGTTTTATTCCACTGTGTTTCTTGTACTTTAAGGTGATTCCAGGTGACCTGTTTATTGGGCATTCATCCTGATCTGCTGTTGAGGTTAGTGATGTTGAACCAAAGCAGGTATTATCACACATTTCCCAGTGCATTTTGCCATCATTTTCCTTATCTCAAAATGTCCAATATTTTGGGGGAGCGAATTTGCCGACATGTAATGGAAGCACCCTTAATGCTGTGTGTAACTCGTTGTGTGACAGGACTACTGCTGCCCTGTGGCCATTTGGCTCCAGAGTCTATGAACCTTTTCTGTGTTTACAAACTAAGGACAGCATTTCATGCTTCTGCTCAGTTGGGCTCTAGTCCATGAAAGCTCACAACCGTTCAACTGCTAATTCTGGTCCCAGAGAGAACTCAGATAGAGTGGCAACCACATCAGATGTCTCCGCACTCCTGCTTCCAACTTCCTTTAGCTCAAATTCTGCACTATTATCTTTTTCAAGGAAAGAAATGGAACCATGGATATAGCCAACCGAGGTACTGCAATGAGACATAAGGCGGTATTAGGAACATAGGAAGCTGCCTTATAACAAGACCGACCATTGGACATCTATCTCAGTATTATCTAGTGGCTCCAGGATTTCAAATACAATTCTCTCTTAGCCCCACCTGAAGACGCCAGAGATGAAACCTGGGACCTTCTGCAAGCAAAGCAGGTGCTCTACCATTAAGATATGATCCTTCAAAAAGTTTTTAATGAAATGCTTCCAAATATTTGTGTCCATTTGAAAATTACCTCGCAGTTCTAAAATTTCTGGTGCTTTGTACCATATTCTTTTCTCTAGCACCTGCTCAGAAGACTGGAAGCCTGCCCTAAAGATTCCTATGAAAACCTTACTGGATTTTTTGAAGGGGGGAATGTGATGCCTCAGTGGTAGAGCATCTGCTTTGCATGCAGGTCCCAGGTTCAGTCCCCAGCATCTCATGGTTGGGCTGAGAGAGAGTCCCATCTGAAACCATGGAGAGCTACTGCTAGTCAGTGTAGGCAATGCTTAGTGAAATGGACCAATGGTCTGGCTCAATCTAAGGCAGCTTCCTATGTTCCCATTTCACCCCAACCGCTAAAAATATTCTTGTTTAGACAAGCCTACTCAGATGCTTAGAACGCTGAGGTAATTCTACTCTGTTTTAGTATTTTAGTATGTTTCATAGAATAGAATCATAGAGTTGGAATAGACCACAAGGGCCATCGAGTCCAACCCCCTGCCAAGCAGGAAACACCATCAGAGCACTCCTGACATATGGTTGTCAAGCCTCTGCTTAAAGACCTCCAAAGAAGGAGACTCCACCACACTCCTTGGCAGCAAATTCCACTGCCGAACAGCTCTTACTGTCAGGAAGTTCTTCCTAATGTTTAGGTGGAATCTTCTTTCTTGCAGTTTGGATCCATTGCTCCGTGTCCGCTTCTCTGGAGCAGCAGAAAACAACCTTTCTCCTTCCTCTATATGACATCCTTTTATATATTTGAACATGGCTATCATATCACCCCTTAACCTCCTCTTCTCCAGGCTAAACATGCCCAGCTCCCTTAGCCGTTCCTCATAAGGCATCGTTTCCAGGCCTTTGACCATTTTGGTTTCCCTCCTCTAGACACGTTCCAGTTTGTCAGTGTCCTTCTTGAACTGTGGTGCCCAGAACTGGACACAGTACTTCAGAGGTGTGTTTTTTAACCAATCAAGTGGCGTACAAAACAAATAAAACAAAGTATTGAATAACACTTGTTTCAGAGATCCCATAACAGCTTAAAGGGACAATCCATTAGGACTTACAGTGACTGAAGGTTTGGAAGATCCCACAGAGCTTCTGCTGGGATCCGACTGAGCTGATTGTTCTGTAACATCCTATAATTAGAAGGGGAAAAAATGACAACTTTAAAAAATAACCCTCAACAAAATGGAGTATACAGAATTCCAACCCCCTCCCCAAACAAGATTTCAGAATACAGATGCTGTTCAAGGCAAAAAACCTTCCATTAACAAGGGCACAGGGCTGCTGAATACAGACAGGTCTAGGAATGGCATTCCAAAGCCTATTTGTCCTGAAACCGCAGACTCCATTGCTTGCATGAATTGTGGGACTCTGGCAGAAATGTAAACCTGTCAAGCGCTAATGTTTTCTCAATGTAAAATCTATACAGTGGTACCTCGGGTTAAGTACTTAATTCGTTCCAGAGGTCCGTTCTTAAGCTGAAACTGTTCTTAACCTGAAGCACCACTTTAGCTAATGGGGCCTCCCGCTGCCGCGCGATTTCTGTTCTCATCCTGAAGCAAAGTTCTTAACCCAAGGTAATATTTCTGGGTTAGCAGAGTCTGTAACCTGAAGTGTCTGTAACCTGAGGTACCACTGTACAAAGTAGCACCATGATTCCTGTGACTTAGTATATCTTATGTAAGTGAACACTTGGAATTAACTGGGAATTAGTTTAGGGACAAGGCCACTCTGTTCATAATTACTGTTACTTTTTACATAGCATCATCAGTGTGCATGATGCTTCACCGGGTATAAAAGGACACGTCTCTGCCCAAGCAACTGACCATTTAAAATCTGACACAGGAAAAGTGATAGAAGAGCATGATGTAAATTGAAACCGCGATAAAGAGGGAAGTAATGAGAGATTGTTTCGGTTCCCTGTGCTTAGGTTTAGTTACAGGTGCGACACAGAATGGCATGGAAACTAGGCGCTATGGAAAAGGTGGCTTCTGAGGAGGGATCTGGAAGAAATAGCATGCAGGTGTCCGGGAGAATATATGCATTCCTTTTGTGGAGAATAGAGATACTGTGAAATTTCATCGGAGTTCTGATATTATATTACCACAATAGTTTTTATTCTGAAGAGTAATTTTAGGCCTCTTGACATGAGGTTTTGGGACACCTCAGAAAAGTGAGAATGTCTTGCACAGATCTGAGCAGAATCACCCATAATGTTATGCCTAGGGATGGATGCAACTTCAGATTCTGAATATGCACACTAGTTCCGATAAAACCCAAAATAAGGGCACCCAATTTCAAAACTGTTAAAAGTATCACATATGTCATGTGTTCTGCCCATTTTGTACTTCTCTACTGCTACAAAAGGTTTCCTTGAGGTATCTGGAGCTGATCTCCACAAACAAGAAAAATCATGTAGTAAAGTCCTTCTGGGACTGTGCTTGAGGCTTCAAACATGGAATCACATTTTTTTTACGCAACCCTCACGTTAAACTTTCTGCAGGCAGAAAATTGCACACCAGAGTGAAAGGTTCCAGCCAAAAAATCTCCCTCATGCATGAATGCACCTGGCTTCAGGGGCATAGGAAGGGGGGGGGTGCAGGGCACCCCGGGTGTCATCCTGAAGGGGGGTGACATTTGGCGCAGGCCCCCCGCGACTTCCCCAAGCGCAGATAGCGGCAAAGTAGCTGCTGCGGCTCTCCCCCTTTCCCTGGCTCACTGTATGCTTCCAGGTTGCGGGGGGGGGCAGCCCCCGGGGAGGATTGCGCAGCTGCACTGAGATCGGCCCCATGGGCAGATCACCCCACCCCTTGGGCGGATCATCCCTGCCCCCATGGGCAGAATGCCCCACCCCTGGATGCACGGCATGTGTGCCACTCTGGGTGCCAGAGCACTTAGCTCTGCCACTGCCTGGCTTCACAAGCTCTGATGATCAGCTGATGTTGAGGCATGCACCATGTGCTGAAAAAGATTCCGTATTCCTGACTTTAGAAAAGTATTATTATTATTATTATTATTATTATTATTAAATGCACAGAGCTTAGAACTTGGACTGTGCTAGTAAGCCTTTATGGAGATGCATCACAGCTCAGTGGAAGACCGCATACTTATATGTAGAAGGTTTGAGGTTCAGTGCCCAATATCACCAGGTAATGCTACAACACACCCACAGCCAGTCAACATAGATAGTACTGTGTTAGATTGGCCAATGGTCTGACTTCCTACAAAGCAGCTTCTTATGGAAATGGTAGAGCACAGAAGGTACCGTCCATTTTCCACCCACCTCTTTCTTTATTGCACTGGCTTAGCATGTTATGAACAGCCAGGGATAAATGACAGACGTCACAGTCAAAAGGAGTAGTAAAGCTGCACTGTGTGGGGCCAAGCAGCTCATTTCTCTTTTTGGAACAATGGCTCTAATCACAGGGCTCAGTGGACATGCTGCAGTTTACACTGGGAGTAGCCTGCCAGCCCCACTGCTTTCAGTAAACATCTCTGACTAATGATAGTAATTTGCATTTACCCAAGTAAACACTAGAAGCACAACGTGGACAGTGCAGGTCTCTAGGGTGCTGTGTTTTCTTTCTTCAGTACAAAACAGCAGAGGACAAAAGGTGATTCCCAAGAAAAATACTCATCGTCATATTAAAGAACACCCAAATGAAGAAAAACAATCAAACATAGTTTCACAGATCTAGTAGATATGAAATGTAAGAAGAACCCAACTGGATCAACTTGCTATAACTATGCCTTTTAAATATATTAAACAGTGATACAAAATTATATATAAATAGCAAAGTTGCTGAATGTGATCCAGATAATAAACACATGGATGGAAGCAAAATATTATAAATTAAACAAATTCAAGAAAACTCTTTAACAAGCTCATTGACAGGTTAACAGGTTGCTTTATTCATGAGTGATCATGGGGGAAATGGAGATGGGAGGCACCAGCTGGGGAACCTCCAAGGGAACCCCCAAGGGGCTCAGAGCCAGAGGATTGGTGGCAGAACAATGATGAGTGGTCAGAGGGAGCAGACTGGAAGGAGGAGGTGTTGGAAGCTGAAGATGTAACATGCTTTAGTGAGCAGGGAGAGTCTGTGGCAGAGAGCAGTCCAGCGCTAGAGGCAGAAGAGGAGGCTGGGGAGGAGGGGGGGTCAAGAGGCAACAATGAATGAGGTTGGTGATGAAGCCAGGCAGTCTCCCCCTCCTGCTGCAACCAGCTCCCCTCCAGCCTGGTCTCCCAGAACCAGAAGAGGTATGAAGAGGGCAGAGTAAAGACAGGCAAACTGAAGGAGCCTCAGATTGCTTGGGAAGGAGCTGGGGAGGAGACGACTTAGGGAGCTGGGCGAAGGCAGAGACCTTCAGTCCTCACAACTGTCATATTGGGGCAAGATCTGCTGGGAAGAGTTGCTGTGCTCATTTGGCCTGGCCTCCTAAGCTGTTTTTTAAAAAAATAAATATTATTTTTTTATTATTTATTCATCAAAAGAGCTTAGCGCGGTTCACCAGAGAGTTAACTCAACTGACACTGTGTGAATGATTGCTGACCTGCTACTGACCACCCACCTTGATAGCTGTTCAGGAAACCCTGGGACACTCTTTCTTGTGTGTAAGTGGTGCCATTTTCACTACATAAGCACCAACACTTACACCTGAACATGAAAACAGGGGGAAGCAAGTAGGACCTGCAACTAAACATTGCTATGTGGTGCACTCCCTGTTCTTGATTCCTGCAACTCCATTGCCTGCTGCATGCAGGCATGGCTCGTATTCATGTGCATATGATAGCAAGGTTTCCAGTGGGACTCTGGTGGGTGTGGGTGTGCGCACGCTTGTATGCACATTTGTATGTGTAATAGAGGCAGGGCAGGGCTCTGGGGCTGATCCACTTCTCCCTGGAGAATGTCTCTGTATGTTTATTTGCTCCCTTTGGTTTTAATGATTGAGCAAGATGAAAGGGAGAAAGGTATAGATCAAGGGCTGCTTGCCCGCCACTCCAGGGAGGGATTTAAAGAGACAGCATCGATTCATGTGTTTCCCCATGCCTTCTGGGGAAAGCCATTCATTTAATCATAGGAATGCTTTCCCACACAGCCCCACATCTGAAGCAGCCTCTCCCGCCTAATTGACTGACACTCCGTGAAGCCTATCTCAATGACTCCTTGCATGTAACAAAAACATTCTCACCCGAAGCTTGGAGTTGCTATTCTGCCTGAACTGCTCTTCTCCGCACCCTCCCACAGAACAGCATGTTGTGCATATACAATTACAATTCTTGTGCAACACATTTTAACTAATCAGCTGGGGGGGGGGTTGTTGTTTTCTTGCTAAGGTTTCCTCTCCTCCACCTGACTGATTCTCTATGCCTGAAAGCTCTCGCATGAAAAATTACTACAGAACCAGGTTCAAAAACCTGGGTTTGTTCACATGACCAAATTGGCATGTTGGAAATGTAGGGATGAAAGGATCTGTATGGTGAACTGCTGACATGACACTGTATAACCAGATTGAATTATGGGTATATAATGGGTTCTACATATTGAAGTAATACCTTACATACTGAAATCCCTTGTTGCTAAAAATGAAACTCAATGTGAAGGACCGCCAGGGATTGCCCCATTTCCCCCTAGGCTTCCCTCCTGTGTGGATGCAGGATCAGGGCCCCCATCAGCTGTGCTTGCTGGTGAAGAATGACTGGGTGATAAACCAGGTAAGGAACAGCTGGGGAGAGGCTCGACAGTTGAACATGACATTTCAGAGTTCCTTATGACTAAGGAACAACAGAAGGGCTGGGGTAGAGAGGGCCTGCTCCCCTTTCTATTTTACCTGAAGTCCAGCAGAGAGAAGTTGCTAGGAAGGAACATGAGAGGCTGGCAAGCTGCAGGGCAAGGTTTGAGGCCTCAGCCTCAGCCCAACTGGTGTCCCAACAAGAAACTGGGGGAAGGGTATATGAAGCAACACTGGGTCCCTAATAAACAATGTGTGCAGGAAGAGAGGGACTGGGTACAGGAACACTGGGCCTTTTGAATACCCACCAGTTACCTCAGTTGTGGTGCTGATGATGCCAAGGTCACAGGTTTGGTCCCCATACAGGCCAACCACATATTCCTGCATTACAGGGGGTTGGATTAAATGATCCTCAGGGTCTATGATTCTATGATTTACCCCTGCTCATGGAAGCCCAACACCCTGCAGAACTGAGTACTGGTGCACCAGGTGATGGAAGGGCACACAAGCGCCCTGGGCAACCCCACAAACGGAAAGCTGTATTAGATGTTTTGACATGCTGGAGCTGGGGTAGGTGGGGAGAGGGAGAGACAGGCAAAGCTTGTCCCACATGCTGTTTTCTGGATGTTTTAATTTGCATTCCTTGCCTGGGGCACCTTGGGCTGGATGAAAGTAGGAGCCTTCCCGCAACCCCTACTTGGTGGTTTTTCAAGCCTCGTTCCAACAAGCCGCTGGAGAGATTCACCTCTGTGTCCCATGGTCTCTCCTCAGCTTGCGCCCTCCCTCGTTATCCCACAGTTCCAAAAAAGGTGAAATAAGCCAAAGTTGGTTCTGTGTGCTCTCACGGAAGCAGAGTGGCACTTTAGACTTCAAAGAATTGCAGCTACACCCACTTGCCTAGCAGTAAGATCACTCCTAGAGCAGCACCCACTGGGTCATTACAGGAAAAGCCTCTCACCAGGTCCTCAGCAGGAAACACTAAATCAAGCATGCACTCTGTGTGGATATAAGCATAGCATATCGCTGCAAACAGGACCAACCCTACCAAGAAGCAACATGAAGTAGTTTGCTTCAGGCAGCAGATTTCAGAAGGCATGCTATTTTCCTGGCTTTCATCTCCCTCTCACTGGAGAAAAATGTTTCTGGGCATCATGTTACTTTTTGCTCGAAGTGCAAAAGCATCTAAGACCCCTAACCTGTCTACAACCTGGCAAAGAACTCAGATTCAACAGGGAAAAGTTGGAACAGTTTTATGGAGTGGCTTGCCGCTCCTTGGATCTTATTGTTTTAGCTGTTTTAATTGTTTTAATTTTAATAGAATGTTTGCCATAGCATGGGCTGCACATGTGGGGGTATAAATTCAATTGCGAAAATAAAAATGGTTATAACATGGCAACATCCTTTACTCTGTGGATAACGGAAGAGCAACTTTTCTAGGTGGGATGTACATTGCAGCTTCTCCATAGTCCTCACCTCCCACCCCCTGCAAAAAAAAAAAAAAAAAAAAAAAGAGAGAGAGAGAGAGAGAAATATTTGCTGGTGATTCCCACATTGGTTGGAATAGACTGAAGTGGTGGTGGCAGGCTGCTTCAGACTTCCCCTATTGTGTAGAATTCTAACGACACATGCGGAGGGGCTATGGGGCCAGATAACATGGATGCAATGGATGGTGAACTTATTGCATGAGTTACTTAATGGCCAAAATAAGGCTCATCCCTTGTTGAGCATAGGCAGGGAACTTCTGCCTCCTAGCTGGGCACTGTACCTGTGATAATCCCCGTGGAAATCCAGCCACATGGACAACACAACCTGCGTTTATATCTCATGCTAGTTCTATGCAACCATGTGGACTGGCAGATTAGAGCAAGGGGATATGCCTTTAGACTCTTGGAATGAGAAGCACAGGAACAGTATGGACATGAAGATAGGGTCACCTGCATGTTTTCCTTGGCGATACACCCCCCATACTTCTCAGATGATAAATCCTTCATATTGAAATGAAAGCTATAATGCTCAATCCTTTTGTTAATATGGATGCCCAAGTTGTGTTCCTGTCAAGTGGAGTGAAGCTAAGAGGTAGGCTTCTACTTCATCACATCTCACAGGATTGCTTTGGATGTACCTGAGGATGCCCAAACACAGATTTCCGTGCCACTTGAGATTGCCACAGTTCCTCTGGTCACTATGCCTCCAGCCTCAGAAAAAGAACTCAAGCAATGCTTTCTCCTGATGCCAGCAGAGTTTTTGCTACTACTATTATTACCTGCAGGAGGTGCTGTTTTAGTTTCAATGAGACCTGCATACTTCCAACATTCTTAGCTATTTCACTGGGAAGCGCTCCAATGTAAACTGATAAAAAGAGGCATTCAGAGCCCATGAGTTCCCTGAGCATAGTGTTGCCCTTGTTGAAACAGGGTGGGTTTGCTGTGGTTTTCTTGGTTTCTTTGATTCGGTGCCTAATGCAGACTGTGGATAAAGCAGCAACTCATCTCTAAACCCAGGGATTTAGGGCAGGATTCTTTAGAAGGCCTAGTAAACAGCACTGCACTCTCTAATCCCGGGAGCAGGTTACTACCTGCTTGGTTCATATAAACTTTGTCGGCTACAGCGATTTCACATTGTGGTTGAGTTCCAAACATGCCCTCAGGACTGAAATGTTTATTGCAGAAGAGGAGGGATTGTAAAATATCTCCTTGGAAAAAGGAAAGATGAAGAACTGAGAACCTAAATAAACACTCACCAGAACCGGATTGCTGTTGCAAAATCATTAACAAATGAAAATAAATAAAAAATACACCATAATATCGGGGTGTGTGTGTGCATTTCCTATTAAGGCAATCACAGATGACCAGAGGAAAAGATATCCAATTCAGTTAGCCTGTCCTGCAGTGATTGCTATGAATGAAGTGTTAATGCAGGGCAAGTACCAGGGACAGAGCTATTTCAGAAAATGAGAGATCACAGAGGTGTAGCTATAAGTTCAATCCCTTTGCATTGATTCTGGACTAATAAAGACCATATAAAGCAATTGGCAATGTATATTATAGGCTCCATACAAATGCCTACCAAGTCAAAATCACAGTTCTGGTTCTCTTGCCATTTTTTTCCACCCACATCCTACAAATGCAGTCAAGCATGAAAGTCAAAAGTTGAGATACTGTCCACTGTTATTTGGGGTTGAACAGAAGCCATTATCAAGAGCCACAAGGATTTCTTAGCACACTGTATAGAGAAATCCCTGCCCCTACAATTGATACATCATCACAGTGAAGAAACTAGATGAAGAAGGAGACTAGATGAAGTGTGACTAGAGACTAGATGAAGGAGACACGAATAACTTTAAACACTGTGTTGTCCTTGTATGAATTGCTGACCAATAAAAACAGAAGAAAAATAACTTGAAATATATTGATTCAAGAGCAAGCAAGTGTTGAAATTAAATACCCTAGAGACAATGGAATTCCAGTGATGTATTAGGATTTGAGCAGTTATTTAGCAGCCCTGAACATTTTGCAGCTGCTCGGATGGCAATCTCCCACAAGCATGATTTGGAAGAAATCAGATAGAACCCAGCTCCAAGGAACATTTGGTACATAGCATTTCTGGGATGATATTTATAATGGTCTCTAATACATGGGAATTCAAGTGAACCACATATTCACAGGGATGGACCCCATGACCTAAATGCCTGTTTGGAGAACAAGCATAAAGCAGTAAACTGAAGAAATTGTAACTTACAAAATCTTTAAATTGTAGAGGCCAGAAAACGCTTTCCCTGGAATCTTAGAGAGTTGATTTCCAGATAGGCGCCTGTAATAAACAAAAGAGACATGGTCAAGATAACAAGATAACATATTTGAAAGTCTACTAGTGCCTTTTGTAAGGAAATAGGATTATGACCTGGAGGGAAGTCTCTTGCTCCTGAGCTAGATACAGCTTTGTGAGCGGAACCAACAGTCATTTCAGGAAGAAGGTATTTCTAAAACTTCTGTGAACAATTCTATATGTTCCTCTCGTCACTATTCATACTAGTCACATGGAAGGCAGTATCCGGTATCAAGGGGCTACTCTTGGCTTTATAGCTAAGGTTTCATTGGCTGAGTTTGCACATAAACCCATATTGCTCTTCCCGGGGCATGTCAGTAAAGCCAAGGTTTGGCTTAGAATGTTGCCCAAAGCCAGGATTGTGGTTTCCTTAACCATAGTCTATAGCCATGTTTTGCTCATATGGTTAAGGAGGAGAGACCTGAACCATGACCCTCTTATCAAACAACATGCTAAACCAAACCTTGGCTTAACTGCTGTCCCATGCTAGCTGGGCCCTGAGAGAAGCAAAGGTGGAGTGAGCTCTTATCTGGGAGTTGACGTGTTTGTGCTGTCCCATTAAGCCATACTTTGGCTTACCGTGACAAGCAAAAAAAGAGCATTGTGTTGTGGGGTATGTCTAAAGTACCAGTAAGTCTGTTAGGAAAAGGTTAAGATATTACAAAGCTGCCTAGTGGTTGGGGCAACCCAGTCAGATGGGCAACATAACAACAACAACTCATTTTAAGTTTGAATGCCATAAAAATGTGTTCTTATGGAGTTACAACTCAAGATATTCATAGAGAAAATATTTCTTGAAGGCTGGGATAGCTGAAAAGAGTCTCCATGTTCAGAGGCAGTATAACAGATACTGGGGACAAACCAGAGGTGAGGGCTGTTGCCTTTCCTCTCTTCTAGTAAGTTTCTCAGAGGCAACTCGCTGACTAATTTTGGAAATAGAATTTTGGCCTAGGTAGTCCTTTCAGTCTGATCTAACAAAGCTCTTCTTGTGTTTCTAAGAGTCTGCAGACTTTCTGGAGTCATCCAAATACAATGACATGGACATAATACCAGTCACTTTTCGTCCGTTTAAAGTATGATTGCTTTTGTGAATGCATTTATGCACATAAGTATACAAGTGATGCATGTCTCTCTCCTTCCCTGGGATTTAAAGAAATGGCGCCCATAATTAGTCCCATAAAAGCATAAAGAGTACAGGGTCATCTCTTTAATATACAGGAGCAGGTTTCAACCTGCCTTCCTTATAGTACACCACCAGCTGCCTTGCAGTTTCTGCTTACTGTCCCTCTGGGACTCTCTAACTTTTGATATTGCTTCTTTGGATTGATTTCTGCTCCCCTGAAGGGGACAGTGTTTCTGAGGCGAGATGAGACAAATGGTGGTCACGCAACACATTTTGTTTTATCCTCCTTTCTGTGCATTTTCTATAAGCTGCTATTTCCTGGGGACTACATTTCTAACCCCTAGAAACCTGAACAGTTTGTGTAGTGTGCCAAAAGAGCACCCACGTAAGTGGGGGGATGCTTGAGACTGTCCCCTGCATTTTTATCTTTCTATATCCTAGTTAGTAACATGAGGTGAGGAGCGCTGCTCTGACGGTTACCTTTCTCCACACACAGACAGGAGTAGTTTTCCAGAGGCTCTTGTGCCTTGCACTGAAAAGGAAGGGATGAAGCACTGAACTCAGAATGGGAGGGACAGACAGGACTCCGGTAGACTGTGTGTGTGCGTACACGCTCCTGTATCATCAAGTATATAAGGAAAGTTTAGTTTGTTGTGCTTGCCCTTTCGTGGGAGGAGGGGAGCTTGAGGCGTGTGCCTAGTGTAATATGCTTTTACCACAAACCAACAGGGAGAGAGGAGCTATGCCACTGAAGCTGTCAACACTGGTTTCAGTTCCCTATCATTAATCACTCAGACTATTTAGCCCTGTATATCCTGACACAATAGCATTCTGTGCACAGGGTGTCACCCCCCACCCCACTCCCATTGCATTTCCAGTGTTTATTGTCAATCAGCAAAACCCATTCCTGCCCAGTTCCACTTAGTTTCTTTGCTCACTGCAACTTTCTCACACAAACATCCACCTGCCTGATTCTCCCCATCAGAGGGAAGACAAAGTTGTATGCCTTGGTTCAACAAAGTCACTTCCATTTTGATGACTGAAGTGACAAGTGGATATGCTGCAGCTTAGGGCTGTTCTCAGCTTCCAGGGCTGTATCGTGGGCTCTGTATTGTGCTTCTTCACGACTCTGCTTCATTAGGCATTTTACGCCCCCATCTTTCTGTAGACAGTTTTCCAAGAGGTACACACAACTGGTCTGCCATGTACACTGTGAAGTAACTTCAGGGAACGTAGACAGAAGCATTGGCCAGAATTCAACGCAGCGTTAAGTGGGAGATGCATGAGTGGAATGAACTCTTCTGGTGGGGATTTAGAACAGATTTAGAGCAACAACTTAATTGAATCATGCCCACTTTTTGTGAGGAAGGCAGTCTATGAATCCATTTCCGCATGGAAAAAAATCAAAGAAGTCGCTATCCTCTCATACCCCAGGTTTCATCCATCCCAGTATCTGTTCCTTTGAGTAAAGAAAAGTGCCAGCCCAACAAAGTTCAGTAAAAACTGCTGGTTCTGTTTGTGTGGTTATTCTTCTTGTGACATTTCAGCCTGAGTAGTTGTAGTAGTAGTAATAATAAATAATAATAATTTATTATTTATACCCAGCTCATCTGGCTGGGTTTCCCCAGCCACGCTGGGCGGCTTCCAACAAAACACTAAAATACAGTAACCTATTAGACATTAAAAGCTTCCCTAAACAGGACTGCCTTCAGATGTCTTCTAAAAGTTTGGTAGTTATTTTTCTCTTTGACATCTGGTGGGAGGGCGTTCCACAGGGCGGGTGCCACTACCGAGAAGGCCCTCTGCCTGGTTCCCTGTAACCTCACTTCTTGCAATGAGGGAACCACCAGAAGGCCCTCAACACTGGATCTCAGTGTCCAGGCTGAACGATGGGGGTGGAAACGCTCCTTCAGGTATACTGGACCGAGGCCGTTTAGGCTTTAAAGGTCAGCACCAACACTTTGAATTGTGCTCGGAAACGTACTGGGAGCCAGTGTAGGTCTTTCAAGACCGGTGTTATATGGTCTCGGCGGCCGCTCCCAGTCACCAGTCTAGCTGCCGCATTCTGGATTAGTTGTAGTTTCCAGGTCACCTTCAAAGGTAGCCCCACATAGAGTGCATTGCAGTAGTCCAAGCAAGAGATAACTAGTACCACTCTGGCGATACAGTCCGCAAGCACCTGGTCTTAGCCTTTGTACCAGGTGGAGCTGGTAGACAGCTGCCCTGGACACAGAATTGACCTGCGCTTCCATGGACTGCTGTGAGTCCAAAATGACTCCCAGGCTGAGCACCTGGTCCTTCAGGGGCACAGTTACCCCATTCCGGACCAGGGAGTGCTCCACACCCGCCCCTCTCCTGTCCCCCCAAAACAGTACTTCTGTCTTGTCAGGATTCAATCTCAATCTGTTAGCCGTCATCCATCCTCCAACTGCTTCCAGAACCTTCACCGCCTTCAACTCTCTTAAGCCCGTAACGATTCAAATAATTTTTGAAGGGGAAATCCGGAATAAATGTAAACAAATATATGGACTGGTATTTTTATGATGACGTAGTCATGTGGACACTGGTAATCACTTGTGGACATGAGCAGTACTGGTTCCATCTAGAAGCACCCCTTGAATTTATTTTTAAATTATAGTTGTTTGCAGACTGTGTGCTCCCAATCCTCAGGACACATATCAACTTTGATTGTTAAAATGACCGTCACCCTTGCATTGCATCTACCTCTTCCCTTCTATTTTGTTGGGTGCAATACAGCACTACTGGTTTGGATCAGCTAATGTGAAATGTAGATCTACAGGGTGGGGTGGGAGCCAGATAAGATCTAAATAAACCAAACATTTGGAAGCAGTATAAACAAATTATTTAAATGCTGCACACATGACTTTGTCACATATCACCTGTTTCTGCCATACATATCACTTTGCCTCAGAACTGGGAAGGGAATGCTAAACCAAGAGGCCATATAACTTCATTATGCTTACAGTTCTTCTAGAAAGCGCAGGTGGTGGAAGTCCCCAGGCAGCAGCTCACTGATGTTGTTCATGCTCAAATCACTGAGAAAGAAAAACAAAGAAAAGGAAAGAAAATCAGAGTTTGGATCATTTGCAATACCCAAGTAAAACATAAACTTATAGGATCTAGTCCAGCCTGCAAAAACAAAACAAAACTATCACTCATGTAGACTCTGCTCAGATCTTCATTCATTGTTAGGCAAAACCATGTTTTCACTCTGTGCAAAGTGCTAAAGGTTTGTTCAATTGTGCATATTGTAAATGAGAGGAGAAATGTTGTCTGGATGGCAATTTCAATAGCAGGAAGTTTTGTGTGGTTGAATAGTTCAGTAAGGCTTATGTTGCATATGCCACACAATAGGTGTATTGCTTTGTTATGCCATTTTGACCTCAACTAGTACCACGTAGCAGATTCATCCCCAAAATTTGCAAATAAAGTTCCCAAATGGAATTCACATGGGCTTGAAAGCCTTTTCCTTCAATGTGGTACAACTGAGATAGATATACAGTGGTACCTCGGGTTATATATGCTTCAGGTTACAGACGCTTCAGGTTACAGATGCTTCAGGTTACAGACGCTTCAGGTTACAGACTCCGCTAACCCAGAAATAGTACCTCGGGTTAAGAACTTTGCTTTTTTGCTTCAGGATGAGAACAGAAATTGTGCTCCAGCGGCGCAAGGCCCCATGAGCTAAAGTGGTGCTTCAGGTTAAGAGCAGTTTCAGGTCAAGAACGGACCTCCGGAACGAATTAAGTACTTAACCTGAGGTACCACTGTAGTTTAAGCAAACTTAAACAGGTTGGTTTTCATCACTGAAAGAAGCCCACAGTGAGGTAACAAGTGAATCCAGGTAGGGAATGTAGCTCTTCTGTGGATTGGCTGGGGTTACTAGCATGGTTTTTCTGTTGTTTAGTTTGTCTGGGTGCTTTAAGTTCCACATCCACGTCATCTGCCAGCTTCTTGCAATTCTCTATTATTTTGCTAAATGGTTTCTTGCTACTTTCCCTGTGTTGTTCCATTATTCCCAGCAAATCTTGTATATGTGCCTTCATTTCCATTACATCTAACAGATTGCATAGCTTAGGTGACTGGCTATAGTGTCAAAGAAGATTTGATTATGATCGCAAGACAATAAAACTGATGTCAAGTGATATGCTAGACACTTGTTCTATGACAGGAAGATCTACTGTTCCAATTTTAAAAAGCTATTTCAGTAATGTTGAAACAAATAAATATACAAAGTTTATCCACACTTACCTTTCCTCCACGCTTTCCAGGAGCGGTCTGCGCTTTAAAGCTCCCTGTCTAATCACTTTTTGTTTTTGTTTCTTGCTTTGGAGCTTTCTTCATGAAAACCTGCTCTTTACCACTGAATCGGAGCAAATGACAATCCACAGAAAACCCAAATTGCTGTTTGTTGTGCTTCAGCTTTAAAGAGGGGGTTTTCATTGAGAAAGCTCTGGGGCGAAAAAAAGGAACGCTTGGACATGGAGCTTTAAAGTGCAGACCTGTGCCTGGAAAGGTAAGTATGGATAAGCCCTAAGTCTCTTCTTCTGTACTGATCACCCCACACCCCATTGGCACCAGAGGTGTGAAAGTGGAGAAAAAAACAAGTACACATCAGCTGGACTGAGTTAAACAAAACTCACTTTATGGCTCAAATCTCTGCAAGTGCTCAGACTTAGCCTTTAATGGCATTTCACAATATTTGGGAATCTTTTAAATGTCTTTCTGCTGTTTTATAGATGTTTCATTTCAGCTTTTATATGATGGCCTTAATTTCCTTATCTGCTGCTTTTATGATCTTGAATTATGTTTTTGGGCAGCTGTTTTGTTTTTTTGTCATATTTTAGCTTTATTGTAAGCCAACTTGGGGTCTTTGGCAAGAAGATGAGATATAAATACCGCAACTCAAACAAACAAGCAAGAAATCTTCCTCAGAAAATATAATTTAGCCATTGCCCATCACTATTGCTGAAAACCATTTCTTCAAGTTTCCCATACATAGATACCTACTTGTCCATGAACTGGAGTTTTAATTTACTTTAAAAAGGGGGGGGGATGGAACACAGTGCTTTTCTGCAAGCATACCTGGTTAAAAAAATATCTGATGCTGCATGCTACATGTGGAAGTGGGGGTGATGAGAAACTTAAAACAAATTCCAGATATATTGTAGTCATCATATCTAAGGATTATGGTGCAGCCAGGCATGTAGTTTTGTCTGCTATCAGACGAAAACTGTAAGATGAAAATTCACTGAGAATAATTGTATTTTAAAAGGAAACAATTTTCCAACACTGAAGAAGATGGGGATAGAATAATGGCTGAAGAAGTTTGGTCCACATTGATCTTGTCAAAAGCTTATGCCTCTTTTTACTTGTTAATCGTTTTTTAAAAATACTAACAGCAGCAGCAATAGCAGCAAAAGCAACAACAACAACAACAACAACTGATACCTCTTTAATGAGGCAACTGCTGTTGTAAACAAACAGTGGAAGAACATAAGGTGTGGAGGGCTGAACCACCACCTCATGTGAGCATCAGCAGTAAAGGTAAAGGGACCCCTGACCGTTAAGTCCAGTCATGGACGACTCTGGGGTTGCGGCGCTCATCTCGCTTTACTGGCCGAGGGAGCTGGCGTTTGTCCACAGACAGCTTCCGGGTCATGTGGCCAGCATGACTAAGCCACTTCTGGCGAACCAGAGCAGCACACGGAAATGCCGTTTACCTTCCCGTCAGAGTGGTACCTATTTATCTACTTGCACTTGACATGCTTTCAAACTGTTAGGTTGGCAGGAGCAGGGACCGAGCAACGGGAGCTCACCCTGTCGTGGGGATTCGAACCACCGACCTTCTGATCAGCAAGCCCTAGGCTCTGTGGTTTAGACAACATTTGGTGACCATACTGAACTTGGGGAGTCCCACGCCTATCAGTTTGGAAGTGAAATAGGGCCACTGAAAAAATAAGATAGTGGTTTCTTCATAGTCAGGAGGTGCCCCCCCCAGTGCTTCTGTGCCCACATCAAGCTCCTCGCCGCATCAATTTCCCCACTGCCTCCCCCTCTGTTACTGGCAGCCACCTCTGCATTGAAAAGCCAGGTAAACAGCAACAACCAACACTGCTCTGCCCCACCAGCCGCTACAGATTACTTTATAAATTAAAATATTACTTTTACAAAAACTGAAAACAGCATTCCAATACGGACTTAAGTTCAGTGACTTCCAGGACTGACTGAATTTGAGCCATGAAATGTTAATATCCCTTGAAAAAAAGAAGAAATAAAGATGGTGGGTGAAACTGGCCTTCTTGAGCCACTAATGTCTTTAGTTTAAATTCTCATCCTCATGTTTGTGCATAGACTTCAAGAGAGAGGAAAGGATAAAAATGTCTCTTTTCCTTCACCCTCTCCACCCCCCAGGGCCCCCAAACAACAGTTCAAGGCTCCTGTTCTTTGCTTATTTGTTTTGTATATTTCTTTCAGTTAAACACTGTCCAGGGTGGTTCACAATTAAATACAAAAAACTAAGGGAAGGGAAGTGAGAGAGGGTTTGTGAGGAATACACACCAGGGACACACTCAAAATGCAACATTTTGTTAAATTAGTACTTTTTAAAGTGTAAGAGTACTATTAAAATACCAACAGAGGCCACAAAATACCAACAGAGTCCAGCTCATCTAAGAGCTACATTATAGAGGTCATAGCATATAAAGTATATAGGAAACAACATAAACATTTCATAAATGATGTTATATTACATGTTAGGGGCAGATTAAACAATGGAGCATTTTCATGTATATCCCTATTTCTATTTACGCTACAAACAAACTGGTTTAATAGTTTAACTGATCTGGTTTGGGCATATGTAAAGTAAACATTTCAGCCGACTTAATAGTTGGGGAACCCTGGGAACTGCATTTTAAGAGTCAAGGCAGGGATACAAGAGAATTCTCAGTATCCTCTGTAAAATGCAACAGGAAGCCATGACAGAAAAACCTATATTGATTTTATATCAGTTCTGCCCTAAGTCACACTATGGCCTAAACACTTCTTGATAATTGGAGGACAAGATATATTATTCACACACAATTCTAAGTGGAAAACAAGTTTTTGCAGTTTTTAAAATATTGCCTCTGCGGCATCCCAGTATAAAGAATGAATGCTTTCAGTCAGCCTTACTCACTGTACTGCTACCCTGCTAAAATGTCAACATTCTGGATGAAAGCCCCAAACAGTTTTTGCAGTCCTATGTAATGTTGGGCCTTGCTAAATTTAGAGACCTTAACTCACTTTCCTTACATTTCAGAAGCTTGCAAGAGAGCTTCTTATTCCTGTTAGCCCTAGGAATTCCCAACCTGAATACACTGGAAAATTAAGACAAAGTTCCTGGAAACTGAACCACATGTGATTCAGAGTCAGGCTTCATAACTCACCTGTCCCTCAAGGGGCTCCTTAATTCAAGTGCTTTGATGTCCCTCGCCTCTCATAAACAAACCTTTTTACCTCTGCTTTTAGTTAGCATCATTATTTTTTTTATTTTTTTGCCTAAAAGGCAAAAAGAAGTTACACCCCCCTCACATTAGTTTGCAAAGTCCACTGACAGTTTTCTACCTCAGCTGTTAAATCTAAGGACACCAGGAGCCTCAGGCTTGCAAGCTTCTGAAGTCCACTTGCCACATCAGAGGCCAACGTTTTATGTATACTTCTTGCCAAGCACCACACATACAGCTAAGCACGTGAAATGTAAAATACTAAGCAACACACTAAAACCATTTTCACACAAAACACTTAAAAAGCACCTTTGAACCGCTCCCCAAGTCGAGCGAAAGCTATTAATATGACACAGAAAAAGAGAAAAAAAATTCTAGGTCAATGTACATTCTCCCCAACTTAATTATGTTACAGGCCTATTTCACACCCTCCAACATTCCTCTGATGAAAATAGGGACGTCCCATTCCATAATGATAATTATACTATTTATACCCCACACATCTTACTGGGTTGTCCCAGTATTCTGGGCAGCTTCTAACATATATGAAAACATAATAAAACATTAAACATTAAAAAAACCCCTTCCGTATACAGGATTGCCTTCAGATGGCTCAGCGACTGGATAACTCCACACCATCCAACATTTCTCCAGTGAAAATAGGAACATTCTAAGGAAAAGTGGGACATTCTGGAATCCAGTTAGAAATTGGGACAGCTCTAAATCAAGGACGTCCCTGGAAAATAGGGACATTTGGAAGGTCTGCTATTTATGCATCACATACAATAGTATCTTATTACAGCATGAGGTAAAAGAGGAGACCTCTGTCCTGTCCCCACAGCAAGGAAGCAAGGGCCAGCTTTGGACTTTCAAATTTCAGTGGTGCCCTCTGTGATGAGAAAATTCAATGCCCCCCTGCCTTCTCCCCTCATGGCTGCTTCATTTCTGCTGGGTTTCCTCTCATCTTCTCCCTACCCACCACCCTGCTCTGCCTTCTCCTCTCAACACAGGCAGTGTGCCACTAAAACACATCACATTTGGTTTGGTCCTCAATCCAATAGCTGAGAGGTGCCTGCCAAATGTTTGTTTCATTCAGCTTTCCTGCCTGGAATCTTCAGAGCCCTTTACCCTTGGAGAATTGTCTACTTCGTTCTGGTCAGCTGTGGCTTTCATCACAGTAAGTGTACAGTGTGCAGAGTTCCTGGCATAGGAAGGAATGCACCTGAGCAGGTGTGGATCATACACTTGGCTAATCCTTTAATCCCAGTGAACCTACTGCAAGATGCGTCTCATGAGCACCCTGAGACCAACTGCTGGAAACCACAGGAGGGTAGAGTGCTCTTGTGTTCAAATCCCGCTTACGGGTTTCCCACAGGCATCTGCTTGGCCAGCGTGAGAACTCAGTGCTGGATTAGATTGGGCCATTGGCCTGATCCAGCAGGCTCTTCTTAAGTTCTTACAATAGGGTCAGACCTCCAAAGAAGACAGCAATTCCTTCTGCCGTTTCCTCCACTGCTCTTCAATGTTCATATTTCACTCTCATCTTCCTTACTCTCTTACGCCAGCTGCAAAGATTCTGTTGCAAACTAAACACCTGTTGACACCTGCCTTGACTGCTTTTGCACTCCTTTCCATTGAAAAACTGCTTTGCACAGGTTATTGGTCTTTAAAAAATGCAAGTGTGTGTGTGTGTGTGTGTGTGTGTATTCTGAATACACCACAACAAAAGGATATTTTTTTAAAAAGTAAGTTCATCATGCACTATGTAATGACAGTGTACCTGTGGCTCTTTAGATGCTGGGCTACGCTTCATATAGATGGCTATTGCCTGGGCTGGCTGGGGCTGATGGGAGTTGGAGTCCAACAACATTTGGAAGGGCACAAATTATCCATCCTTGCCATAGAGCCAGTCAGAATCTAAAAAATATGTGCTATTAGGAAATCTCCAAAATGCTGACCAGAGCTGCTTGTAGACTGTCACAACACCAGCATTTTATCATTTTAACAAGCAAACATCAAAGGTTTTATGAGACACCACTGAGTACAGAATACATTTTCTGACCTAGACCGTAGGCCAATAGATTATGAGATTACCAATTTAAGGGTCACCCTCCACTGTGACTGTTCAATGTTTTACCCTGAAATCTCAACCCACGTAGCTCTCTAATAGTCCATGTCAGGCCATCTTTGGCGGATTGCACAAGATTTCAGTTTGCCTTGAGAGAAAAAGAAAAACCTTTTTTAAAAAAGAGGTTTTCTTTGGAGGTTCAAAGGCACCTCTTGCTAGCCTAACCTCTTGAAAAGGCGTAAACATATCTGGTCAAATTAAGCATTAGCTGTTTCTACGACCACAGGGACATGCTGCAAATTCAACAAAGACCTCTTAGTTGGACCTAAATGAAATGAAGTTAAAATTCCACAATCAGCCCACCAGCTGTCAGCTGACACATATAGGCTAGAGTTTTCCATAAGGTTAAATTTGGATATGACTATAGATTTCAGTGAAGCTAAATTTGCAGTAGATAACAGGGGCACTTATTGCTTATGTCACATTCCTATTTTGTGGTTGGGGTTCCATAGCATACTGGCAAATTCAGGTTGGGCAACTGAAGTGGATTTGGAGCCCTAGTGCAATAAACCTGCTTTCCCACCCACCCCAAAATTGACTTCTCCCATAAGGAAAATGCATTGAAAAGTGCTTGATGCAACAAATCAAAATGAAGGCTCAATAAATAGCCAATGTCACATAACTTCCACGCAAGCTGTGCAAACAAATCAAGCTGAATGCTTAATAAAAGAGCTGTCATTTACCAAATCAGAATCCACCACATTATAAAGAAACTTTGTTTCTTCATAAATATATTATCTTGCCATCTACCCTCACTGGTTCTAACTGTGAGCTTCTGTGAGCTACCTGTGAGCTTCAATATGCATACTATGTCCTAGATTTTAGTTATCCATTATCTCATGGACAGTGTTCATATTTTTTCATGAGAAATAATAATTCTGGCAGTGGTCAAGAGATGTTGTATTAATTCCATGTCCTGCATAAGTAAAGTTTCTTTAACATATCCAGATAGTAAAATTGTAAGACGGGTGAAGCATAGCCTGCTATCACTTCACTTTCCATTGCTTTATCTTCCTCAAATTTTAAAATTTATTTTAGGACACATCCAGAAAACATGCCATATCCCAGCCCTTGCAGCTTCATACCTCCAATAAGCTTCCCTTGCTGTTCTGCATACTTAAGGTGTTAGGTACCAATGGAACATAATGACACCATTTTGTCCATCTGACTAAGCTCAGTATGGTCTACAATCATCATTGATCTTCAAAGGATAGGTTGGATCAGCTGCTGGGTCACAGCCTAATTTAATGTGAGACACAACAGAAGCACTACTACAATACAAATATATGGGAAAGAAAGAAAGAAGTTCCTAAATGCATGTTTGGGTTAAAGGTGAGTCCTGTATCTGAAAAGGTTTAAGACTACCGGTCTACATTGACAGGCAGCAGCTGTCCAGGTTTTATCTAATACATATATATCCCCACTTTTCTCCAAGAAGCTGAAGGCAGTTAATTATTAATATTATAAGCGTTAATATTAATATTATCCAACCTTCACCAGCAGGTCCCAGGGCAGGTTACAACAATTTAAAGTTCAGTATTCAAAACAGTTGAAGCAAATCACAACCATGGGGATAAGGTAGCTCCTAAAAACACATCTCAGGTGTCAAAGGCCGGGGTAAAGGGGTGCATTTTCCACATTTGCTGAAAACTAGACAGTGAAGCTGCCAGGTGCACCTCTCTGGGAGGGAATTCCACAACTTGGGGGCTGCTTCTCCCCCTTTCTAATTCTTCCCAAGAACACTGTGAGATAGGTTAGGCTGAGAAATACTGACTGGACCAAGGTTACCCAGTAGGCTTCATGCCTGAGCAGGAATTTGAACCCAGGTACCCCAGGTCCTAGTCCAACACTCTAACCACTACACCACAACTCTCCCAGCTCTCCCTGGAAATGCTGGGGATGGAACCTATGGCCTTCTGCATGCAGAGCTGGTGCTGAACCACGACCCTTCCCCTAAGCAACTCTGGTCTCAGTACATTTACTGGTAGGATTTATATATGGTTGGATAAATATACCCAGTGGCATGAGATGCTTCCCATTGGGGGTTATGGGACTGATGCTCTTTGTGCACACCACCAGCTTTCAATATCTGAATGACCTGTTGCCAGTATTAAGTGCCCAGTCATGAAGAGGAAGTAACTTAGCTAATTCTACTCAAGATTACACATGGAGATGTCTGAAGACCATTGCCTCATAGAGCATTATGATCACCACTTAAATTTGGCAATTAAAGCCACCTTCCTAGAGGAAGTTAATTTTTTATAAGCTATTTTAGGGTTGACTTTAGATGCTCATAAAAATTCTATAAAGATGGTGTCTTTCTTGTCAAATTTTATTTCTTACTGGCAGCGTTCTTAAAAATATAAATAAACATGGGAATAGCATTCATTCTCTGATTGTGAAGCTTGTCTCATAAATTCATTGTTGCAGATCTCTATCTGTTCAAGTCGGTGGAATCTTTGGCAATGCAGCAAGCTAGATGATGCCTTACCATCTCCCTGATATCTCTAAGGGCTTGTTTACACTTCGTTTATTCTCTGCCTAGAAAGCATGGGTCCAAACAGTTTTGCATTTGCCCCACCACTTTCCCTTGGAAAACTTGCTTTTTACCACTGAATCTGAGCAAACATCAATCCATGGAAAATCCGAATGGCATTTGCTCCAGTTCAGTAGTAAAGAGTGGGTTCCACACAAACACAAACTCCGGGGAAAGCTGCAGGGCAAGTGGAAATGTGGGTGAGTTCTAAGAGTTCAAAGGTCCAGTACTGCATATGAAATGAGATTCATTTGCATTGCCAGGTATTAGGCGACTCAGCAGGAAAACCCTGTCCTTGGCCTCTGGTTTTGTTCTAGTTAATGACTATTGCTCTATCCATTCCAAAAGGGTTGATTCTCACACCAGAATTCCAAAGTGCAGAAGACAGAGCACAATGTCCTCTGCAGATGAATTAAGACCCCATATTGTCAAAGGACACAAATAGTAAAGTGAATAAAGGGATACCCTTTTCAACTCTGAAGAAATCTAAGGGAAGCCTGCTAACTATTGGTCTCAGAGCCGTCGGCAGCGCGGCAGCAGTGGGAGGCCCCATTAGCTAAAGTGGTGCTTCAGGTTAAGAACAATTTCAGGTTAAGAACAGACCTTCGGAACGAATTAAGTACGTAACCAGAGGTACCACTGTATATGGCTGGCGGGCGTGCAGCTTCCTTCCCAAGCCTCTGTGGGAGGACAGCGATCTCCGCAGAGGCTTAGGGAAAGGTCGACAACTCTGGGAAAGACAGGGGCGCCTGAGGGATCTTTGCACCATGGCGCCGGATAGGCTTAAGAGGGCCCTGATTGCTCTTAGTCCAGGATCACACCTCTGATCCAATAAATAAACTCTACAAACAAATTGAACATAAATAATGTGCAAAAGAAGAAATTCCCATTATTTCCCCTTCTCTGCCTCCCCATGCTCTGTTCTAGGTGTTCTCCCAACTGCCCTGGAGCTGATCAGAGTGGGGGAGAAGGGGGGGAGCCCTCCTGAGCTAGCGGGACTTGAGCTAGCAGGAGCCAGCGCAACTACGGTATTTAATTGAATCCAGTCTCCATCTGGTCTGAAGTGGACCTTTCTCTTTTGATAACACATCTGCAATGAAGCGATCCTAAATCCAAGCTTTGTGTTCTATGGGAAGGACATGGACTTCCACGGAAAAACAGTCTTAAGAGTGCATCCATGCCACAAACATAGCTCAGGTACTTTCAAGTGCTCAGTTTTCCCTTTTATTCTTACCATATTTTGTGGCAAACCACTGGTAGAACTATGGTTGTTTAGTAATGTGTCATGCCAAATTCAGAAATATCTAGTAAAATAAGATTTATTAAAATCAAAAGTAAGAGAGCTAAAAGTAACATGTAATCACAAACCAATTCTACTCACTCCCCCAGGACTCCTCCCATTCCTTTATATAACAAGTCTCCATTCCCTCCCTAGTACCAGGTAAATGTGTGAAAATGTAATGAACTGCCTTAAATCTGTGTAACCACATAGATGCTTCAAAGATCCCTAAGAGTCTGTGGGCATGTCAGGTCTAGGATCGGGTGCAGATTTTGGCTTCCAAAGAACCCCAGAGGTCGTTGAATAACCCACCCTGAACTCCAGTAAAGAAAAAGGGAAGTGACACCTGTGTATAATTAGATCAGAAGTTCTTTGGAAATTGATGTTGAAGTAAGGCCCCCCGGGAATATTTTGTATGAATTTGACGAACTTTTAAAAACGAATATTCAAATGTTATTAAATTGCTAGAAGACTGAGCTGTATTTACCCTGGAGCTAATGATGCATGTTAGAGATTGCCCCCAAGTTTATATATTTTTTGGAATATGATTCTTGAAAACATAAGGGAAATTACAGGTTATGGTTCCAGCTGACCCCCCTGGTGGTATTATTCTGTTACGTGTGAGTTTTATTAGAGTTATTAAATTTTTTATTAATTTTTTGATGGCAGCTAGGATGGCCATAAACTACAAAGGGAAACAAAGAAATGTACCCACTTTAATGGAATCGACTTTAAAAGTATAACTTGTGGTATACATCATTAAAATAATTAATATTATACACTTTCTCCTCCCTAAATCCAAACATTCCCTATGCTTTGAAAATCCGATCAGGAGAGCTACATGGACCAGATTTAAGGAGGTTAAAGGGTGGGACAGCAGGAGCTGGAGAACACTGCATGGATGAGGGGGGAACTAAAGGAGACATGAGGGGTTCACAGTCCACATTAAGCAGAGGTATGGATGGGTGCTTACTGCTTAGTGTTGTGTACGCATTATACATTTGAAGAACACTTAAAACACATTGCTTTGCTCAAAGAATCCTAGGAGCTGTAATTTCCCAGCGCCCTTAACAATAATTCCCATGAATCTTGGGGGGAAGTCATAGGAGCCAACTCCCAGGAACTGGAGAGTCTTCACCCCTGCCCAATAAATTATATGAGGGGGCTGTGGCCCCCCAAAGTTGGTGAGCATTGCTATTCAAATGGTGTGTGTTATGTACTGAAGTTCTCACCCTGGGCCAGCAGGGGGATACTGTAGATAGTTTTCACTCAGGTCCACATATGCAAATAGGGGATTGAAAGTGACGTTCAGTGATTGGATAGTTACAGAAAATGGTTACAGTTGCGTTGTAATGGAGCTCTATATAAGCAGGCTGGCTGAACCCTTCAGTTCAGTTCTGTTCTGGCCTGTGAATAAACAAGAGCTGTTTGAAGAATCGCTGTGCCGTCTGATATGTTCACCCACAACTTAACAGTGTGCGTACAGCATGTCATGTGATCAGGGGAGCAGCTTACCTGGGCCCGCTCAATCTTTTATCCAAGTTGGCACCCCTGGGGGAAGTTACATGTGCTTTAAATGTAAATTGTGTACGCACCCTCAGCCTGCGATGAACCTCAGGCTTAAATATCTCTGCACATCCTGAACACCAACTTCTTCCATTTTTGTAAGTTGTAACGTACCAAGGCAGACAATGGCATTTCCCTCATTGTAACAGCAAAACCAGTTTACACCTGGCTCTTGTAGATAATAGGGCAACTTTCCTCAACTATTCCGTTTCGAGGAGCTCAAGAGATTAGACTCTCCCCTGCCTCCTTGATACTTTCTGAAACTCCTGATAGGTATACAAAAGCAAATGGCCCATTCCACAAAATTCTGGCAGCGCCTTACCTCTGATCTCTTGCCAACTGCTTCGAGGTAGATTGGCAGGGAGCGGTCTGGTGAAAACAGAAGCAACCACAGCAAACACTGCCAGAGCCCACAGTACAGGGCAGGAATGGCATGTTACACAAGCAGCTACCACTGACCTCAAGTTTCATGCCTTCAGTACTCCAAGTAGGGTGTAAGGTGGCTGAAGGAAACAGCTCTCCTAGTCAAAGAAACTCATAGTTCTCAGCAGGTGATGCTGGAGCATATCAGGCTTTGCTAATTACAGATAGGTAGCCGTGTTGGTCTGCCATAGTCAAAATAAAAAAATTCCTTCCAGTAGCACCTTAAAGACCAACTAAGTTAGTTCTTGGTATGAGCTTTCGTGTGCATGCACACTTCTTCAGATACACTGAAACAGAAGTTGCCAGATCCTTCTATATAGTGAGAAGGTGGGGAGGGGTATTACTCAGAAGGGTGGTGGGAATGGGAGATTGGCAGATAGCTGAGATGAGCCTATTGACGACTTTGCTAATGTCACGCATGAACTGATTGAGCGGCCACAATACAACATGCCCCAGAATCTTCTGCAATGTGTTCGGCTACCATGGCAGACGTGCAGATGTTCCTTAGCTGATGAGTCAATGTAGAACACATTATCTGAAGGCACAACTCTGAAAACCAGTGCCATAGGACATGCATTGCTGCAGGACATGCAATGTGGTTGCACAACTTCAGCTCCACTTTCCCAGGGCTGATGATGCGTTTGAGCTTGGAAGGAAACTTAATGAAAATAGTAGCATGGCAAATTATTGGGGCTGTGTGATTGCATGCCACAAAGCATGCGTTGGAGCTCATTTATTTTCTTTGTTGTTGTTGTTTAGTTGTTTAGTCGTGTCCGACTCTTTGTGACCCCATGGACCAGAGCATGCCAGGCACTCCTGTCTTCCACTGCCTCCCAAAGTTTGGTCAAACTCATGCTGGTAGCTTCGAGAACACTATCCAACCATCTCGTCCTCTGCCGTCCCCTTCTCCTTGTGCCCTCCATCTTTCCCACCATCAGGGTCTTTTCCAGGGAGTCTTCTCTTCTCATGAGGTGGCCAAAGTATTGGAGCCTCAGCTTCAGGATCTGTCCTTCCAGTGAGCACTCAGGGCTGATTTCCTTAAGAATGGATAGGTCTGACCATCTTGCAGTCCATGGGACTCTCAAGACTCTCCGAGGCCAAAATTGCTGCATGTTCTATTTTTCTTCTTCTTTCCCAATTTAGGGCTTGCTCAATGGCTGCTCCTGACATGGTCTGTAAGAGATGTCTTACCCTAAGCTGTTTGTGCTGATTAGTCAACACGGGGAGAGGTAGCCAAGTATTGCAAGAGGAAAAATGGCCAATGAACCAGATTTAAACCAACAAATAAACTTTCCAAAAACTCTCAGGTACGTTATCTATTACCCTCTTCAAAAGATTTAGTCCTAAGAGTTTCTTTCTGGGTCCTAAATCTGCTCTAGAACATCCAGAGGCAATTTCAAAGCTTTTAGAAAAATGCTTTGGTTTAATCAGGTCAGACTTTGGTTTAAAAAAATAGAATTTATTTATTTGTTAAATTTAAATGGTCTCCATTCACAAAATCACAGAATCACAGAACTGTAGAGTTGGATCAACAAATGTTTCCTGAGCAGCTTAAGAGTCAAGAGCAAAACAATATATAATTTTTTAAAAAACGAACAAACATGCAATACTTAAAAACAGAAAACAATAAAAAAAACCTAGCATTTAGGTAGGTGGAATTTTAGATTCACGTCACTCTTGTGACATATGACAGGTGGAGAAATAGTGACTCCCCAAGGCCACCAGTCAGCTAAATAGCTGAACGTGCTTACAGTTGCCAGCTTTGGGCTCTTCTGCTCTGAGAAGAAAAGTGACATTAACTGCATAAGAACTCTCCAGATTTAGATAGGAAAAGGTGTGGGAAACCAGGAGGAACATGCCAGATGGGGAGGAATTAAAGGATACACAAGGAGTTCACAATCCACATTAAGCTGAGGGATAGACAGGCCTTTTGTTTCTGTTGGGACTCCTCTGCCTTTAATAGCTACAGAAATGATGCAGGCAAAGCTTTTCATATCAATGTCCCTATTTTCCAGGGACAGTCTCAGATTTACAGAAGCCATCTTGGTTTCTCATTTGATCCTGGAATGTCCTTCTTTTCCTTAGGATATCCCTATTTTCAAAGGAGAAATGTTAGACGGTATGGAGTTATGTGACACTTAGACGGTATGGAGTTTAGAAGACATTTGAGGCAGCCCTGTATAGGGACATTTTTAAATGTTTTATGTTTTATTATGTTTTTATGTATGCTGGAAGTCACCCAGAGTGGTTGGGGCAACCCAGTTAGATGGGCATAATAAACATTATTATTATGAAATAGGATGTCCCTATTTTCATCAGAGAAATGTTGGAGGGTATGCAGTCCACCTCTATGCTATGTCAAGTTTCTTGGATAAAATTTCAGAATATTGTACACATAAAAGAGGTATGGAAACCAATCCCTGGCAGGGAAAGATGAAAGCTCTTATTTTCAGGGATTTAAATTAAATCCTATTTCCCAACAGATAGCCACAATACCATATTGCCATTGGCTTTGTGTGTATCCTTTCCACTTCAGAAATATACTGAACCTGACTTGTATGCATAAAAATCTATATACCAGTTTTAAATATCTGCAAAACCTACTATGGTATTTTCAAATCATATTAAAAAAATGTTATACTGCATGCAGCATCAAGCATGCAGCATCAAACAACTTTTTAAATAACAAGTGACTAGACTAGAAGGAAAACAACTTGTCCTGGATATCAAGATGAAAGTTCTACATGTGTGTGTGTGTATCTATCTATCTATCTATCTATCTATCTATCTATCTATCTCTCTCTCTCTCTCTCTCTCTCTCAGGTGGTTACGTGCAGAATCAAAGCCACAGTCTTACAAGAATATTAGAGTTGTCACTTTTTAATGCTAGGTCTACTACACTGCAAGACGCACAGGCTGAAAAACAGATATTAAGCTGGTGGTTTGATCCATCACTATCTCTACCCCACAATAAACCTTACAACTGAATTTCTATGTATCACCCAGCCTGCTTGCTCATAGAACAGGAGCAGGAACAAGGTGGTAACTTTGACCCAACCTTACTTTGCAAATCATTTAATGAATTTCTTAGTTTGCCTAGATTCACTCCAATCAATGGATTTGTGAACTGCCCTGAGATCTTTGGATGAAGGGTGGGATACAAATTTAATAAATGGTAATAATAAAACTCTGGATATTTTCAGAAGATTTTAACTGATAACTACTGAGGGGAAAGAACATAATTTGTGAGGCTGGTTTGTGGTTATTTGACTGCTGTTTATTTATCTGTTTTGAGAATGTGCTCTTTAATCACACTTCACTCAGTTTGCTGCACAGAGCGTCCCTTCCAAGTTAAATTCAACAAGGGCCAAAATACGCATCTCAGAGGAGTTGATCCCAAGGAATGTTGCCTAAACCAGGGCTCTGCTTGCCATGTTTTGGGCTGACAAAGCTTTTAAGAGAATACAGGGGGAATGACCCATGGATTTCAAGGTGGATTTCATTTTATTTTTTAAAGACCAAGACTAGGTGCACACATTGCATGGATGGTTTGCACATTCTTTGCACCAGAAATATATACTCTCATGTATATGAGAGCCAGTGTGGTGTAGTGGTTAAGAGCGGTAGACTCCTAATCTGGGGAACCGGGTTCACGTCTCTGCTCCTCCACATGCAGCTGCTGGGTGACCTTGGGCCAGTCACACTTCTTTGAAGTCTCTCAGCCCCACTCACCTCACAAGGTGTTTGTTGTGGGGGAGGAAGGGAAAGGAGAATGTTAGCCGCTTTGAGACTCCTTCGGGTAGTGATAAAGCGGGATATCAAATCCAAACTCTTCTTATATGTACAATAGACATGGAATACATCATACACCTGACAGGTCCCTTGCATTTGAAAGGCTGCACACAGTCTTCCACAGCTTATAATAAAGGCTAAAGAAGAATGTTGCACACAGATGCATCATAATCATAAACAAAGAAAAAGATTAGGTTCAACCCTTTTGATTTCAGCCCCAAGGGTAGCAAGTCGTGGACTGGCTGGATGCAGAGGAAGGTGGAAGCACCTTCCCAAGGGAAGAAGTGAGGGGACTGGTGTTGGGATGACGATGAGTGGCCAGAAGGAGAAGAGGGAGCAGGCTGGGGGGAGGTGGTGTTGGAAGTTGAAGAGGTTTAGTGGGCAGGAAGAGTCTGTGGCAGAGAGCAGTCCAGAGGCAGAGGCAGAAGCAGAGGCTGGAGAGGAGGGAAAGCAAGAGATAGAGATGAGACAGGCTGTACTCCCCTCCTGCAGTGACCAGCTTCCCTCCCACCTGACATCCCCAAACCAGAAGAGGTATGAAGATGCTGGAGCAAAGACAGGCAAGATGAAGGAGGGGTTTTGTCGTCTGGGCAGCCCAGGACCTCTATACACACTGCCCAGGCTTGCTCCCCAGAGAGGTAACTGCAGTGCCGCTAATGCAGGAGGTAGTAATGAGTTAATAGTCAAACCACCATGGTTTGACTTCACCCCCAGAAGGTGTAACCATCGTAACAGTCACCGTCACCATAGTCATCATAGCCGAGACATGTCTTGTCCTATATACCAGAGTCAGTATTGATTTATTTCTATGTAAGGTAAAGGTAAAGGGACCCCTGACCATTAGGTCTAGTCGTGACTGACTCTGGGGTTGCGGCGCTCATCTTGCTTTATTGGCCAAGGGAGCCGGCGTACAGCTTCCGGGTCATGTGGCCAGCATGACTAAGCCACTTCTGGCAAACCAGAGCAGCGCACGGAAACGCCGTTTACCTTCCCACCAAAGTGGTACCAATGGTATTTATCTACTTGCACTTTGACATGCTTTCAAACTGCTAGGTTGGCAAGAGCAGGGACTGAGCAACGGGAGCTCACCCCGTCGCGGGGATTCGAACCACCAACCTTCTGATCGGCAAGTCCTAGGCTCTGTGGTTTAACCCACAGTGCTACCCACATACTTGTATACCATTTGTCTACCATAAGGTACCCAAGGTGGCTCACAAAAATAAGACCTCTCAACACAAACCATCATATAAAGGCAGTTATTAACACCATTAGAATAGAACATAAGAAGAGTCTGCTGGATCAGGCCCATCTCGTCCAGCATCATGTTCTCATAGTGGCCAATCAGATGCCTGTGAGAAAACCTGCAAGCAGCACCTGAACATAAGAACACTCTCCCCTCCCGTTGTTTCCAACAATTGTTGTTCAGTAGCACTACCTTCTCCTACCATGGTGGTAGATCATAACCACCATGGCTAGGAGCCATTGATAGCCTTATCCTCCAGGAATTTGTCTAATTCTCTTTTAAAGCCATCCAATTATGAAACATTTAAAAAAACCAAACTAAACACTCAAAGCGAAAACTATTTAAACTGGCTCAACAAACACTCTGCTCATATCAAAGACCTATTGGGATGAAGAAGCTTAAGTATTTTTTTTCTAAAACAGACCAGTCAAGACCAATTTTGCAAATTACTGCAAAAAATGTCAGAAGACTGGGAAAATGAGAAACTGAAGTTGACAAATTCACACATCCCTTCTTATGGGTAGAACTGGATTGGGGCTGTGAATTTAAATATATATACACATTCTGCATTCCCACTGGTCCTTAAAATTATGATCTGGCACTAACTATATAGTAAGTGGGGGAAGGGTTTATTTTTTTGGGCTATCGTTGAGAAACATCAGGAACTGTGGAAGGTGTCCCCATGTAGCTGCTTGTCTTAAGTCAGAGCTCTTCTATTGTCTGATTTCAAAGGCTCTGCTCCTGACCCTCCTGTGCCAACAACCCAGGCGCTCACTGCTCTTTGATGCCCAACTTTGCCATTTCTTCCGAGCTTGACTTGCGGCACTTTTGCAAAGCTTTGTTCCTCATTCCAATGAAGCAGAGCAGCACAGAGATTTCTCTGAGCGTTGCCAGATAAAAGCAGGGAAATGGACCCCTAAAACGGAGAAGGCTATATCCAGTGGTGCCAAGTGCAGAAGAAAGGGGGTGGGTGGGAGACAGGACAGACTGACTGTAGAGAACAAGGCAGCCTAAAGTGCCTTGGCAAATGGTTTCCAGGCCATTCGCTCTCTTTAGAAATAATGAGACATCTGCAGAGCAGTTGCCCTGAGAAGGGAAAACCATGTCATAATCTGACACCTGCTTAAAAAGCGAGGCGGTGCTGAGCCTGGCCTTTTAAAAGCAGTCTTCTCCCAGACGCTGCATTCTCTGCCAAAATAAGTAAGAGAAGGAGCACTCTCCAAGCTCTCCAGTACTGAAAACATACATAACCCATTCAAGGGGGAATAGAAGGCAATAATTCACTCAGAGGTGTGAACTAGTTTGCATGGATCTTAACACTCCAGAGTGATTTATATTGAGAAAAAAGGCTTGGCAGGTATCTTTGTGGAACATGAAAATAGGATTTGCTTTTCTCTGTGTCCCAAAGTAGTCCTTAAACACCCTTGCTTCAAAAGCATAGAAAAGAATCCCCAATTGCCTCCATAGGAAGAACACACTGACGTCCTCTTGAATCTTATAACAGAAGGCAATAAATTCCAAGCAGGCACTCTTTTTTTGGTCTTGTGTCAGCTGGCTCCTGCGAGAGCTCGGGACCCCCCCCCCCCAAAAAAGAGCATCCTAATTTTGATAGTGGGATGTTGGAGACTATACAATTCCAACAGTCCCTTCTATTTTATTGTTTTTTTCAAAATTAACCTGTAGTTGCTACTCATTGGTCACGGGGAAGCTACACATCTTCTTAAAACATAGCATTTCTGCTGCAAGGTTGCCAGATTTTCCCAGCATGTAAAACACAACATTTTGCACTTGTGGGAAATGCAACACTTCGCTCAGAGAGAGGCAAATGATAACCCTCCACACATATATATATATATATATATATATATATATATATATATATATATGCCAGCATATATTTTCTGTCCAAAAGCATATTTAAAGGACTGCTGTTCTGTTATGTGACTTAAATGCAGGAGTATTCATGTAGTCCTTAAACAAAATACAAACCCTTATAACAGCAATGTTCTCCTCTACTCCCATTATGACATACCATTTCGTGAATGTTATTATTTAACTTCCTTTTTCTTCTATTCATTCACTCTTTTGCAGGATGTGATCTCCTCTCTCCGGGGGCTCATGCCCATTTCCTCCCCATTTACAAAAGGGTGAACATGATACCTGGAACAAGGGTCTCCTTTACACCCCCCCCCCGCAACAAGGCTAGCCACTCCACGTCCATTATGTGAACACACACACACACACACACACACACACACACACACACACACAGTGCTATTGTCTCTTTAAGGAGACAAACATTAATCCTAAAAGCCGTTGAGGCTTGCTTTCTTTGATCCTGCAGAATGGCCCCCAGTGCTTCTAAAAGATGCATCAATTATGTCAAAACAGTGATGAGGTTTCAGCACCTAATAAGGCTCATTCTCTGCCTAGGTTAGAATATATATAAATTACCTATCAACCGAGGATGGATCTAAGGAAATCTTAGATTCAGAACATCACAGAAGGTCTGGGTGCCTTGGTTTTGTTCTGTTGCCCCCCTCCCCCTCCTCTTGCTCCTGTCCATAATAAACTGGAACAACCTCCCCCCCTTCTTTGCCTGTACTTGTTTTCACGGCTGTTGAAAAGTCAGGACAATGACGGCAGCTTCTAAAGCAATGAGCACATGCCCCTTGGGCCAACCCACCCACAGCAGCAAATCTTTTTGCCTTTCTTTTGCAGTCATCAGCGAGTCTGCCCATTGTCTGGCAACTCAGCTTCCCACAAATGGGAAAACAAACAGTGGGTTTGGGTGGCATCAGATGGACTGCAAGGAAGAGAGAATCAAAGGAGGCAAAGAGGGTGGGGAGACTTGACGGGAGAGTCAGTACATTTGTGGCTCTGTATCAGCATCCGCCCCTCGTTTTAATCCTTGTTTACTCAGCTCAGGTAGCAGACAGGTTATCTGGGTCTTGTTGGCATCTATCCTTCCTCATTTTTCTTCTTCATTTTTTTTTTTTGTAAGAAAGGTGCATGCTGCATGCACAAACTTCCATACAAATCAAGATGAGCTGCCATTCCCCCCCTCCGCCCCTGCCAACATGCACTAGCCAGCAAATCACTAGCCGGCTAAAAAGAAAAGAAACGAGCTGGTTTTGTAGTTAAGCTGCCCCTTCCCACCTTGTTTCAGTTGGGCTATCCACCTTCTTATTATTTTGAAAGGGCTGCCTACATGTACAATTATTTGATTCAGTATCCCTTTAAAGGGAAGCAGAATCAGTTTTGTTATAACATGGAAACATTGCTTTGGGGAGGAGGGGAGTTTGTGATGTCATCAGTTTCCAGCCAATCCTCACGGTGCACAGTCAGCTTTTGTTGTCGACACACTGATCCAGTTTCATTCGAACCTGATCCTGAAGATCATTTGTCTAAAACAAACCAGAGTAACTCCATAGAAGGATCACTACGTAAAAGATGAGCATTTGTAGGTATCTACAGTTGCTTATGGGATGCAGGTGGCGCTGTGGGTTAAACCACAGAGCCTAGGGCTTGCTGATCAGAAGGTCAGCGGTTCGAATCCCCACAACAGGGTGAGCTCCAGTTGCTCGGTCCCTGCTCCTGCCAACCTAGCAGTTCGAAAGCACGTCAAAGTGCAAGTAGATAAATAGGTACCACTCCAGCGGGAAGGTAAATGGCGTTTCCGTGCGCTGCTCTGGTTCACCAGAAGCGGCTTAGTCATGCTGGCCACGTGACCCGGAAGCTGTACGCAGGCTCCCTCGGCCAATAAAGCAAGATGAGCACCACAACCCCAGAGTCGTCCACAACTGGACCTAATGGTCAGGGGTCCCTTTACCTTTACAGTTGCTTATATGCTGAGTGGTAATAAGGAATGGTGCAGCAATGCTCTAAGAAAGCAATGTTTCCTAAACACTCAGCCATTAACCTGATATGTGGAGAGCCAGCCATGAACGCAGGGAAGCATATGACAGAGGGGAATGCAATGGATGGAAATGACTCCCTCAGAAGGTGGTAGACTCTCCTTCATTGGAGGTTCTTAAGGGGAGATTGGGTGGCCATCTGCCAGAGATGCCTTAGCTGAGATTCCTGCATTGCAGGGAGTTAGACTAGTGGATCTTCAGGGTCCCTTCCAATGCTACAATTCTATGATACTATGAAATTGCATAGGGCTTTTAAAATGAATGAGGAATGAACCTTGTCCATAGAGGTCTGATTAATCTCAATAATTTCTAGGGTGGCTACTAAGGTGCAGCACAGATTTGCAAATAATTTACATGTGCTAATTTATGCGTATAGATGCAAATATAGGAAAAAATACTAGAATTTAATTAGAAATACACCTCGCTATGGTGAGGAAGACTGTCTGCTCAGCCTCCTGTCTGGGTACTAATTATTGATGGACAGCTTCAAGGCCCCTCCTTTTCTCCTTTCTGCCTGATGCAGGTGAAGGGTAACCAGTTTTTTTAGGAAGGCAGTGTAGAATAAATTCAGGACAACTGCTCTGGCAACCCTGCTGCAATATGGTGCTGTTCTTTTTGTTTAGGCATGCAGACTTGCAAGCAGGCAGAGTGGTGGGATAATACTTGCTCATACTATCAGAACCGCCTTGCGCAGATCTGTCTGTTTTGACCCCCAGTGCAATAGCAGAACAACTCACTTTATTGTTAAAAACCTCACCATGCAGCTTCCGTGCTGTGGTTTAATTAGGTATCCTGCCCGCTTAAGTTACAACATTCTTTCTGAGCAACAGCCACTGGGTAGCCTTTGGCTGTAACCTTACCATGAAAAGAGCAGCCACTCTATTTCACGGTAGTGCCAAAGCCAATCTGAAACCACAATTATATGTGGCATTACGGTAATAAAGTGGAATGGACGATGGGTGATGTGCTGCTTATTAAGCCCATGAAGGCACGTTTGCTTCAAGCAACAGCAGCCAGGCTAGGAACTGTTTTCAAAAGGATCTCTAGCTACTGACTTTCCAGGAAGTCAAATGCACAAAATACGAAATCAGTAATAACTACATATTCAAACTAACACAGTACAGCCTGGTAGTCCATCTAATCTATCACCTTGTTTGCACCAGTGACCCACGATATCATACCTTCCAACATTTCTCTGATGAAACTAGGGATGTCCTATTCCATAATCACCATCATTTATTTATTCCCCACCCACCTGACTGGGTTGCCCCAGTCACTCTGGGAGGCTTCCAATATATATAAAAAGATAATAAAAACTATACAGGGCTGCCTTCAGTTGTCTTTGAAAGGTTGTATCTCCTTATCCTCTTGGTGTGTGTGTGTGGGGGGGTCACATAACTCCATACCCTCTAACATTTCTCTGATGAAAATAGGACGTCCTAAGGAAAAGCAGGACATTCCAGGATCAAATCAGAAACCGGGACGGCTTCTGCAAATTCAGGATTGTCCCTGGAAAACAGGGACACTTGGAGGGTCTGCAATATGTCTTTGGGAAGCTCACAAGGAGGGCATGAAGGCAATAGCTCTCCCTTGCAGTTTGTTCTTCCCCAACACCTGTTATTCAGAGGCGTGCTGCTTCTGACCTGGAGGTAGCATATAGTTGTCGCTGGCAGAATTATCCTCCATTAGTTTATGTACAGTGGTACCTCGGGTTAAGTACTTAATTCGTTCCCGAGGTCCGTTCTGAACCTGAAACTGTTCTTAATCTGAAGCACCACTTTTGCTAATGGGGCCTTCAGTTCCCACCACACCGCCGGAGCACGATTTCTGTTCTTATCCTGAAGCAAAGTTCTTAACCTGAAGCACTATTTCTGGGTTAGCAGAGTCTGTAACCTGAAGTGTATGTAACCTGAAGCGTATGTAACCCGAGGTACCACTGGAATCCTCTTTTAAAACTATCTAAACCTAGTGGCCATCACATCTTGTGACAGCAAATTCCACAAATTAATGTGTGGAAGGACATGATCTTTCTTTCTACTGTTTTGATATTACATGGAAAATAACATTCCTTCTCCCTAATTACCGTATTTTTCGCACCATAGGGCGCACCGGACCATAGGGCGCACCCAGTTTTTAGGGGGGGAATTCAAGAAAAAAAATCTTCCCCCCCCCCGCAGCCCCAAAGAGCAGCGTACAGGCTGCACACAACCTCTCCCTGCCGGAGGGGTTGCGTGCAGCTATGGATCAAGCCAAGGCAGCGAGCGGGATGGATCCCGCTCGCTGTTTTGGCTTCCCCTAGCCCCGTGCAGCCTCTCCTTGGCGGAGGGGCTGCACAGGGCTTTCCTGGCTTTACTGGGAGGTGGGGGGATTCCCTCACCTCTCCCCAAAGCCCGCAGAAGCCGTGCAAACCCTTTAAAGAGATCACGGCTTCTCCTGGCTTTCCTGGGAGGCGGGGGATTCCCCCACCTCCCGCAAAACCGGCAGAAGCCGCGCGCCTTTTAAAAGGGCTGCACGGCTTCTCCTGGCTTTCCTGGGAGGCGGGGGGATTCCCCCGCCTCCCGCAAAACCGGCAGAAGCCACGCGCCTTTTAAAAGGGCTGCACGGCTTCTCCTGGCTTTCCTGGGAGGCGGGGGATTCCCCCGCCTCCCGCAAAACCAGGCTCCCCCCCCAGCCTTCTAACCAAGTCGGGGGACAGCGGCAAAGGCGCGCTGCGCCCCTGCCGCTGTCCCCCGAGTTTGCGGGGCTGGCGACGGGGAGGACCAGGCTTCTCCCCCCGCCAGCCTTCTAGCCAAGTCGGGGGACAGCGGCAAAGGCGCGCTGCGCCCCTGCCGCTGTCCCCCGAGTTTGCGGGGCTGGCGACGGGGAGGAGCAGGCTTCTCCCCCCGCCAGCCTTCTAGACAAGTCGGGGGACAGCGGCAAAGGCGCGCTGCGCCCCTGCCGCTGTCTCCCGAGTTTGCGGGGCTGGCGACGGGGAGGAGCAGGCTTCTCCCCCTGCCAGCCTTCTAGCCAAGTCGGGGGACAGCGGGAATGGCGCGCTGCGCCTCTCCCGCTGTCTCCCGAGTTTGCGGGGCTGGCGAGGGGGAGGAGCAGGCTCCCCCCCCCCGCCAGCCTTCTAACCAAGTCGGGGGACAGCGGGAAGGGCGCACTGCGCCTCTCCCGCTGTCCCCCGAGCTTGTGGGGCTGGCGGTGGGGCTCTCCTGAAGCCTGGAGAGCGAGAGGGGTCGGTGCGCACCGACCCCTCTCGCTCTCCAGGCTTCAGCGAAAGCCTGCATTCGCACCATAGGACGCACACACATTTCCCCTTCATTTTTGGAGGGGAAAAAGTGCGTCCTATAGTGCGAAAAATACGGTATACAATGTTGTATTCTCTGCTCAGCCAAGCCATAAATCTCACACTTTGTGCATCATTTCCTGCAGCTTAGATTCAGCAGTCATTTTAATTACTTTCAAGATTTAACCATTTTCATTTTTTTAAAAAAAAGATTATATGCATATTTCTGTTACATATCAAAACTGCCTGGGGTAGAAATTTGATTCAGTTCACATTTAAAGCCAAAGCTTCCTAATTTACACTTTCCAAACAATATGCAAACTGGAATACAGCCCTCCTTTGAAATTCACCAAAGTTTGCAATGCAGTCCTCTAGGCAAGTAGCATGCACAAAAATGCATTTGCCAGCGTGAAGTATGCATAAAAATGCACAGAGTGAAAATAACATACAAAAATTCAATATTTTAAGGGAGACTGCTTTGCAGAAAAAGTGCATGTATTTCAAAGAAACATAGAATTGTAGAGTTGGAAGGAAAGGCCCATACAGTGGTACCTCGAGTTAAGTACTTAATTCGTTCCGGAGGTCCGTTCCTAACCTGAAACTGTTCTTAACCTGAAGCACCACATTAGCTAATGGGGCCTTCAGTTCCCGCCGTGCCACCGGAGCACGATTTCTGTTCTCAACCTGAAGCACTATTTCTGGGTTAGCGGAGTGCATAACCTGAAGTGTATGTAACCTGAAGCATATGTAACCCGAGGTACCACTGTATATGGTTGCCTGTCTGTCCATGTAGTCCAACACTCTCTACTCTGATTGGAGGAGGATCCATGGGGTCTCTTCAAAAACTCTTGCTCATCACCTGCTACCAAAACCTGTAAGTCAACCTGGGAACTTCCATGTGTAATGAACGCGCTCTGAAACTGTGTGTGCAGGATTGCACACTTGTACCAAAAAGACACAGGAGGGGGAAAGCAATTCTCCACTCACCGTGCTTCCTGTGTCTCTGTTAACATGTGACTTCTGGGCTTGGGATCTCTGGACGGTGGGTTTCTGGCTCAGGTCCAGGTTAATGAATGCAAAGATTTTGTCTGAAACTGGCTTTCATCCTAGATCACTGGCTCTCCTGGGATGCTGCTGAGCTCCAAGATGCAGCTTGGCAGAGAAATGTTTTGGGTTGGTTTTTTTTTTTTTTAAAAAAAGGCTCAGCTACAAAGACTCTACCCTCTGGGCTTGCCAGACACTTTCTATTCATTTTAATTTGTGTTTTCAAAGTAGCTTAAAAACCTCGGCAAACTATATCAATAGCTGCTCACAACAGGCAATAAATCCATCCGGAAAGAAGGGGAGAATAGGGTGAAAACAACAGATCCATCATCTTCAGAAAGAAAATTAAACTCACATTGTCATGAGGGAAGGCAGGAGGAAATAATAAGATGAAAGCAGCTGACGTCCTTACAGGAAGCTAAGCTTCACAAGCCACCTTTCCCTCCTAGTTGGTAGGATGACAGGCAGGGAGCGTCACACCCCCTCACTCCCCATTTCAGTGTGAGCTGGGAGAGCGGTCCCATCTCTTTGCCACATGGCCCCACTCCTCAAACCACCAGCCGATAAGTTGGCCCCTTTTTTATGAATACACAGCTGAAATTGTGTTTATTGAAACCTGGATACATAGAAAAATCCTTTATGCCACTAACACACAGGCACCACCAACTTCTTTGATTTTCTCTTCTGCCTTGAGTCTTGTCTGCTCACTAACAAGCGTCCAGAGTTTATCCAGATTCACTGTAGGACAGAAGTGCTGGTTTTTCTTCAAGTGGTAATGCCTCGTACCAACTTTCCCAAAATAACCAGGATGATATTTGTCAAAATTAATCCTGTGGTGGTGCAAACCTCCAGCATTACCACGGCCTCTGGGATGCTTCCTGTGTTTGCTGATACGGCCGTAGCCATGGCTAACATGACCCCTCTGTTTTCTGGTCTTCCTCAGTCTGGAAGGCATCTTGCTGGGCCAGTGGCAAAGGGCATAAGGTGGCCCTTTTCATGGCAGGGAACCCAACCCAACATGTGAGGTGGCCAGGGCGAGGGCAAACCTAGCCCAGCACTCCAGAAGTCAATAGAAGCTGAAGCCTGCCAAGACTGTTATGAAGTAACACGATATTTCTGGTTCTCTATCAGTTTTCCAGTACCAGAGTTTTAGCAAATATCTCAACAGGCTTTCAGAGCACGGAAAGTACAGCAGGAAAGAGCCACTGCCCTCACTTCCTGCTTCTGGGCTTCCCAGAAGCATCTGGGAGGAAAAGGATACTGGATTTGATAGGCCTTCACTTGGGTCATCTTGTGCCTACTCTACTCCTTGGCACAGTGTTTTTTTCTGACTCAGCTGACTCCCACAGAGCCAATGTGGAGTAATGGTTAGAGTTCTGGACTAGGACCTGGGACAGCAGGGTTTGAATCCCCATGAAGCTCACAGGGTGAAGTTGGGCCAGTTACCATCTCATAAATGTAAATGAGTAAATAATATTTAGAAAAGCAATCCAGTATAACTCCCAACTGGCTACTTTCTTTCCAAGGCCAGCATAAAACTGTATGCATGACAAATATGTGTTTGCAAACCTGTTATTTATTCAGCTGAAAATGTTCTTTGTCACTTTTCTACTAAAATGGCTTGGAACAAGCATCAAGATGGTCATAAAAGTCCAGACAAATAATCAGCAATAATAAAATGCAATCTCAGATTAAGTTATTAAAATTTGTTGAAGCAGAATTCAATAAACACAGCATTAAAATCAACCACTAAAAGACTCAGAGAATCAAGAAATCTTGATTCTGGTTGAAAACTGGTGTATCCCCTCCCTTGTCTGAGTAGGATGTTCTATAAATGGGACAGCACCGGTGAAAAGTCCCCCCCCCCCCCCGCATTATGGGAAATTGCTCAGTTCCTAAAGAAGCAAAGAAGTAAACGTCTTTAAATATTACAAAATGGTACCAGTGCAGGAAGTTGTGTCCCTCGTTGGCAGTGATGTCACATACACTGGCAAATAGGTGTCTGCGACATCTACCCTGACCCACCCCACAGAGCACCCAGGATGCTAACTCTGGCGGGAAACGGCATTTCCTAGCTGCAAAGTAATGTGAGAAGAATGCTGGGAAATCTCATTTGCCTTCAACAGGCATTTTGCCCCTTGTGGAAAATAAGTATCAACCTCTTCTCATTTGTTTGTGTTTGGTGGAGATGTGCTTTTGTTGATGCCGTTATTAACAATTTGGTTCTGTTAGCTGTGTTTCTGTTCTAGTTTTTATTATGTATTTTGTGTGTGTTTTTTTATTCTGTATTTTTATGTTGTGAACCACCCTGAGGTCTATGGATGAAGGGCAATACGCAACATTAATTAATTAATTTCAAGCTGGTCTCTGACCATAATAAATTTCATGTTTCAATTAATTAATAATTTTAAGAAGTGTTATTTTTCTAGAAATACACCCCTGTTCTCTGATAATGGTAATGGCACCCACTTGAGAGGTGCTGGAACTGAGTTTCTGTGAGTTCCAGCTGGAAAAAAAGCCTGATAATATTATAAAGGTTGTTTTGTTTTGTTTTTAAAGGTTAAAAGGCCCACTTGGCTAGATTTAAAAAATATCTTCATTCATTCGACCTGCTTCAGCTTGCCATTCTAACCAATGAGATCCTAACTTGTGTGGAAAATAAATCTTAAATTGGGATCTCAAAGTCCATACCACTAGAAACTGTCCCCCCCTCCCCCCATGAAACCATCACAGTATAATACGTCTCTTGTTAAATTGTTATCTGGGCAGTGTTTCATATCTAACTTCCCACCAGCAACCACGAGGTGTCACCACTGTGCAATGCTGGCTTCTAGTGGTGGCACCTACAGAGCACAAGGACTGAGAAAAGTGTTTCAATCCCATTATGGAAGTGATCAGAATGTTTCTGCATGTGGGGCTCCACATGGCTAGCAAATCGCTTACTATGTGTGTTTGTCCTCACTCCTTGGAGAGTGTCCACATTCATACCAGCAGCTGAAGTAGCATAGAAGCCAAGAGTACGAGCCACAATGAGCTAGAAGTCTACTGATAATATCTCAGCCCTGCACTCACTGAGTGGCCTTGGGCAACCTACTTTTTAGCAGCCTTATAATAGGCAAATAGTTATAGTTGTTCTAGGGATAATGTGTATGAAATGTGTTGCACTACATAATTGCTAAATAATATTGTTCCTTGCCTCTCTCCCCCCACGCCCCGGGAAAGGTACATTCAATGAACCAATAAATAGACTAAAAAGTGCAGCCTCAAAGAATATAGAAGATGGGACATTCCATACAGGAGATGTGAAGGAGCTGGTAATATTTGGCAAAAATATTTGTTATTCTAAAGTTCCATCCCTCTCCTTGTCCACTAACCAGCATGGTAGCTAATTGGCTTCCTCCTAGCCTTTTACAGAGCTGTTAATATTTTTATTAATTGCAGAGGTTTCCAGCTGGCCAGCTAGCTCATGTCTGGACGCACAAGAAAAATTAAGCTGCTGGTTAAACAGAGAGCTGACCCCTTTTGGCAAACTTTCTGAGAAACATTTTCAGAAAAGGTGAAAACGAGACATTTGAGACTTTAAATTCAAGGCTGGAGGGGACCTTTTGGAAAGGGGTGGCGCATTTTCGTTTACAGGAACTGACAAACAGATGACAGATGATTGTAATTGTTTAAGGGCCAATCCCGGCATTCTGGGTTTTTTCATTGGTGGGTTCCTACCAAGTTATTCCTGTTATCTAATGCTTGTGGTTTATAAGGACTTAGAATTAGTTTAAAGATTTAGACCCAAATCAAATAATTTCCTGGGCAGTTTTCAACAGATTCAATCAACAGTGAAAAACAAAGGGCAAGCAATTAACAAAAAAAAATTTCAGAAATCAGCAACCTGACTCATTGCCCAAAGTGATGCTGCAAAGGGATGACTTCCTTTAGGATCACTCCTTCTGTGCTGCTTAGAATTCTGAGAAAGAAAGGCATCCATTTGTGGCAACCTGCTTGTACAATAGACATTTGCATGAGCAAATGGTATTTACTCTTCCCCTTGTGCTCCCAAAATATGCTCCAGGGAGTTGGGGAACCCTCTGGACCAGGCTGAGGTTGTTGGGTTGCAGAGTGAGATTAGGAAGGGGAGTTCAATTGCATTGGCTGGCAAAGGCACCGGATCTTCTTCAAGGGGTGAGAAACCTATGGCGCCCCAGATGTTGTTGAACTACAGTTCCCATCACCCCAGACAACATGAACAATGGTCAGGGATGGTGGAAGCTGCTGCTGAATTTCTGGAGGGCGACAGGTGCCCCACCTGTAATATAGGCAATGAACAGATCCATACGACAAGCTTTTATCAAATTTTATATTGTCGTAACTATCATAGCTCACCCAAAGAATTCTGGAAATGATATTTTGGTGGGTGGAGGGTGCTGTGAATTTTCTGTTAAGGTTCCTCACAGACCTTCAATTCCCAGGATCACTTAGGAAGAGGAAATAATTACGAAACCAATTTAGTTTTCGGGTGTGGATATGCCTGAGAATCATGGAGCTGCTTGGCAGCACTTTCTCAGAACTACACCAATTTAACCCATTCCTGTGTCGCATTTTGAGATGTAGGAGTAAGCTGAGTTTCAGGAATGGTAAAAGTAATTTACAAATAGGAAAAAAAGGCTTGTCTCAAATGTGAGAGGACCACATTTGAGACCAGGGATCCCGATTTTCCAAGGACAGTCCCAGAATTATGAAAGCTGTCTCATGATCTCAGAATGTCCCTATTTCCCCTGCCAGTGCCACCGCCGAGTTCGGAGAGGAAGATGAGCTGGCGCTTGTCCCAAATGATGGCAATGGCGGCATCGGCAGCTGTGAGGAAGCATCCCATTGCTTCTTCATGGCTGCCACTGCCGGCCTTGTCCCTTGGGCACCTCGTAGCAGCTGCTAGAGAGTGAGCGAGGAGGAGGAAAGGCGGTCTCTGCCAAGGCCCAGCCCCACGTGAGGTGGCAGCTCTGAGGGGCAGGAAGACAGCAAGGCCACCCTGGTTGGGAAGAAAGTGGGGGTGGAGCAGAGTGCTAGCAGTCTTGAGTTCTGTTTTGTTTTGAATGCTTTGTGTGTCCACCTCTAATCTAGCATTATGTGCTATGGAAGAGGGGGAGAAAATCTCTGCCCAGTCTTTTCTGTACCATTCATGATGCTATACAGCTCTGTCCAGCCCTGTCATCTTTTTTTCTTCTTCATGCAGAAGGTACTACAAGCCCTTTGATCACATTGGCTGCACTCTACTGCAACAGGCAGATGGTGAGCCTAGTGGGCCCAAGGAGGAGACATTGTTTTTCTTGCCGATATTCTGAGGATTAGCAAAATGGACAAGCGAGGAGTCTTCTCGTAGGGAGTCTTCTTGTCCAGAGAAGGAGTTCTGTCCCCAAATACAATGGGCTCCACATTCCTGGTGGCTGTGAGAAAGCTCCCGGAAAGCTGGGCGTGCAACAGCTTCAGTAATTATGAATTATTCCATTGTGGCCGTTAATGGGAAAGTTGTGTTAATTACATTTAGGACAGGGGTTTTTATTCTGGCCAGAGGCAAACCTGATCATGAGATGTTGAGGCTCCAGAAAGCTTTTCCAAATTGGGAAGCTGCAGGCAGAGTTTATACAAATATCTTCAGCTTGTCCTGTTCTCAATTATAAGAACACAACAACAAGAACAACAACCCTTCTAGGTTAGACCAATGGCCCATCTAGACAAATATCCTATCTCTAATTACAGTGCACTGGGCCTTATCCCAAAACAAAACAAAACAAAACAAAACAAAACAAAACAAAACAAAACAAAACAAAACAAACCTCACTCAGCATTCACTTGGGACTTGTGCTTGCAGCTATGCCTCACACAGCAGGGCTCTCGTGACATGCTAAGATTCAGGATGTCTCTAAGTGTCTTGGATTTCCCAGCCTGACGTCCACAGCTAAACAGATATTAATCAGCTCCGTTGATTATGGCTGCATGAATGCTTTTCCTGCCCGCTGGTTAATGTTGATGTTAGCTCTAAGAAGAGCACATCATTTGGCCTGCCCCTGCCCTGCTGTACTGCAGTTTATCTGCAGATGCCTTGCTTGCTTTCATTCCTCATGAATGCAACCCACACCTCCTCTATCTCTAGAATGTGAAAATGTAGCCAAGCCTGCTGCCTCTTTGGGGAGGAGTCCCTCTATGCCTGGTGCTAGCTTACCCTTCTGAAATATACAGCCAACCTGCCCATCTTCTTTTGCCATCTCCTAGATGTTGATCACATGTATACCAGACATACCTAGCTAAGGCCTCTCAACCAGGCGGCGTCTAAGTGCCAGTCTCTGTAGCTTTCTTAGAATTGTTGACCAGACCAAGAACATTGCTATGGATTAAGGGAGAATATTATGAAATTGATATATAGGTGGTACATGACCCCAGTCAAGCTTGCAAAAATTTATCATTTGCCCGATAACAAATGTTGGAAATGTAAAGAAACTGAAGGTACATTCTTTCACCTTTGGTGGACGTGCCCAAAGATTAAGGCTTTCTGGGAAATGATATATAATGAACTGAAAAAGGTATTTAAATATACCTTTCTGAAGAAACCAGAGGCTTTCTCCTGGGCATGGTCGGCCAATTGGTGTCAAGGAAAGACAGAACATTTTTTATGTACGCAACAACAGCAGCAAGAATACTTATTGCAAAGTATTGGAAGACACAAGATCTACCCACTTTGGAAGAATGGCAGATGAAGGTGATAGACTATATGGGACTGGCAGAAATGACTAGCAGAATCCGAGACCAGGGAAGAGAGACGGTGGAAGAAGATTGGAAGAAATTCAAGGACTATCTTGGGAAATATTACAAAATTAGTGAATGTTAGAATGATGTTGGATAGAATTTAAGTGGTTATCAGCTGTAATGATTAAGATAATTGGGGGGGGGAGAAAGAAAGGTGTAAAATTAAGTGAAAAATAAGGGTGAGGATTTGCTGAATGAATAATTTGAATTGGAATACAAAAAGGGGAGGTATGAGGAGGTCTGAGAAGTAAGTTAAAAGAAAATAAGTGAATGAAATTATATATGTTTTTATTTTTGTATTTTTGTTTATTGGTTTTTTTTGTATAATCTCTGAAAAGTTAATAAATATTTTTTTTTTTTAAAAAAAAGAACATTGCTATGGACAGGTCCAAACAAGGTTCCATTTGCCGGCCGAAGCCAACCTGCTTATTAAAGTCCCTGCCAGTAACACTTCGTTCTGTCAGGGTACCAGTTGCAGTCTGAAAAGCCAGTAAATTCCAGGCCCAACAAGGATGCACCCTAACCAGTCAGATTCCATACTGGCTTTCCTGCAAACCCACCAGAACATAAGAAGAGTGCTGCTAGATCAGTCCAAAGATCCATCTAGCCCAGCATCTTGTTCCCATGGTGGCCAGCCATGGGGAAGCCCTTAAGTAGAACACAGAGGGAAACTGCACTCTCTGCACTTGCAGTTCCCAGCAATTCCCAGTAAAGTGGTACCTGGGGTTACGGACACTTCAGCTTACATACGCTTCAGGTTACAGACTCCGCTAACCCAGAAATAGTACCTCAGGTAAAGAACTTTGCTTCAGGATGAGAACAGAAATCGTGCAGTGGTGGCACAGCAGCAGCGGGAGGCCCCATTAGCTTAAGTGGTGCTTCAGGTTAAGAACAGTTTCAGGTTAAGAACGGACCTCCGGAATGAATTAAGTACGTAACCAGAGGTACCACTGTATTCAGAAGCATACTGCTTCTGATAGCGGAGGGAGAACATAGCTATCATAGCTAGCTCCTCCTCCTCCTCCTCTTCTTCTTCAGTATATTTATTAATATATTTCTTCCCAGTTGAGATTCAAGGCAGCTGACAACATTTACAAACATTGCAAAACACAACGTAATCAAAACAAACTAGTTCAAAACAATAATTAAAGCACATCAAAGCACATTCAAAGCCAGCAATTAACAACAGTTTGCCCTGACAGCTGCTCACTGACCAGCATTGCCTGCACCTTAATTTTCAAAGGCTTGTCTGAATAAGAAGGTCTTTGCCTGCTAGCGGAAGGCTAACAAAGAGGAAGCCAGTCTAACCTCTCTTAAGAGGGAATCCCACAACATGGCAGAAGCCACAATAATTGCCTTTGAAAGCCTCATCCTCCATCCTCGGTTAGCCAAATCCTGCCCTGCCCCTGCCCAAGCTGGTTGCAACACCTGGAGTTACCCAGGGGCCTAGGATTTCTTAAATCAAAAGTTGGCAACCCTATTACCCATAATTTAGCTAATATTTGGGCTTTACCAGTTTTCCTGTTCAGGAGATCATCTGATAGGGGTGCCATTAAGAAACAGAGAGAGAGAGAGCACAGAATACCGGGCCATTAAGAGCAATTGACAATGCAAAGGCTGTCTTCATCATTCCCTGGCTCTTGAGTAGTGGACAGAGGAGAGAATTAGGAGGGAGGAAGTCACCAGGGTTACAGGAGGTGTGATGCTGCTACAGAAAAAGGGGCCCTTTTGCAGGTGGTTTTTTGAAAAGAGTGAGGACAGCAATATAAATGTTTTAATAAGTACAATGGAACATTGCTGGATCTAACAGCCAAACTATGCAGTGAATATCAGCCATGTCCCACCTTTCAATCTGGGATAGGGGATGTAGCACTGGGAGAGGGGGAATTAACCCTCCCCACCCACAAGCCACTTTCCCATTGAAAATCACCCTCCTGTAGCTGCTATTTGTCCAGTGGGCATCTATATATTTTGGTCTTTACGGTAAACTGGCAACTTTGGACAAGAAAATAGTGCCTGGGGAAAGGATTATATCCTCCATTTCTCAGTACCATAGTCCTAATTCAAAGTAACACACACACACACCCTGCTGCTATATTAACAACACTTTTTTTTTTTAAGCAACTCATATTCATGGGTCTCCTGCATTATGTCTAGTTTGGCACTTATTCACACATGACTGCTTGCATTTCTCCAAGTTCACCGTCCACATCTCTGGTCATGTCAGCTGAAATGATCCAAAGTGCACAAGTCTCAGACTCTTGTCCCATGAATTTTGTTATCAAACGGGTACCCTGAAGCTGAGCTCCATAGAAAAGATTTGTGCCTTCAATGTAGGTGGCAAATTTGTCACGGTGGGCAGGACATGACTCATTCTCTGGGAAAAGGCAGCTTATTTTTTTTACCAGTCTGTTTACCATCTCTCTTGGATAGTGTTTGGCATGTGCTATGAATCTCATTTCCTACACAGATGCAAAAGTTGGTACACAACCCTTCTGCTCAATTCAATCTGGCACTTTCCTCTTGGAGCTATAAATATTGACCCCTGCTGAAATTATTACTCTGGGCAAGGTGAAATTTGACAAGGATCAGAAGCTGAAATTGCACATGTTGAAAGTCTTTCCTACCCACCCAGCCTTCCCCAGCCACTAGCCAACAATAAGTGATCCAATGTAGTATAATTGATCGGGTGCCTGAAATGGGCTGCGGAGACCTGGGTTCAAATCCTCACTCAGCCTTTATAAACTTACTGGGTGATCTTGAATCAGTCTCTCTCTCTCTCTCTCTCTCTCTCTCTCTCTCTCTCTCTCTCTCTCTCTCTCTGCCTAACCTACCTCATCAGTAGAGAAGTACGGTGGGATAACTCCACCCTGAGGTCCTCAGAGTGTGACAAAAATAATATTAATCATTCTGTCTTCACTTTTGTACATAAACTGCTGGAAGTGTTACACGAGGCCTATAATTAAAGTGAAGAGCTGGTCACCCCCAGCAACGTTTTCCTCAGATATAAAAGGGTCTAGGTCTGCTTTGCAGCAACTTTCTTTGACTGTAATTGCTATTCCCCTGTTTTTTTCTGGGAGCTAAACACAAAGGGGCCAAGTCCTGTCTCCTTCATGTCTATGCATCTATTACAATAACAAATAAGAGCTGCCTTGTGGTTCTGTTTGTCTAAGAAGGTGGGGAAATGGATGGATCAAAAGGAGTTGGGTCACACAGGGTGGTGCTTGTTACAGTCCGTTGGATTACTATAGGATGTGTGAGAGAGGACTAGGCAGCTGCTTCCAAGAGTCAGCACAACAAGCAATACAGAATATTATGCTCACAATATAATATATCAGGCATATATCAGGGATTTAGAGATGTGAAAAGGGTCATTTGTTTGAACTCAGTTAATCTGTATAAAAGGCTCAAGGTTGCTGGTCCCAGGACACCACAGTGTCCCCTTCCTTTATAAAGGTTGTCTCTATTCCAGGATGTGACAGCACTCTATAATGTATGTCTCCATTTTCAGAGCACGGTGCAGCTCCAGAGCACTGTACTGAAGAGACATTCAGGTAAAGGTAAAGGATCCCTGACAGTTAAGTCCAGTCGTGAACAACTCTGAGGTTGCGGCGCTCATCTCGTTTTACTGGCCAAGGGAGCTGGCGATTGTCTGCAGACAGTTTTTCCAGGTCATGTGGCCAGCATGACTAAGCCACTTCTGGCTAAACCAGAGCAGCGCACGGAAACACCATTTACCTTCCCGCCGGAGCGGTACCTATTTATCTACTTGCACTTTGACGTGCTTTCGAACTGCTAGGTTGGCAGGAGCAGGGACCAAGCAACGGGAGTTCACCCTGTCACGGGGATTTGAACTGCTAACCTTCTGATTGGCAAGCCCTAGGCTCAGTGGTTTAGACCACAGAACCAACTGCGTCCCTGAAGAGACATTACAACTCCCTTATTTCTTGCAAATTTACTTTTGGCAACTCTACCTGTCTTACCTGAATCCAATTTCTGTAAGGAGGTTAAGCAAGTTTTCTTAACTCAGTCTTGTTCTCCTTGTAACCATATACATTTAACACAGCAGAGACAGTCCTCTCCCACCCAAAGGAAAGAAGAATCAGAAAATGCTCACAGTGCTACAAAGGCCTGTCAGTTTGCATGAAGGTTTGGCAGTGGTGGAGGCGGACAGAAACATGAAAGGAATGTGCATGTCTAGGTGATAGGCTAGTACTCATTAGGGGATTTTTAATGCAACAATATTTTTGTTAGGTCACTTTGCATATTGGTTTTTTTAAAAAACAAACAAACCAAAACCAAGATGATCAACAAAGCAATCAGAATCAAGGCTGTGTTCATACAAATGCATAATCCAAGTTAAGATTTTGCAGATAGTAATAAGAAATTCATGTTCTACTTTTCAAAAGCCAGTTAGATTCTTGGAAGATGGAGAACAGAATGTTCACCTTAGCTTCATGCGACCAGTTAGACTCACAGCAACCATAAACTGTGGGATCTAACAGAAAATCCTGGACTTTAGAGAAATAGTACAAAAGCACAGCAAAAAGTGAAAGGAAAATCATCTGTCCAGAAGTGGAGAGAATGGGTTTTTGATTTGCTATATTCAAAGCTTACCATGGCTTCATCATACCTTACACTTTGAGTGTGTATACCCAAGATTTTGCAAATGTGCATCTTAAAATGAAAACTGTGGATGTGACAAACAGGTGTTTGAAAACCTATATTCCATGCAGGTATATATTTGCTTTGGCTCTTTGTAGGGTGGCAAACCCAGTTTTGCTGCTGCCTAATGTGTGTCCTGGCCAAGATGGTTGTGGAAGGGAGAGATGGTTAGATGTGGTAGTGGTCTAAACATAATGAGGTTTGGCCAGTACTGCATTAACCATCTTTCCCTTCCACAACACATTGCATAATCTTCCCCTCTATATTTATGTAAGCAAAGCAACAACAACACAGAGGGTGACAACAACCTTCAGGAATGTAGTCAATTGTTATAACCATTCAGCTGCTGCTCTTTGGGGTCATTCCTCATATCTTGTTTTCTAAGGCTGGTTCACACAATATAGCTTTTTTTGCATGCTAACATTTGGCTGCCCTACGGAAAACTAGTAGTTGTTTTTGAGTATAGGAAGCTGATACTCACGTAATATTCCTTTTTAAAAAATGGATATACAAGTTACCTTACAGATGGGTATATTAAAAGTTGCTGAAGATGCTCAACAAGTGATGGAAGCAAACAGAATTAATGAATTTTCACTTGTTTTCCCACTTTTGCAATGGCCAAAACAGGTCATCTATCTCCCCTTGCAGCATCAGCTAAAGTAGATGTTATACAGCATCGTCTCCCCCCAGGTACAAACTTGGCATATTAAGTATCTAAACCTTCTGTGACAATGTCATCCTGCAGTAATGTACATCACTGGGGATTCAATGCCATGGATTCAAAACTGATAATACTGAATTCCAGTGGTTTGTTACTGGCACCTAACAACACATACTGAAAAATATAGACATCCATATCAATGTGTTTTATGGGTGGAAGTTGCTTTCATGTACCCAGGGAACAATATAGTTTAGACACAGCACATACATCCATTGATCAGTCCTAAGGGGGGAAACTACCATTAACACACCCTTGCATGTAGCACACATGTAGCACCTCAACCCTTTAAAAAATGAAAAGCAGCCTCAAGGTGGACACTTACACATTGTCCCCGCCCCCAAAAAAGGCAAAAGAGAGGGTGGTTTGTATAAATATGCATGTGTTGATTTATATGTGTAAATGCCATGTCATGGATGCTTGAGTTGAGATTTCTGCATTGCAGAGGGTTGGACTAGATCGCCCTTGGGGTCTCTTCCAACTCTACAATTCTATTATTCTAAGTCTGACAGCCTCCAACAAAGCATAGCAACCCGGCTTAAGAATGATGGAGACAACACTCTGTGCTCTGTTTGCCAATGTGACCAAAATCTAGGCAAGGCTTCCCTTCCTCAGTCTGCTGGCAAACCACCGATCTGGAACTTAGGATCTATTCTGACATCCAAAAAAGTTGCTGCGAAGGTTCGCACTCCTTTTGCCATGCCTCAGAGGCCGGTTATAAACATCCATCCAAAGTGCTATCAAAGTTTCACACACCAGCCTAGGGAAAATGAAAGCAAATCTTGAAATCCAAACCATACTTGGAAGGACAGTCCAATCTGGGTGCTGAGGGAAACCCGAGCTTGGTCCCTGCAAGGTTTTGCAATGCCTGTGGAGTCTGACTCAGTCAACACTGGTGCTGTCATAACTGGGTCACAGCCATGCCTGGTGCCTGGTTTAACTTAAGTCTTCCAGTACTAATAGGATCTGAATGCAGAACAAGACGAAGGGAAATTCATTTAGACTGAGTGGCAAGGTCTTTGTAGTGCCACATGCCCCGTTGATTATCAGGAGAGAAAGCCAAAGTTAATTACCATCTTCTCAGCTCTCAGGATGCCTGGCTTCTGAGTTAAGAGGAGGATATGATCAGTGACACAAATTGAGGTGTCAGTTGTAATATCCTGGACCCACCCAAAGTTGGAAAATGGGAAATGGCAATTGGGAATGAAGAGGTAGGGATGGGGGAATCTGACCATTCTGATTTCTTGCCAGTTTCTCATTTTCCTAATCTTAAGTTCTATTCTTCATGTTTCCACATCAGCTTGCAAAACATATGAAAAAATTCCTCATGAAAATTCATCAGCATCTTAGTGAATATCTCCAAATATAAAAACTTCTGCAAAGCAATTGCACTTAACCTATGCATTTATCTATGCTATTTTCACTAATACATGCATTCTTCTGCACACTTTATCCCAGTATATGCATTTTGGACACATTAGGTGCAAAATTCAGAGAAAAGCACATTTCAAAGGATGGCCATGTTTTGGTTCATGTACTGTTTCGAAAAATGGAAATACAGTAGCTTTTCCTTTAAACGCAAACTGAATCAAATTTCTCCCCATCCCCTAGACCAGGTATGGCCATCATCCCTGACCACTGGTCTTGTTAGCTAGGGATGCTGGGAGTTGTAGTCCCAAAACATCTGGAGGGCCAAGTTTGGCCATGCCTGCTCTAGACAGTATAGGGACCTGGCTTGAGAACCACTTACTAAATTTCTGTCGAGAGCCAAGGTAGTCTATAATTCTCCCCAGTTGCCTGTCCAATTCACCTAGTCTGCTCTACCACTTCTGAATGATCAATTCCTAGGTATTATAACAAAACGTTTTTCAACAGAGCTCAATCATTTACACAAAGGTAGATGAACATCTGGAATACCTTTAACGTTGATTCCCTTTTTGTGCCTCTAGTATTATTTGCAGCCTTTGACTGTCCACCTCAGTCACTATGGTTGGATTGTTTACCAGATCCTTATTTCTGTGTAATGTTCTATATTATTCAAATCCTAGGAACTGAGAGTCCTGTAGATCAGATTTTCAAGGGACAAATGGACTGCAAGGCGAATGGGTAGGTTGCAAAACCTACCAATTCATCATCATCATCATCATCATCACTATTATTTCATGAACCATCTTTTACATGCACCTCAAGGTCAATTACTAGATAAAGTAAAGGGACCCCTGACCATTAGGTCCAGTCATGACCGACTCTGGGGTTGCGGCGCTCATCTCGCTTTATTGGCCGAGGGAGCCAGTGTACAGCTTCCAGGTCATGTGGCCAGCATGACTAAGCTGCTTCTGGCGAACCAGAGCAGCACACGGAAACGCCGTTTACCCTCCCGCTGGAGCGGTAAATACAGCTTTTAAAATAAAAAATAAATACTGAAAAACCACACCACCAAATGAACACCTAAGGCAGAGACATTTTCATCCAGTTAGAAAATATTTTTATCCCACTCCTCCATCCAATATGATGCTAGTATGTTTCACCGTGCAGAGTAAATAGCACCACCTGCTGACGAGGGGCAAATCAGGGAAATGGCATGGCATGAGAGGGTTAATACCCTCCTACTCTCGCACTCTGATCCCAATCTGAATTAGGTTCCTCTGTGGCCACATTTACAATACTTTTAAAAAAACAACAACCCAAAACCAGTCCAACAACTGCGAGAGTGCTAATCACAGATCTCTCAACATCACATGTGGTTTGGCCCCTGAGTCAAACATACCTGGCTGCTTCAACCTTTCTTGAAAGGATTTTCCTTTTATCACTCTCACAGCTATTCTCTGAATGTCAGCAAAACAATGTTGGGGTAAGCCCTATCTGGCCAGATCCAACATGAGAGGAAGTTAAGTGTTCCAAAGGAAGGAAGACAGAGGAGTTAATGAGCCTTCCTTTTCATTAAGAGAAAATTAGTAGTAAAAGTAAAAAGCTGTTATGTGACTCTCCTCATTTTTTAAAAAATGTCAAGACTGTTTACTTAAGGGAGCAGCAATTGCTTTTGAGTGGAAAACATGAAGTATATGCACACACACATTCCTTCTCTGTGTTCTTCGTACGAAGCTGGTCCATGAAAGAAGCTTTATAGCTTGCATTTATATGGTGGGGCTTCACTATCAGTAGTTGTATGAAGCTATGAGTCCTGAACTCTTATTGGCTTTGCAGCAGACAAGTTGGGTTATGATAGGAGTGAGACAAAATGCTGATTCCCATCCTAGGGCAGGCCTGAGTACAGGCTCCGATTGGCCATAGAAAGAGGCAGAAGTTAGGAAAGCAGTGTTGTATAGCAGTATATGCCACCCTGAGCCCCTTGAAGGAAAGGTGGGATATAAATGCAATAATAAATAAATATAAACTGTGGATTTTGCTTGTAACAAGGGCCACTTACAGTGGGAAGAGAGACCTCCAGGGGATTGGCCATTCCATGTCCTGTGGTAACAGGAGAACCTGAGAACATAACGTCTGATGAGACGTGGACATAAAACAGCCCACTAACCTGTTTTAGTCATTTTTAACTTGGTGGAGAAGAAATCTTTGTGTCCAGCTGCCGCAAGATATATGCCTTGCCTCATCCCATGCCATCCTTTTCATGGTGCACCACCACTAGGAGGGCACCACTGCCTGGTGATGCCTTTTGAAGGTCCGTCCCTGGAAGCTTATGGGAATTTTGTAACATTTGCAGTATTTGCATTTATTTACAAATGCGCAGGTTGAGCATACATAGAGGCACATGCATAAACACTCCCAACAGTCCACAGCTCCCACATCTGATCTCCAGGGACACAGGCAGCACCTCCAAAAGATGTATAGATTCCAAAAGACAGCTCCCTGTTTCTTCTTCTGTGCCTGGGGCAGTTTTCCCCACTGAGGATACTTGAGAATAATTCCCACTGAACTCAACAGGAGCTTTATCCTAAGTAAACATATTTAGGATTTGGCTGCAATTCTTAATATCTATTTATTTCTTTTAAAGAAGCAAATTTGCTGTTGCTCCCCTTATAAAGGCTCTTTCCCCCATACATATATTTTTTGGAAACAAGTGACAGAACTTATCACTTGGGCACAAAGCTCTGCCTTCGCATAACACACGGAGAGGGTAGAAATAAAGCCAGCTGAAAATATCACATGCAAGCTTTTGAATGTACCAGAACTCTTCTCCAGGCTGAATGTTAAGCGATAAACAAATACATAAATGGGGAAGGTGGAAGGGAAAAGGTATTACTGGGAATGACAGAAGCTCGTGTTTGTAACACTCTCCAGATATAATGGAGGAGGCATTTTGCAAGCTTAATCAGGTTAGATAAGTCTGCAAAGCTCCTTCTCCCTTTGAACTGTTACGAAGTACAGACACAGGGTTCCAACAAGGCCAGCAACATCTTTCCATCTCCCTGTCTCTCTCACTTTTCTTTCTCTGTTTAACATCCATCCTGAATAAGAGTTCTGGTAAACTCAAAAGCTTGCACTCCATGTTGTCGTTTTGGGTCAGCCTCCTACACACACACACTGCTTGACTTATGTATCTGCCTTGGTAGCTCAGTTGGTAAAGCATGAGATGCTTAATCTTAGCGTTGTGGGTTCAAGCCCCATGTTGGGCAAAAGATTCCTGCATTTCAGGGGGTTGGACTAGATGGTTCTTGTGGTCCCTTCCAGCTCTATGATTCTATGTACAGTGGTACCTCAGTCTACGAACAGCCCTGTTAAGGAATGATTTGGACAACGAACTCCACAAAACAGGAAGTAGGTGTTAGCGAACTTTGCCCCAGAAAACAAATGGAAGCCGAACGGTGGAAGTAGGGAAAGCATGCCTTCGTTTAAGAATGCATTGGTTTAAGAACAGACTTCCAGAATGGATTAAGTTCGTAAACTGAGGTACCACTGTATATTTTTTTCTAATGAACAAGCTGCTTAGGCTTTTCGACTCTTTTTTCTTTGAAGGCACCCATCGTGTGTTTTCTACATGCTATACATAAAGGTAAAGGGACCCCTGACCATTAGGTCCAGTCGCAGATGACTCTGGGGTTGCGGCGCTCATCTCGCTTTACTGGCCGAGGGAGCCGACGTTTGTCCGCAGACAGTTTTTCTGGGTCATGTGGCCAGCATAACTAAGTCTCTTCTGGAAAATCAGAGCAGCACATGGAAACGCCATTTACCTTCCCGCAGGAGCAGTGCTTTCGAACTGCTAAATTGGCAGGAGCAGGGACCGAGCAACAGGAGCTCACCCCATCGCGGGGTTCGAACCGCAGACCTTCTGATTGACAACCCCTAGGCTGTGTGGTTTAACCCACAGCGCCACCCGCGTCCCTCATGCTATACATACTACAACAACCCAAAATATGGCGAATCCATCAATAGAATGGGCAGATGGCCGAACATGACATTGTGAGACCTAGATGGCGGTACTCAGGGCATGCAGAGCGCACTGAACCAAACCGCCTTCCCTCTCTGGAAATGATCATCCTTCTCTCTCTCCCTCACACAATCTCACAGACACACACACCTTTCCTTAGTCAACAGGAGGTATTTCCTTTCTATTTCACTCCCATGCAGATCCTTTTTTTTCTGAAGCAGGCCGGGTCCCGACAAGATGCTGCCGCGCCTGGGCCTCGCCTTCCCTTTGAACATGGGGGAATGTTATTAATTGCCCGCCCTGGGGGAACATTCTCGGCTGGAAACTATTCAGTCTCCCCGGGGTCCCTTTGTAGTGGGACCTGCGGCTGCTCCTGCCGGGAGCCAAGAGGTTCCAAGAACGGCTCCCACACGTACAGGTGTGCCTGACTCACTCCCTCCCACCCACCCATAGGGGCTCCTTTCATTTGAAAAATCCTCTCCCTTCAAGCAGGGTTTAGGCAGAAGTTCTGGGATGAAGACGGGCAGAAGAGCTAGGCAATTTTAACCAAGGGTGGGGGGTGGGGAAGAAGGCTCTACATTTCCCTCAGAACCCATTGTTTTTTGTCGAGGCAATGGTCCCCTATTCCATGTCATTACAAGCCATGGAAATAATGTGGGGTGCTCTGATCCTGTAGCTAACTGTTATGTTTGAATGATTTTTTTTTTTAAATCCTCTGAACAGCTTTGTAAGGTAAGTTATTTATTTACTTAAACTCAGATGGGTGGGGTATAAGTAATAAAATTGTTATTAGTATTAGTATTAGTATTAGTATTATTCGCTCAAAGAGGCATTGGAAAAGCAATATAATAAAATCACAGAGAGACATAAAATATTATTATTAAAATGTATCTAATAATAATAATAATAATAATAATAATAATAATAATAATAATAATAATACATTGGAGGAGCCCATTTAGTCCAATGCATTATCCACAACAGGTTATACCATGAGGTTCTTGACTGGTTTTGCTGCAACAAAGAAATACCCATAGAGTGCTCCAACAATGAACATAATAACTGCCTTGCTGGATTACATCAAGGTCCATTTAATTCTGTTTCCAACAGCAGCCAGGCAAATGTCTCTGGGCACCCACAAAAGGCAAGAAGAAGAAGAAGAAGAAGAAGAAGAAGAAGAAGAAGAAGAAGAAGAAGAAGAAGAAGAAGAGTTTGGATTTGATATCCTGCTTTATCACTACCTGAAGGAGTCTCAAAGTGGCTAACATTCTCCTTTCCCTTCCTCCCCCACAGCAAACACTCTGTGAGGTGAGTGGGGCTGAGAGACTTCAAAGAAGTGTGACTAGCCCAAGGTCACCCAGCAGCTGCATGTGGAGGAGCGGGGAAGCGAACCTGGTTCCCCAGATTACGAGTCCACCACTCTTAACCACTACACAACACTGGCTCTCACTGAAAGGGACGGCCTTGCTACCCTGCAGTTTGTACTACGAGTACCTCTGTACAAGGAAGTTCCAGTCAGCTACATTGGCCAACAATCATACCTGAGGATGTAATTCAGTCTAATCATACCTGAGGATGTGATTTCAGTCTAATGCATGGACTAGAGCACTTCAGTTTTTGCATTTCTATGAATTTTGAAATGTGGTTACCTCAAACAGACCAAAAGTGTTTCAGAAATACATGCTTTAGGGTAAAAATGCGTATTAGAATTTATAAATGGAACAAATACAATAGAAAACAATGCAAATTTTCATTTCCCCCCATTAATCACAGACAGATGTGGGAACAGCTCAGAAACGTCTTACGAATGAGCACAGGCCCAACACACATGGATCAGAAACAGCAATCCATACATTTCAGTCGGGGTGCCGACTCATGGCGGCTGAGCCCTTTTGCCCCCCCCCCCCGTGCCAAAAATCAGGGGGCGGAGGAGGCAGAGCGCAGAGCTGAGTATGGCACAACTTCAGTGGCCGACTCCTTCTCCTCCTGCTGCTACTGCAGAGGGTTCAAGCACCCCCTGCAGATGGCGGTAGCAGGAAGAGGAGGAGCTGTCGGCCACTGAAGCAGCACTGCCACTGCATTCGGTTCTACCCCTGCCTCCTCCCAATGTCCCAAAGTTGTGTATGCGATGTTGGTATACCACACACACAACATCGCCCTCCTCCCCCAATTGCCCTCACAAGCTGGCACATCTGATTCCAATTAATAGGTGTTGACAGACCTATCCTTGATGAGTTTGCCTCATCCTTTCTAAAAGCATCTCAGCTTTTAAATTGTGTGGTAGTTAATTCCATAAATTGCTCCTATATTACTGGTGCATCTTTTAGCACTGGTTTAAGGATTGCAACAAGGCAGTGCACATGAAGCCCTTGGAACAACTTGAAAGCTCTATACAAATGTTAAAGGCAATATCATTGCTATTTTGCATGGAAAAGAACTTATTCGAACCTCTTCTGCCGCTCATTTCCATTGCGTTCTAGCCAAATTCTAGAATTATTAGGGAAAGAGGGAGGAAGAAAACTTACTGCACCTTTCCCCCCCACACCACATAAAATTTTATGCCGTTCAATCATCCCCCTGTCCCGTTTTCTTTACAACAATGAAGAGCTGAGCACTCAAGCTTCTCCTTATTTTACTTGTATTTATTTCACAAAAATTGTATGCTGCTTAATTTTAAAGAAAATCTCTAAGTGGTTTCCTTGTAGGGAAGTGCTCACAACTCCTTGACCATTTTAATACTCTGCACCTTTTCCAATTCTATAATATCTGTTTTGAGACAACACAAGCAGAACTATGTGCAATATTCTAACAGCACGATCCTATGAATGTTCAATCCTATGAACGTTCAAGGGAAAGCAAGTCCAGTGCTGGGTTGGAAGAGCTTCTGGAACAATATCTATGTACCAGCTCTGTGCCCTGCCTGTTACTGGAAACTATGCCAGTCCTGACTATGTACTGTCCTGACTTTGTCTCTTGCCTGACCCTTTGTTGTGGACTCTGCTTGCTTAGCCTCTGACATTGGGCTGGCCCTGGATACTGTTTTGGTTGCTACCCCATTGGTGTTGCCACTGGCAAGTCCCCTGTTTCCTCAGGAGCCCAGTGAGAACAGGATAGGTACTCACAGCCTGTTCAGAGCAAACCCCATAGATCTTATAGGCTGAAACCTGGCCAGTGCTTTCTCAAAAGTTTTAACTGTGACGTCTGTAAAGATGAAACTTTCCTTTCCCTCCAAGCTCTCATCAACTGAGTTTCTCTCTAGGCTCAATAACGTGTTTTGACCATGGCAACATTTCCTTCTCCAGCCTTGACTAGGTAATATATCCAACAAACACACAGAAAAACATTCAACAAACATATTTCTCCACTGAGCAACCCATCCCTGTTTACTTCCACGGGCTCTTACTTTCTCCAGTGAATCAAAAACATACCATTCAAGCTCTCCTCAGAACTTTCATAATCTATCATGTCCTTGTTTACCATCTCTCCTACACTGGTGCCATGATGACGCTGCGGCCTGTGCCAAATATGACAGCATCTTCTAGCAAGCCCTACATTTCCTGCAAATATCCTGAAAATTCTGTTGCCTACCAAAAACAATGGCTCGCTCGTAGAGTAGGGGTGCTTACATCATGGTTTAGCATGCTCTCATTGTTTCCTATGCTTCTTTGTTGGCATTTGTCCTTTGCGTTTTCCTAAACTACAAGACACCTGGCTCGACAGTAGTACATGTGACAAGGATCTAGGGGCCTTAGTACACCATAAGCTTATCGTGAGTCAACAGCGTGATGCAGCAGCGGGAAAAAGCTAATGCTACTCTAGACTGCACCAACAAAAGCATAGTGTCCAGATCATGGGTAGGCAAACTAAGGCCTGGATCCAGCCCAATTGCCTCCTAAATCCGGCCCAGGGATGGTCTGGGAAGCATGTTTTTACATGAGTAGAAAGTGTCCTTTTATTTAAAATGCATCTCTGGGTTATTTGTGGGGCATAGGAATTTGTTCATTCCCCACCCCCAAAGATAGTCTGGCCCCCCACAAGGTCTGAGGGACAGTGGACCGGCCCCCTGATGAAAAAGTTCACTGACCCATGGTCCAGATCAAGAGAAGCAATAGTCCCACTCTATTCTGCCTTGGTCAGCCCCCACCTGGAGTACTGTATCCACTTCTGGGCGCCACAATTTAAGGAGGATATTGACAAGCTGGAACATGTGCAGAGAAGGGTGACCAAGAGGATCAAGGGTCTGGAAACCGAGCCTTATGAGGAACGGTTGAAGAAGTTGGGTATGTTAAGGTTGCATAAGCGGAGACCGAGAGGAGTTATGATAGCCATCTTCACATGGAAGAGGGAGCATGTTTTCTCCTGCTCTAGAGGCTAGGGTCTGAACCAATGAATTCAAGTTACAAGAAAGGAGATTCTGACTAAACATCAGGAAGAAATTTCTGACTGTAAGAGCTGTTCAACAGTGGAACAGTCTGCCTCCGGTGGTGGTGGACTCTCCTTCCTTCGGAGGTTTTAAGCAGAGATTGTATGGCCATCTGTCATGGATGCTTGAGTTGAGATTTCTGCATTGCATGAGGTTAGACTAGATAACTCTTGAGATCCCTTCCAACTCTACAATTCTATGATTCTGCAACATTTGAATCAGAGACCTTGTAGCATATAGTACCACCCATGTTTGCTACAGAAGAGACCATGTACAAATTATGAAAATTGAGCACATTTGCATACCTTTTCTTACTTCTGATAATTTATTTCATTTCTACACACCATTTGACTGCTAAATACACTGGGCCATATCTAACGCTGTATTTCTGCCGATGCAACAAACATCTGGGCGTGCAGTGGAACTTCCTCTTCTGTCTCCTCCAGCTGACAAAGTCAGCTCAGGAGCGTTGGGACCCCCCTGGGCAGATTTTAGTGAAGGGAGAGGAAATGGAAGCCCCATACTACCAGGGGAACTATGTGTGTGGACCATACAGCACATTCAACACTTAAGAGGGCCTCCCTTAGGGTTTAAACGAGATTGGACAGTGGCAAGCCCGTGTTTTAGCTCATTGCGCACCATCAAACATATACAGGCCTCCTTCAGATGTTCAGTTTATTGAACATTCTTCCTGCTTGCATAAAGCTTATGCGTAGGTTATACTATGCAGTCTTTATGGAGCATTGGTTTTGCAGGGTAGCTATACGACAATGAGCACTCGTCCCGATTTTCTTGCATGGTGTTTAGAGGTCTTCCCGTTAATTAGCTGATCATCCCTCAGTTTCCAATATATTTCCCCATGCCTTTCCTAACTACAAAAAGCCAGCTACATATATATTTGTATTGTTGTGCTAGGGTGAAAGAGTGTTTTAATTGTGCAAACCTAATTTTCCAGTAAGCACTTGAATAAAACCCACAAATGAGTGACATGCTGTGTGTGTGTGTGTGTGTGTGTGTGTGTGTGTTGACAGAGAGACAGAGAGACAGAGAGAGAGAGAGAGAGAGAGAGAGAGAGAGAGAGAGAGAGAGAGAGAGAGAGATTATATTTCATGGGAAAAGGAACAGGTGTGAGAGGGGTGCTGATCCCTTCCCTTGCCTGTTCTTTTCCACCCAGAACCTTCTCCCCCCAGCTGTTTTTCTCCTGGCCAGATCCTGAGACCAGTGTAAGCTACACAGGGAGAAAAGCAGCTACAGGCTGGTGGTGTACAGGAAAACATGCAGGCAGGGACGGATTTGCCACTCCCTTCCCACGTACCAGCCTCCTGCACTTTCGTTTACCACAAGCTGCATTTCAACACATGGACACTGGTGTTCCATTCAAAACTGCAGCAACTCTCTCTCTGTGTGTGTGTCTGTGTGTTTGTAAATATAAATCAATATTGGAACTATGAAAGCCATTTTACAGGGTGCATCATAGAATCATAGAATCATAGAGTTGGAAGAGACCACAAGGGCCATCGAGTCCAACCCCCTGCCAAGCAGGAAACACCATCAGAGCACTCCTGACATATGGTTGTCAAGCCTCTGCTTAAAGACCTCCAAAGAAGGAGACTCCACCACACTCCTTGGCAGCAAATTCCACTGTCAAACAGCTCTTACTGTCAGGAAGTTCTTCCTAATGTTTAGGTGGAATCTTCTTTCTTGTAGTTTGGATCCATTGCTCCGTGTCCGCTTCTCTGGAGCAGCAGAAAACAACCTTTCTCCCTCCTCTAACAACCTTTCTCCCTCCTGCATCATTGGACTGGTTGTCACCATAGCCATTCCTCAAAGAGAAAAACAAAGGGCTCAGAACTCACTTCCATCCCATTGCTGCCTCCAACGTTCCCACTCATAAACCATAATTTATTTCATCTCAGGGCTGCTGCTCCAGATGTCTTTTTTATTATGCGTTCATGATTATTTGTGCTCATGATGCTTTCGGGACAGTTACACACGATTCTGCTTTTACAGTACTATTTGTAGTTCCTGTAAGTTTTCACATTGCAAATGTTCTAGGCTTCTTCTATTTATTTATTTTTTGCGCCCCGCTTTCATTGCATCACCATGCAGAAGTCCTCCAGCAGTAACACAGTGACCCCGAGGAAGCATTGCGGAACAATTAAGAAAGCTGAACGCTGTGTGGACAGTCCAGTATAAATCTCCTGATAATACACTATCATTGTGTCCGTGTCATGTTGCAGAATACACCTGGGGGTGGGAACCTGTCCCGAGGGACTCTAAGTGTGCTGATCTCTTGTTTACTACACTGGGGGAAAAAGGACAGGGTGGATTGAAAGAGCTCCCAAACTCAGGCTAGTTTGGAAATGTGAAGCCTCTCTCTTTGCCTGCTGCTTCCTGAACACGAGCAGGTGCAGCAGGAGTGTAAGGCATGGCATTATAGACTGCCCTGTGCCCCTCCTCATTCACCCTTCGGCATCCGAAGACCTGCCAGAATTAAAAAAAAACTTTTTTAAAAAAATAAAAAATTTCAAAGCCAGTCTTAAATTCCTATAATCGCTAGTTAGAGCTCCTCACGCGCAGATCTAAGGGCATGAGCTCAGTGCTTGCAGTGCCCTGGGCAGATTTATAAGTTGCTTCTTCAGAAAGGGGAGGGCCGAGGTGGAGAGGGAGCTGCCAGACTAGGCTTGCTGTGTTCCACTGCCCTCCACAAAGCCAGGGGGTGGGAGCAGCTGCTTCGCTATGACCTGACCAAGCCAGTAATTCTGCAGAGCTCCAGAGCCTTTACAGCCACCTCAGTTCTCAGCCCCAGCACTGGCCAACCGTAGCTTTCCCAGCCCGAGGCTCCACCGCATTCTTCACCAGCACTGGGGTGCTCTGGGTTTTGCACCTAGATGCTCCCTCAGTGCTTTGCTTCCTTCACAGAGACTGGATGCTTTTTTCCTTAAGCTAGGAGCACTTCTTTCCCATTGAGCCAAAAATTAAAAATGATGACATCTTGCTGACATGATGTCTTTCATCTACAGCATCATGTGTGGCTAAGAAGATCCGCGAAAAGGCTTGTCTTCACAGAAATTTGAGCTGCTTAATTAACTTTGGTTTATAGTGAAACTCAGCATTTCTGTAGCACTTCTGAGAGTTTAAACCACTTTGTGTACATTCTATTGTAATCGTCACAACAACCCTGTAAGGTTAGAATCAACCCTGTTCAGGCATATAGATATAGATATAGATATAGATATAGATATAGATATATAGATATATAGATATAGATATAGATATAGATATAGATATAGATATAGATATAGATATAGATATATAGATATAGATATAGATATAGATATATAGATATAGATATAGATATAGATATAGATATAGATATAGATATAGATATAGATATAGATATAGATATATGTTGTCATATGGTTAATTATATTAGCCATATCATCATTCCCTGTCATTGGAGGCTCAGGTGGTCTCAGTGGCCAGGAGTACCTTTAGGAGAAACCTCAACAATGGAACCAGAACCCTTAGTCTACCCCGGGGATGAGAGGGAGCCTCTCCCCTTGGACATATGAACATTTCAGGACACCTCAGTAAAGGGGTCTGGATTGAAGTTTCATCTGAAGGTCCAGATGGAGGCTGATGGGCCAAAGGACCTGGGAGGGGTCACCTTAGTTGATCTGCATCTTGAGGGGACACTTAACCCTTTTGAGCTTGTTCAGCAGTTGGTTTGAATGATTCAGGACACATACCCAATGGCTATGCCAAAGCATACTGTCATTTGTAATCAATCAAGTTGTGGCCAAATTAATTCCAAGATCTTGTCATGTTGCTTTAGTTGCTACTACGTTAGTGCCCCTTTCTGCTTCCCAGAGCACACTGTGCATGTGTCCACCATGGAACCGATTACCTAGAGGGGTGGTGGGCTGTCCCTCACTAGAGATCTTTAGTCAGAGGCTCGTTCCATCATTTGCCAGGGATGCTCTTAAGTTTGGATTTCCTGTGCCGAGCAAGGAGTTGGATTAGACCAGGCATGTCCAAAGTCTGCCGGTCGATCTAATCCGGCCCCTGTGGCAGTATATGTCCTGTGATAAAATCCTTTAAAAAGCTCAGGAACTGCAATCCCAAGCTCAACAACTTCACACACGTTCACTTCATCAAATCTGGCCCTCTTTGAGAAAAGTTTGGGTACCCCTGGATTAGATGGTCTCAGTGGCGTAGTGTGGGTTGTCAGCACCCGGGGCAAGGCAAGTAATTTGCACCCCCTAATCCGTGGATTTGCGCCCCCTAACCCTAACCCCCAGATGTTGCGCACAGTGCGGCCGGCCCCCCCCCTGCACCCCCCACGCTACGCCACTGGATGGTCTACTACAAGACTCCTTCCGACTCTGTGAGTCTAAGATTCTGAATCCCATGCTTTCAACAGGAGGTTTAAGGGCACGTGCCTAGTGCAGGAGATTGCAATCCAATGCATACCTTACTTCAGATGCCTGTGGGAAACTCGCAAGCAGGACCCAAACACAGGAGGACTCTCTCCCCATCCCACAGCTGCCAGCAACACCACATTCAATTGTGACTTTAAAAATGCATGTTGCACGGCCACTCCTTCTACCAACCCCCCCACCCACAGTACCCTTCTGCAAACCAATGTGACTGCCCTTTCATCTTCCAGGGGATCAAGGGAACTCTCTGCTGCCAGAGACAAAATGCAAGGTGGCATTTGGTGTGGCGTGACCTGCATTATACCCTTTTTGTGCCTGTCTTTCCCTAAGATGCCTAACTGCCAGCTTTAGCATGATTAGGCTGAGTTCCAATGGAACATCATGGAACATGTGATTTTCTTTCTACTCACATGATGGCTTGGGGGTCTGATTGAACAGTCTTAGATCTTTCTGAATGCTAATCATGCTGTGGCAAGGCTAGATGAATGCGTTCATGTGATCCTGCCTATACAAGTACTAAATTTACAAACACACCATTTTAGCAATGGAATGGTATTACCTGATCTTGATTCTGCAAGGAATGAATGTGGGGAGAATGTCTAAACTCCTTGGCTAGGAGTCCTAACAGCAAAGCACTGACACATGTACACAACCATAGAAAGTGCTAATACCACCACTGTTCCAACACCACTCTCACAAAAAAATAGCACAAAATCTGGATTCCTAATTAATGCTGGAAACAAAGTCTTACGCAGAGCAGCAGAGGCACTCTTATTGGTCCATTATGGCTTCAGGACCAAGATGCACATACCAATTGAGCATTTTTTACAGCCTTTTCCAATTAAAATGTAAGGTCATCAATTGGGTTAGAATGGTTGAGCCACATGTCTAATCCTGGTTTTAGCCTATTTTAAATCTATGTTTATTTGTATTATTGTAATCAGATGCAATAGTTTTATTATTGCATTTTACTAATTGTTGCTGGTGTATTTTAGAGACTGTAAATCACTTTGTTGTATATGAGGCTTTTAAACAAACAACCAAACAAACAAACAAACAATCCCAATATTTAAGGGGCAGACCTTTACAAACTCAGATGGCCGTCTGATATCCTATTTCCTTGGTGAGGTGCCACATGGAAAGGACACTTAAAACCCAGGCCATCACAGAAATATGCTTGGGTATTCCTCTGAATAACATGACTTATGTATGCACACTTACTCCCAAGAAAATGTGCATATTAGGATTGCAGCTGTAATGCAAGTTCTGGAAAGAACATTATTGCTAAAAGAGGAACGTTGAGCCACATTCCTGGAATAAAATGGAAACTGACTGAAATGGAGAGCAATTAGAATTGGTAAGGCATGTTTCACAGATATCCTAATTGTTTTGGTGTGCTAAACCCTAGCATGATGCCATCCATGGTCGATGGGCTAAAAGGCAAGCGATGAAGGCATTATCACTTGAGTGTAGTGAGAATATTTTTGCCCCACCCTATGAAGGAATGAACACTGCTCAGTGCTATGCTGCGTCTACCCCATAACCAACACCGGGGTTAGAGATGACAGCTTCCTGGCAATTTCTTGTGCCAAATTCCTGTCATAGTTTGGTCCCAGTCTGTCCCTCACTTCCAGTGCTGGGCAGTGGAGGGGCAAGTGAAAAGGTCAGAGCAAGGCCAAGCCCAAACTAACAGGCTCGTCTTGGGCGGAAGGTGCAAGTCGGTGCTATTTGCATTAGTGATCCTCCATACTGGAAGCAGAAACAGTAGAGAGAAGGGTGGCACTTGGGTTTCAGATTTGCAGGTGGGCTGCGAAATTCCAGAGACCCACAAAGAATGTCAAAGCCATTGGAAAGCGCCTTCTCAACTGAATTCCTCTTGGAATTGCAGCGGAGTGAAGAGCCCACCCTGTTTCAGATGGGCAAGAAAGCCGATGGGGACCAATTTTCACAGCTGCCCAGAGGGAGGCAGAGCAGGCAAGTGGAGAAAGTCTGCTGCTTCTTACTGTTATTTTTTTCACATTTGCCAAGTTGATGGGTAAGTGGCAATGGTGCTGAGGGGAAGCAACAGGAAGGGTTAGGGACTGGCACTAGGGCCCTGAGGCCTTAAGATACTGAGTTCTGTGCCTTCCTCACCCCCAACACCAGCAACAGGACAGGTGAGCGAGTAAGGAGGGTCAATGATGTATTCAGTTCACTGGAACTTAATATAAAAAGAGCTGGGGGCATTCACAGTACTGTGAGTTTCCTATTTATATTAGGAACTTGCCCTATACCAAGGCAGACCATTGGCCCACCTAGTCCAGTACTGTCTACTCTGATTGGCAGCAGCACAATCAGGGGACATTCCCGGCCCTACCTGGAGCTGCCAGGAAGTAAACCTGGAACCTTTCACATACAAAGCATCAAAAGAAGATGCTCTGAGCAAATGGCATTTGCCTTCTGTTTAATGGCCTTATTGTGCCCAACATTACTGCCTATGCTCTTTTTGCTCAATTACCAAGAAAGCTTATAATAATAACTTGGAGGAACTGGGCATTTAGATGCTGGAAACCAGCAACTGTATAAATAAGACACATTTATAAAGCAGTTCGTACAAATCTATAAGCCAGACAAATCCATAAACCAGTGTAACTATTCTTCATGAATTCTTGTTGATCTGCTCCATCGGTAGGGGTTGCTCTGCTGATTCACGCTGCAGAGTTCTAGTCCAAGGGGATAAAACTTGAGCAATGAGATCCACATGTGTCTAATCACATTTAGATTGGAGTTCCCAATCAAGTTTAAACTGGGATGCTCCTGACAGCCTGAGGTGCAGGGCTTGGGAGGGAGGGAGGAATCTATAGCACCAAGAGGCACTTGGTGCTGAGAAAGACTCACACTTACAATTACCAGTTACAAGCAACACCTCTGAGTTTGAAATATCCATGTACATGATGGGATCCATCCACTCTTTGGAAAATGCGACAAACTCTAAGTGCACAGGAGGACAGGAAAAAGAAGCAGATAGCAAACACCTGAAAAACCTTTCTATTTGAAGGATGACCTTGGGAGAATCTATACTTTATAGTGCAAGGATGCGTACTACAAAGAGCTGTCAATGGCGCCACCACATGCCCAAACTAGGCAAGTGCCTACAAGAGGGATACGTTGCAAAATGATTACTTTGCGACCCATCCTGCTGAACTCTTGAAAAGCTTTGCTCAGAAATAGGGTTAGATCAGTGTAAAGCAACAAACATTTCCAGATGCAGCAAATTTTGATGTATCCTTCTGGGTCAGGGAAAAGGAGGCTGAAATATCCCTGGAAAAGGAAAATTCCTATACATATTTGTATCCCAGATGTTGCAACCTTCATGAGTACTGTTCCTTTAGCTATTACAGCCAGGAATATGTTCTTTGTGATCTTGCAATCGTGCTAGAACTGTTACAAAACTCAGTAATAGCTAAGAGGCAAATTGTACATTAGTATGTGCAACAATGCCACAACACATTTTAAAAGCTAAACCTCTTTAGGATGGAATTTAGACCAAAAGAGAAGGAGGCAATGCTTAACTCTTTCCCCACTCACTCTTTGTTTACTCCAAATTTTCCCCAAAGGTTTTTGCCTCACATGATTTTGAATGCATGTTTACCATTCTCCCTTGCACAGTTTAGCTCTGAGTTTATGGATGTTGATGAGGCAAACTGGGCCCAGACACCTGATGCATCTTTTACATTCCTGTTCTTGTGTCTAGATTTTGTGGGTTCTCCTATAAATGGTTTATGTGTGCATAATCTAGCCTGGGTGTAGGAAGGTGATTGTGATGACCTGGTGGCCAACAAATGGGGCATTTGTCACTGGTCTTAATTTCTAGCTGTGTGATAGTCAAGCTCTGCAGTAAGGCAGTGGGACAGCAATAGCAGCTGCTGCTGCTGCGGTTCAAGCAGCTTCAGGGCAACAGGACGGAAGGGTGAAAGTGAAGATCTGGTCAAATCTAGCATTAAGAGATTTCTCCTGGGTTTTAAAGGCAGGATGTGTGAGGATGAATTTAAAAGGCAAATTGAGTCCCCTAACAGCACTTCTCAGATAGCATCCTAGGATCAATGACATGATGAGCTGCTCAAGCAGACCACTCTGACCTAGATATAACACCCGATGGAGGCTGGGGCATCATGTGTTGGAGTGTGCTGTGCAAAAAACAACACACTGGTCCAGAAAAAATTCTGGTGCATCTCAAAGGAGACCATCTCCTGGTCATGGGGATGCACGATATGGGATAGCTCAAAGGGATAGCTACATAGGCACATACACTTAAGTTCTTTATTCAGGCTGTGTCAAACAGCCAACTAGGAACCAACTTTCCCCTCATTAATCCACTGATCAGTAAGCCTCCTTGTGAAGGACAGCTCATGAGACTCTTGGCAAAAGATTGCTGCACTGCGAGGGGTTGGGCTAGATGACCCTCGTGGTCCTGCCCAACTCTGCAATTCTACGAATGTAAGATTTCAGGTGGCATTCAACTAAATTTTACCAGAGTAGACCCATTGAAATCAATGGACATGGCCAAGTTAGGTCCATTGATTTCAGTGGCTCCACTGAGTAAAACTTAGTTGAATGCCACCCTTGAACTCCTGAGCTGCAGCTACCGATCCCGCCAAATCCATCTGCTGAGTGCCTCTGGGTGTGAAGTGCGACGCGAGGCCAATATCCTAAGGGGTACCATGGGTGCGTGCGGCAGGGCCGTCTTCAGCTGATGCAGCGCTGGGGTGCAAATATCCACCCAGCACCCCCAAATTACCACGGATAGTGTTGGGATGGCCGTAGCTGCGCACTGCCAGCCATCCGGGGGGGTGCAACTCTCCCCCATGCCGCTGCAGGAGAGCGATCCTTGCATTAGCTTGGGAGTGAAGTTGTGTCCCTCCCAAGCCTCCTCGGGAGGAGAGCAATCCCCGCAGAGGCTAGGAAAAGAAGTTGCACGTCCATCAGCCATTTGGTTGGCAGGGCGCAGCTTCCATCCTAAGCTTCTGCGGGAATCGCTGTCCTTCCGAGGCTTGGGAGGGAAGCTGCACTCCTGCCAGCCTTATCGTTGACGGGGCGCAGCTGGCGTGTGTGCAGGGAAAGGGGAGGCCGCCGGCAAAGCCACGCAGCTCCCCCACTTCCTGGGGCGCCCCTAAGAGGCCAGCACCCTGGCGCGACGCCCCACTAAGCCCTATGGAAAAGATGGCTCTGGTGTGTGGTTTACTCCAGCAAGTTCCCTTGTGTGCCACGCTTCCCAATTAGCTAGGATAGCATCCCTCTGAAATGGTGGTATCTTTCTTTCCCAACTGACTCATTCCAGGGGGTCCAACAGAGTATTGCTACTTATAGGCATCTCCCACTATCACTCCTGAGGCACTAGGAAAATGGACGTTAGAGCATCTTGGCTTGCTGTGAACGTATATCTTGGCTGGGTCCAGGATTTTCCTTTATAGAAGTCCACGCGCACTTTCCAAAGCGTTTAGGAGACATGCACAGCAGGTGAGTTATTGCACTCAAGGAAGTCGGAAAACCAGAACTCAAAGTTGAGTCATCTGCCAGTTTCTCCGCTCTAAGCACTAGGAAATACTGCCCAATATAGCACTGCTTAGTGGGGATGAGCAAACGTCAGCCCTCTTTGCCGGGTATGCCATGTACGTAATTCTTTTCAACAGCCAGGCAACCCTCACAAACTTCCAACATTCTCTCCTTGTATGAAAAGCAATGCCAGGTTCTCTGCATCCCATCATTGCTTCTACCGTGCAGGACAGTTTTGCGCTCGTTAAACTTTCTGTGCCCAAATAGACAAAGTGTCTTTTACGAGCAGCCTTCCAGCTCCTCTCGTTCAAAGCGAGAGCGCCCGTCCAGCCCTGAGAGGCAAGGAAAAGAGGCGTGCAGAAAGGCAGCCCCCAGAATTTCCAAGCCATCCTCCAGTCACCGATCCATGAGCAAGCAAACAAACAACTCTCCCGAGAGAAGACGCGAAACTTCTCAAATGCTGCTTGGAAGCCAATCAGCAAATCTCCTTTACCTTGACTCGTTCAGGTTCACCGTACCGGGCAGAGCTGGAAAATGTTTCCCAAAGCTTATTGAACTTCCCAATTCGCTGGGAACTTCAAGCCGGATCCTGACGGTTCCAGAGCCTAAGTCAGCGTTGCCTCTTGAAATGTTTGAAAGACGGATCCCATAGCAGTTTGCAGTAATTACTCAGTATAAATACTCCATTATGCTCCCAAACAATCAGAATCAGCCCAGCAAACAAGCTCTGTCTCCTCTGATCCGTAGCAATCAAGAAGTAAAGCATGCAGAACATCACAATATAAACAGGCTTTGCAGAGGACCACAAGGGGAGTGGGCAGGAGGAGGAGGGGGTGTTAGAGAAAATCGGTTCTTGTCATAATAACTGCCTGCTTTTATTATTTAAAAAAAGTTATTATTTGTTCTAATTTGCAAGTGGAAACTTTTATTTCAGCAAAATGTGGCCTTGAAGACACCCAGCAGACAATTCAGTGCTCCCCTGCGCACTTTCTACCAAGGAGAGAGAGTAAACCTCAAGGTGTGACAGTTTTGTACTTACAGGTAGGCTGTGAAGGGACTCAAGCCCCCCGGCACGGAAGAGAGAGCCAGCTCCGAGCAGTCCACTGACAGCATGATGCCATCTTCCTCGCAGTGGCACAGCGGAGGGCACGAGGAGGGCGCAGCGCCTGGTTCCAGAGACGCGATCTGGAGGGCGCCTGGAAGAGACAGGAGAAGCCACACGCAGGGCGACAGCTGCTCCATCCTGACTCCCGCGGCAGCAAGCATTCTGTGGGCTGCTGCTGCTTCTCCTCCTTCACCAACACTGCCTCTCTCTGTGCGTCTCTCTCTCTGAGCTCTGCTCTGCTCAGCGCGTGGAGGGAACCGACCCAACACCTCACAGGCAGGAGGAGCACCTTCTGAATCTCCTGCGCTCCTCCTTGGCGCAGCAAAGATGCAGGCAGAGAAGGGAAGGCATTGTTGAATGATCTCGGTTATTGGGTTTCACACGGGCTGGGCTGGGCTGGGCAGGGAGCGAGAGGCTCACATGGGAGGAGTTAAAGGGGAACTTTCTCCGCACTCCCTCCTTCAGGGCTGGCAGGAATTTCATTCAAAAGGAAAGGGGAAAGACCTGTTAGCAGCTCAGGAATTTGTCTGGAAACGTGTGTTTTTTTAGAGAGAGAGAGAAAGAAGAAGAAGAGGAAGAAGAGAGATACTGACAGAGCCTAAAACCTCATCAGACAACAGATGCTGGGGGATTTGTGTTTGTGCCCCCCCCCCGTGGACCCTAAGTTGGCCAAGGGCACTGGAGGACACTGTCCATTTGCCAGTGTTGAATTAAGATTCAGTCGCCAGTCCAGAAGAAGGGACTCTTCCTTCGTCTTAAGCTGCAAAATATCTTGGGTTCTAGCCCACAAAAGAATCTTTCCCTGTAAATGTATTCCTCTTTCAGGTGCCAAGAGACTCTTGATTGTTCTCCCTATTATAGGGTCATGGTTGTCTGTTAAAGGTGAGTCAGCTGAATCACATCCTGCCCTTATAATGAGAAGTCAGGGTGGGAGGATTTTCTGGCTTAGAAAATGGTGCAACGAACTGATTTCAAACTTAACTGTGTAGAAGAGTTAAGTCTGAGAGTCATCCATACCAAATTTGGGCATAGGAAACAAATTATTTTGAATTAAACAGAGGATAAGTGACTTTGCGAAGTTGATGGGTAGTGTTTTTGTTTTTTTCATCCATAGACCTGGCTAGAGTAATTATTAGGGAAATATCCATCCATTTATACTGCACTTTTTGGGAAATGTTTTTTTGAATTAGGTCAAGGTGCACACCTTGCACATGCCATTACCATTACCCACAAGTTTTGGGGGATGTTTGTAGTTTTGTTTTGGTTTTTTAATTAAAAGGGCATTTTGTAGCCAGTGTTATTCAATGGGAGTTCATAAGGATGCCCCCTGCACATGCTCAGTAGGAACCTGTTGTGAGAGAAGGTTGTAGATGTGATGTTGAATGGACTGTGAATGCAAAGAAGGCTGGCTGGAATATGGCCATCAGGCTCTATACATGTTACTGGTTTGAGCACATCTATGTCACTTTCACCCCTCAATTTGGATCAAAACTGGTTCGGGGGAAGATGCATCAAAATGCAGTCTTTCGTAAGAAACATCAGGATAGATGTAAAATGTGGCTAACCCGTGTACACCACTTCTTGAACCAGTAGTGAGAGTGTCCTGGGTGCAGGGTAAATGGGAGTGTTTACACAAAGTTTGTGACTGTATGACAGGCAGAAAAGGATGCAAGGGAAGATGAGGAGAGAGATATGAAAGTACTCATAGACCCAAGGCTCACCATAAACAGTTCAGGTAAAGTAGGAGGTTAGAAGTTAAAGGAGACAAGGAGATGAAATCACAGGAGATGAGTAAACATAGTTTGAGAGCAATGGGGGAGGTAGAAATATTTCAGAGGTACATAGTAGCTGGATTTCTGATAAGCACATGAAAGCCTTCAGGGGGAAAAGAGATTTAGGAGACTTGTGTGTGCACTTTTTCCTTCTGAATTCTCCCATTTTCTTTTGTGAACCTCAAGGTTGGCTTGCCAATTAACCTAAAGAAAACACCATCCTGGCCTGCCCCTGCCCCTTTAACAGTACAATGTGCAAATGTGAATGTAGGGCATATTAAGCTAAATTAGCCACTTAGCTTGCATATAAATCTCTGCTCTTTCAAATGGCGTGTAATTTCTTATTAATGATACTATTTCTTTCTTTTTTGTTCAGCCAAAAAGACTCCCCAGAGTGGCTTACATGCAGTCAATTACAACAAGATAGTGCCTGCCTGCAGGCTTGCAATCTAAAAGGTACAACACACAAGGAAAAGAGGAGGGAAGAAGAACAAGCTAACACAGACACCAAGTCTTAAATAGTAGCTCTTATAAAGTCCAGCTGGAAATAGTTTGGGGCATGAGATGATGGAGCTGATTTTTCATTGAGTTTCTCATTTTCAATTTCAAATTTGCCTGCTGAGACAGTTGCTAGCGTAGCCTTCTCTAAACATACTACAATTACATTTACAATTAACCAAAAACAAATGAGCAAAGAAACAAAACAACCTTTCAGTTTGACCTGTTGTGTTACGGGGTTCTTATGTTCACTCAAGCTACAAAATGAAGGCAAATCACAGCTGTTAGGGCCATGCAATTAATAGACATCTTATTTAGGCAATATTGATAGGATATGGCATTATTTCCTGTTATTAATTCAAGCTTCCGTGCTTCCTAGGAGCTGGATGGCTGTAAGTGGCAGAGCTAAGTCCCAGATTCCTCTGTTCAGCTAAAGCTACCATCCCACAATACAACCACCCACATAGAGTGATAGATATCCGTATTGCCTAAATAAAGGTCACACCCTTAACAGAGGCAATAAGAGCTATAATTTCCTGGCATTCTTGGGGAAACATGGAAAGTACATTCACAATTAATTTGTTAAATAAGTAAAGCATAGACTATAGCACTGGCACTTCAAATGCATCACATCTTTAGAGCTACAATGTCATATACAGAGCCTGATGAAGTTCAGCTAGATAGAAACATAGAATTATAGAGTTGGAAGGGACCTTAAGGGTCATCTAGTCCAGCCTCCTACATTGCAGGAATCTCACCCATAGTCATCCTTGGGTGAGCTTGAACCACCAAGCTTCTGAACCATTGTGTCCATAAGTTTCCTTCACTCTCGATCCAGGGAAGAGAAAGTTTAAAGACGTGCAGGGCAGATTCGAGGGTAAACCATACGCGGAATGAGTCTGCCCCTGCGGCTTGATGGAGGTAGAAACTGTCTCTCATGCCTTGTTACGCTGCCATTTCTACGGGGATATTTATTACCCCTGCTATGCAAAAATCTCCAAATGAATCCGAACTTCAGTGTCTAAAATCCCTGGTAGAGGACAAGGATCCTGAGATCACGTTAAGGGTAGCCAAATTCTGTGTGATTGCCATAAAACTTAGGGGACAAGTTGTGCTATCATAATGATTAAGGCCTTAAATGATAATTTTAGGTTATATGTTAGTGACTAAGTTTTAATTTATATATTTTTAACTGTTGCTATATCAGTAGTGTCCTTGTTATACCTAATTGCAAATTCAAATGTATCCCTATCGTGTTTTATGACTTCCTTGATATTGTATGTAGGCTGGAACTGGTCTGTGACCGAAATAAAAAAATCAATTCAATTCAATAGACAGATAGACCTTTTTGGTTGCTGGCATCCATCTGTCTTGAGAGACAATGGAGTGTGCCTCTGAGGGTGAAGTCAAACTGCTGCATTAGCACCACCAAAGTGACCTTGCTGCGGTACAAGCCTGAGCAATGTATATGGCGGTCCAAAGGAAAGCAGAGTAATACGTTTGGCACCAGCTTGGCTGCAAGAGTTGTCGGAAGGAGGCTATTCCTTAGCCTTTTATTATCCCAAAAATATCCCGCTGCAGTTTTCCTTCTCCTCGATGGGCTACCTTCCCAGGTGGACAGACCCCATCTGCCCCACACTTCCCTCTTACAGCACGCACAGAAACCGCCTTCATGACTGTCGGACCCACTACTGGGCTCATCCATTTCATCCGCCGGAGCCTGTCTTCACATGCGGGGGAAGTCCCTAACTCACGGAGGGTTTGAGACCTTGATAATTTGATTTTCAAACACTGGGGTGGATGATAGAAAGGTATTCTAAGCAAATAACCAGCACCAGACAACAGTTTATCTCTAAACAGTTAAGAAACTATGAATAAGAAGCAGCTTGAACAATCAGTTAATCAGAGAAGCTAACCTTGGATTCTCCAGATCACCTTTCACCATAGGTAATGCAGGCTGTGGCTCCAAAAACTGGACGACCACAGGATCCTCACCTAAGTTGAACAAATAACTCATCCTGATAGCCAGAGATTTATTTTGTATATTTTACCAGAAGTAAATATACACTGGTGGTATCTGGAATAGCAATGCTTGGAAAATCCATTCGTTCCCATTTTTTTCCAGCAGACAGCATCATCATCATCATCATCATCATCATCATCATCATCTTCAATTATACCCCACCCATCTGGCTGGGTTTCCCCAGCCACTCTGGGCGGCTCACAGCATATATCAGTACATACTAAAACATCAAACATTACAAGCTTCCCGATACAGGGCTGCCTTAAGCCCTGTATGGTAATTTTTCAATTTTATCATGTTGATTTATTCTCTGTATAGTTTAGTTGTATGTTCATGACTCAGAAATGCTAATAATTAAGTGATATATAAACAGTGCTTTTTCTAGGGGGATGCAGGGGGATGCCTACCCCTAAACATTTTGTGAATCTTAAGTTTGGCCTCATTGAGGGGCAGCATTTCAATAAGAGTAGGAAAATGAGAGCACCCCTAAACATTTTTTAAAGAAAAAAACACTGTATATAAATGTCTTAAATAAATAAATCCAATACATACTGGCATAATACACACCTCCTAGAATAATGTCCAGATTGGAAAGCAGCTAATTTTCAGATTTTGTACATCTCCAAATGTTACAATGCTGTTCTCAGCTCAAAAATAAGTAACAACATGTTTTTAAAACTGCATATTTAGATATAAAATGTGCTTAGAAACGTTTGCTTTGGGGGGAGATGAATTTAGAATAGTGCATGTGATAAGGAAATACATATTTAACTACTAATTTTCATACAGATTTTTTTTTTATAATTTATTTATGCCAGAAATGAGAGGGGACAAATTCATGAAAGAATGGATGTGATGTTGAGATGGGCTGGAAGTAGACTGATCCATCCATCTCTATTCTGATAATCCAAGTCGCACTGGACTTGCTGTCAGATGTCAGATTTATATCAGTTTTGCACCACTTTAACTCTCATTAATAACTCTGGAATAACTCTACTATTCCAAAGACTCTTGGAATAGTGGTTTGGTAAAGGATGAAGTATGGAGAATTCTCCATAGTTCCCTAGTTAGCCTATCACAGAACCACACAGCCCAGGGTTCCATTGCAGCCTATGCAAATGTCATGCGTATGTCTGATTAGTGACCTGAAACAGAGGAGGAATCCATTTTAAACAGATTAATACATGAAATATAGTGGCTTCAGTCAGATCAAACGTCACTCATATAAGATCACCACTTGCCTTGACAAACTACTGATGTCTGAGCCACCAATGCATTGTATTTTTTAAAAAGACTAATTACATGCAAAATTATACCCCCAAATGTGTATATTATATGTAGAATATATGTAAAAGTATAATATAGACTTTAAAGATTCATGTGGTACTATGCTTTATAATTATTATTACACAAGTATTTGTATACACTTACATTCACTGCTGTATGTATCTGGTTACTTTAGGAAACCTAGAGCAGTGTTTTTCAACCACTGTTCCGCGGCACACTAGTGTGCCGCGAGATGTTGCCTGGTGTGCCGTGGGAAAAATTGAAAAATTCGAAAGATTTAAAAATAAAGTATTTTATAATTTTTCACATTTCTGTTTACTTACTATTTCATAATAAAGTAATTATAAAATACTTTCTTTGTGTTTATTTGATTCCTATTCAAGAGAATTACTTTATATATAGTCAATATAGGCACAGAGTTAAATTTTTTAACATTTTCTAATGGTGGTGTGACTCGTGATTTTTTTTCATGAAACAAGTGTGCCTTTGCCGAAAAAAGGTTGAAAAACACTGACCTAGAGTACCGTATATATGTGAGAATTGTTAATCTTTGGAAGAGTAACTGTAAACAAAAGTGCTTGCTTCTCATTGAGACCAAGGGATGAGGCAGGAACTAGAAAAATATTCATGCAGATAACCTTGATATGGAGATTCTCAACACCAAGAGGAATTAGCTACTCGCATCATGTAGTTAGGCAGGCATCTATTCATCTCTTTTATTTATTGCCCTGCTTTTTCACCTGACAAGACTAGTGGAGTGGCATATAAAAACACAATTTAAAAATACAATATACACTAAAATCACATGCACACTTGTAGAGAGCATCATCATCATCATCATCATCATCACCACCACCCACAGGTTTATTGTACTAGCCAAAGGCCATGACAATAAAAAGAAAATAAAACAAGTGTAAAGACAAAAGATCTAAAAGGCATGAGCAGATGATAAGGTCTTCTGCTGTAGACTTGGTGCCAGGCCAGCCTTCTTGGGGAGTTCCAAAGACAGTGTGCCACCAGAAAAAGGCTGTTTCAGGGGTGCCAACTTGAATAAAATATTGTGGGGGCCCAGGTAAGCCCTGCCCCGTATAATCGTTCACATGACACAGTGCAGACACACCATTTGAATGGGAGTGCCCATCTACTTTGGGGGGGGGGCGAGGCCCCCACGACCCCTAGGAGTTGGCTCCTGTGGGCTGTGTCTCTGGTCACTGCCTACTCCATTTCTGATGGTGAAGGAACTTGAAGAAGGGCTTTTGAAATCATCTTAAAGCTCCTGTCAGGTTCACGGTTATAGAATAAAGTAGCCCTGAAGGAAGCCAGGTTCTAAGCATTTAGGGTTTTACTCGTTTTTTTAAAAAACCAGCACTTTGAATTGTGTTGAGAAAACGGAAAAGGAAACCACTGGCAATCGATACACCTGCACCAGCGTCACAATTTAACCCCTGTGTTTGGAACCAACTGCGGTTTCCAGATAGTATTTAGAACCAGTCCCACTTAGGATGCATTATAAAGTTACCTGAGTGTGTGTATGACTTTGGCCCGGCTCTCTTTCCATCCAGTAGAGGGCAGCAGCTGGTGTACGACATTGAGCTGGCGAAAGGTGCTTTTGTGCCACAGAGGCTGGCTAGGCCTTCAAAGCTGAGACTGGATCTAATAGCACCCCCAGGTGGGGAATCTGATCTTTTTAGGCAGGGCTGGAGAACCTCAGGTCTGGGGGCCCATTGCGAGCCTCAAGGCCTCTCCAGTCAACCTTTGGGACTCACCTCAGAACTGCCGTGCCTGGCCTGGGATGTGCCCTGATCTTCTTCCATGTGCAGGGCTTGAGGTATCAGAGGTGTGAAAGTCTGCACAGCCCACAGGTGTGAAACATGGCACGGGATTCTTGCTGCTGGCTGTGATCTTCTTGGGACCTGCTGCCGCCCTCACCTGCTTCATTCCATTACCCTTAGCCCTGGGCATTTTGGAAGCGTCTCCAGAGCACATACCGTGCTCTTGTTTGGAGTGTAGGTAGATTGAATGCTTTCCCTCCACCCACCCCGGTGATGGGGTGGGCGTGTGGTGGTGTATTTTTCTGCTCCTGCTTTCTTCAGAGGGCACTTGTTGTGAATGTTGAGGCTCACATTCTTGCGGCTTGGCTGGAGGCTCTATGTTCGCTGTGTCCCAAACGCACTCAGCTTAGAAGCGCTCGCTTTCCTTTGCTATTTTAGGGTATCTTGCCATCAGGTTCTACGGCACAGCTGTAGATAAGTGGCATGGATGGAGAGGAAAGGGAGCCAGATGCCTGGGGCTTTGTTTATGGACTTGCCCTCTATGTGGCTTGGAGAAGGCCACAGGGGAGCCATTTGCTGGAGCGAAGAGGGGTGGGCAGAGGCCCTGGCCTGCTGCTCCCAGCAGGGCCATCCAGGGTTTGAAATGCCACAGGCAGCCCCAGTCAATGACTCCTGGACGCGTTTCAAGACGTAAACACAAGCTCAAGGCAGTGCAAACACACAGCCAGCCCTTAAATGGCCCAAAATGGTTTAGAAGGTCATAGGCCAATGGTGGCCTAAAACCACATACATTCCAGGTTTCTTCTTCTTTTTAAAAAAGAACACTTGATTGCGTTCATCTCTGAATTTAAACTCATCCCCCTTGATCAGACTAATTTGTTCCTAGGAGGATGACCAGTCTGTTGCATTTTCAGCATCATGCTTTCCCCATCCTACAACAACAGTTATCAATGGTTTGCAGGGAAAATGGTTCCAGAAAGAGAGGTGCATTTGTGCATGCATGTGCATCAGAAGATAGATCTTCCCAGTGCTTTTTCCCCCCTAAAAAAATGTTTAGGGGTAGTCTCATTTTCCTACTCATATTGAAATACTGCCCCTCAATGAGGCCAAACTTAGATTCACAAAATGTTTAGGGGTAGGCACCTCCCTGCGTTCCCCCAGAAAAAAAGCACTGGATCTTCCAACTGCTTAGCAGGTGCAGCATTAATAAATCAGAAAATAGTGCAATAAATCCTGTTCCTTGCTGGGCTTAGAAGAGGATACAGGCACACTCTTGCACTTAGGCAAGTTTCTCATGGGGATTCTTCTCGTTTCATCTATGTTGCTAACTAAATAGCATGTGCAAGTGTGCATGCATGCACTGAGCGTCACATGCACTGCCGAAGAAATGAGTGCCAAAGGATGACTATAGGTCCTGTGAGTCAGTGTTTCCTTGCAGCAGACAAGGAATTAAACCAAAAAAGACAGTGAGATTATTAGTTAACTTTCATCCGGCTAGTATAGCTGTGCATTTAATTAACCTTTAACAGCAGCTCAGTATGCACCCATTTGCATGCTGTGAATAGTTTCATCTGCTGATTTCTGCAGATCAAGCTGTTTTTAAAGGTACAACAGCCATTTTTTCTCCATGTAGTTGGTAACTCTGGTGAGACACAACTAAGTCCAAAACTTGCTGGAATAGTTTTGGTTTGCATTGGAGGAAATTTGGGGTTTTAACTTAGGGGATCTCCTGGCTTGCAGTCAAAATGACACTTGCCTTCCCAGCAGACTCGCCTTTTTTAAAAAATATGACACCAACCGGTGTTTGGTCAAGCCCTATCTTCTTCTCTACATGCTTTTAAGGCTGATTTTCCAACACTGAATATCCATGCCAGGAAAAGCACCCCCTGTTGGCATAGGCTGAAAGAGAGTAGCTTCACAGAGACCGTCCTGGGAGGTTTGTGAATAACTGGCTTGAAGGAACATCCGTCTCCTACCTCCTTACCTAGTAGCCTGTGGACATCACTACATTGCAGAGTAAGTTCTCAACGTTTCCAAAAAAATCTGTGACCTGCTTTCATCTTTAGCAGACAGAGGGTGGAGCTTCATATTTATCAGTGTATGCATGAGTGTGTGTGTGTGTGTGCATGAGCATGTTTGCATGGCAGCTGTGTAAGTGCAAGGCTAAGTGTGTCTTCAGGGGTGCATAAACATTAGTGAAGTATAAGAATAGGTTCATGTGTGTGTGGACGTGAGAGAGAATAAATAGGAGCAAATAGACCTTTGCCTGCTCCCTGGCAACTATTGGGAATATTAGCAATGATTTATTTGTGCTTCAGTCTGCTTTTGCTTAAAAATGATAAAGGTGCATTAGGGGAGACAATGGCTGCTAAAATGTTTGCATCCAAATCTAACTGTGCTGTTTCCTTGAACCCAATAGCCAAAATTAGTGAGGCAGCCCACAGGGTCAGCCAAAGACGTTTTGATGCCAGAGGCAAAGGACAAGAAGGTGCATACAAACGGGCACTCGAATCTTCCTTCAACCTTGGCAATGAGACAATATCTTCAACTGCACAGAGGGGGCAGCAGGCTAGTTCAGGAGGTGCAGGGCAGCTTGCTCAAACTCTGTTTGCTACACACTTGACCAATGGCTATTTCTCTCTGTCTAATGGTAGGGCCGGTCTTGGCAACCCAGAGCAAGGCAATTCATTCACTACATTTACAAATGAAAGTTCCCAGTTTTATTACTGATCCTCTTCCTGTCCTTTTAACAACTATTCAATGCACATCAGTTAAGCAAGCAAAGCTTTCCCAAAAACTTTATCTCCGTGGCTGGAAGAAAAAGAAGTCCTGCATGTCTGTATGTTGGGCTGCTGGTAGAGCATGAGAAGAGGGCCAGTAATGATGCTACCTGCCACCATGATTGCTGTGCAAAGGCAGGACTGGTGCTGCAGGTGAGGGGGGAAAGAGAGAGTGGTTGAGCTCTGGCCTGCTCCTGTGGGCTGTAACTCTGTCTCCCATTTCCTGGCGACACCCCCAGCTCAGGTTGCTTATGCATTTCACATTGTAGACTCCCAATTGCTTCTTTTCTTTCCTTCTCTTTAATTGTGATGCTCTCGGGAGCCAGACACTATCTGGGGCCTTTGTTCCTTGCTTAGAGCAATCTCCCTAGCTTTGATCTCCATTTCAGGGCCTCCTTTTCTTAAGGCCATTCTCCAGGAACAAAACCCAACAAAGCCAGAAATCTAAGACTCACTTTGAGCAGTGAGCCTTCCGCCCACCTGCTTTGTCTGTAAAGCATCCCCAGAAGCTAAGAGGTGCGTGTGGAGGGGGGAGGGAGGAAGTATGACTTGCGTTCTTGACAGATGTGTAGCTTCCATAGCATCTGGCCTGTGCCCTCAGAGCTGAGTTTCCTCCCTCCCTGGGATAAATTGCAAGGTGGCTTCCCAAGGAAAGGGTTGACCCAGCTTCACCTGCTTTCGGCTGTGAGTAAGAATGAGATGATACTTGAGCATTAGCCACAGAATCTCTATTTTCTGCTTTCATCACAACCATTAGGGATTGGGTCAGGCTTCTCCCCGCTTTAAATGGGTGGATCCTAAAAACAGGATTGGGAAGGGGGGAATATCATGTTCAAATCCATGTTAATAGGGAGGACCATCAACTTGTATGGTCGTCACATTTTATGCCAAGCAACCAGCTTAAAGTATGACACAAGCGAAGCCCAGGTGTTCCACATAATGATGCTGGTGGTACAACAAACAGCTCCAGGTGCATAAAGTAAGTGATCAGGTGCAGGAGCAACCAAGGCCTGAGTAAGACTGACAACCTATTTCTTGTCTCTGATGAGTAGTGTTGTAAACAAAAATCTGCCCTTTTCCCTTATGGGGTATCCAAGAGCCCATATAGAGTCCTTACGTAGGTTCCCTATTGGTAGGAGAAAATAATAGAGGCCAACCAGAGAATATTGAGAAGCAAAATTCTTATCACAGTAGAATGAATGCAGGACTACAGTGGTACCTTGGTTCTCGAACTCAATCCGTTCTGGAAGTCCGTTCGACTTCCAAAACGTTCAAAAACCAAGGCGTGGTTCTGATTGGCTGATTGGCCCCGGAAACAATGCTGACAGCCGAAATAGATGTTCAGCTTCCGAAAAATGTTTGCAAACCAGAACACTTACTTCCGGGCGTTCAGGAGCTGGTTTGTTCATCAGCTAAGCTGTTCGGGAATGAAGGTTCCACTGTATAACTCCCCAGCATCCCTAACCACTGGCTATGTGGCTGGGACTCAGAATGGCAGTGGCACCCACCTGAGAGGTGCTGGAACTAAGAGAACGAGGGAGGTGCTCATGGTGAGTTCCGGCACCTCTTTTTCTAGAAAAATAGCACCGGCTGGGACTGATGGGAGCTGAAGCCAAACAATATCTTGTTGGCCACAGATGCCCAATCCTTGCTCCAGAGCAGGTGTGGGGAACCTTTGGTCCTTTATATGTTGCTGAACGACCACTCCCATCATCTTTAGTCATTGGCAATATTGGCTGTGGCTGATGGGAGTCACAGGCCAACAGCGTTTGGAAGGCCAAGGGTTTCCTACACCACCCACCTTAGAGATTTGGACAAGGTCATAATTCTTACATAAAATTTTGATTCACTTTGTGGAAGTCTGGCTAGTCATGGCTTGGCTAAGCTGGATTGTTGGTTAGCTTTGCTGCTGCTGCAAATGCCCTGTCGGTCATCTTGGTTGACCTATTCCAAGGCAACGTGTTCCCATG